>NC_135724.1:28340021-28650211 GCF_964656455.1 Halichoerus grypus
TCAACAGGGCATGCAAATGCATAAAAGGTATCAGGATAACAGAACGGAATAAAAGTTGAAAGGTGCCCAGGCTGGGGGCACCTCTGGAAAAGGCTAAGCTGACTTTGTGAAGAGGGGTGGATGTGAATAAGAAGTTGAAGAACTGGTAGAAGAGAAGCAGATGCACGCACATGTGAGCACATGCACAGTCATGTATGTGCATCCACATCCGTCCCCCCAAATGCCTGGCAACTAGGAGATACACAACGTCTCAGGTACGTGGTTTGAGAGGCAAAGAGCTGGTTCTCCATCCAAGTTACCAGTGCCAACTTTCAGTATGTTGAAAACACTTCTATTAATCTATTATTTTGTTCCTTGAGGTCTTGAGGGATTTTGACATTCAACGTCTTTCTATACATTAAAGTCCCTGGAGAGAGGAAATTTCCTATATTAGTTGTCCTCAAACTTCAGTTCTGTGGGCAGAGTGTGGGGATTGTGAACAGCTGGGATCCTGGGGGCAGACAGTGTCCAGGGGTTAAAGCAAACATAGCATGTCCTCCAGGGGAGGCCAGGATTCCAGAGGAGCCTTGTGTCAAACGCCCACCAAAGGGATATCCAATCTTTAGTTATATCTCACTCGCATCTTCCCAGGAAAAGCAAGTCATGCAAACTGATAAGTAACAAGGCCTGGAGAAGCTCATGCTAGGCCATATAAGAACATCCCATAATAGAACTCCAGTGAGGGTGGAGTGGATGAGGCACACTATGTCAGAGATCACCATTCCACGTTTAGCTCAGTTTCTTCACTTATAAAGAAGACTGAATTTCATGGTCCCCAAGGTCCCTTCTAATACTCAAGCTCTGTGTTTGTGTGTTTGGGGCAAGCTGAATCACATTTATGGGCCTTTGCTTTCCTCACAATGTAGATTCTCTCACAGACCATGAGGGTTAAAAAAATACTTTGAGATCCATTAGTAAAAACATTAAGTTTTTTAAGGTACCCATTAAAAGGGGGGGAGGGAATCCCAGACACAAAAACGAGTCCTTACAAAAGAAGTTAGCCACAGGATTGCTTTTAAGCCGCTGTCTTACCCCATTTTACATGTTATGGTCTGCCAGAATGTTCTTTCTTAGGCTCTGCACTGACTCTGCTGTTCAATTAACAAAAATTTACTTTATACATCTCTACAGGAAAATATCTGCTGCTTGAAATGAGGTACACCGGATTTGAAGCAGCGTATAATATCCCATGATGAGGAACCTAGAACGTTTTGGTATCATCCGCTGGCCCAAGCCCACTTATTTATTCCCCTCTTTCTTACCCACAACATGCTGCTTCATAGACTCACAGGAACATGTGCACACTACACAGTTCACTTTAAGGCATATAAGGTTTAGTCATTCAATTCTATACCAGCTTGGTCCCTTTTCTTGTTTCAATTGTCCCTATTTCTTCAAAATGGTGCACATCTGAGAAACTCCTTTGCCAAGAGATAGGAATGGCTGAAGACAATCTACTTATCCCAGATTTTATCTCTTTTCTTTTCCAGAGTAACCGATTAGCCAAAAAACTGGTGTGTGTCAAAGGAAAAGGAGAAAAAAAAAATTGTTCCAATAACACGACACCATTTTTCCACATTCTTCTCTGTCATTTCCAACAAACTGTGAGAAGACATCATGACTTAAGGAAAAATGAGTAATTGTCTAAATCTGTGAAGAGTGTTCTCCCTGAAAACAATAAATCATACCTAGGATATAGGGAGGCTTCTTTTAATGAACTGTTCTGTTTAGACATGGATAAAATGAAGGGGTTCTGGAGAAAAATACAGGAATGTAAAGAACAAGGATAGAGAACAAGGATAGGGCAAAGGAGGTGAAGAAGAAAGACAGACCAGAAGGAAACATAAGGGGCATTTAAGAAGGTTAGAAAAAAGTTATCCAACTCCTTGTTTTCACTGTGGAGGAAAGCAAGAAGGGCAGGAATTGGAAAGTCACAAGAGGAAAGAGGGAGAGAAAGAGAAGAGGTTGGAGGAGGCAAGGGAGGGCATGAGTCTGGAAGCGGCCCCAGCAGAGACGTGGTCTACGGAGTCCGTAGCTCCAAGAAGCACATTCCGCCTGGCTGTCCCCTGCGGTCCTGTGTACATGAGAGCATCGGCTATATTTAGTTCCAGGGTAGCTCAAGTCACTAGCGTCCCGCTGGGGCAGATGCCATGCAGTCCTGAAGAGATATTTTACTACTAACCCTAGAATAGCCATGCCAAGAGCCTGGGCCTTCACAGCTACATAACTCCACTGTGTTTATTTACAAAAGAGCAGCATTTTGAACATAACCGATGTGACTGGTAACACAGTGTGACAGTCTGCTGTTTAACAGGACAGCATTTTCAGAAGACCAAAGTCATTACTCCCGGTTCCTCATGATGCCCCTAAACCCTGCAAACAAATTGTGTCCCTTATCTTTTATGACGGGCTCTCTCCTGAGAATGTCCCTCATTTTCTCGTCTTTACTTCAACTCCTCACAGGGCTCTGTGCTTTGGGAGAATACTCTCTGGTATCTACATAAGCATGCCCAGACCTAGCTGACCCATCGAAATACCTAGAGGTTTCTTCTGATGCTGGGGGAACATGACCGACTATCTACTGAAAAAAAGCTTGGCTATTGGAGGGTCGGCAGGTTACCAACCTGTGTACCTTAGGGCCGAGAAATGAAAACCCTGGCACCACACAGGAGAAGTGCTAAGTCCGGGAATAGTTTAGAAAGTCAACAGTGCTTGACCTGAATACTAAGTAATTATGAATCATTGTTCTGGGTAGGGCATCCTGGTTCAATTGTATGGGACAAAATCACACGTAGCTATTCCCTTCCCTCTCGAGGAGATTCAGTTTGATTTGTGCGTAACAGCAATCACACAAGGTGGTGCAGGGAACAGATGAATGGGTTCGAGATAAATGCTGAGGGAAAAAGAAGAGGCAGTTGGAATTCGGGAAGCCCAGGCAGAGTTTTCAGAGGAGGAGACTCCTTTCCTGAAGAATGAATAGGATATTGGTAAGCAGAGAAGACAGAGGAAAGCATTCCAGTTGGGAGAGAAAAAAAATCAGCAAAGATGTTCCTTATTCTTCAGTTGTGTATAGTTGGGCACTGTTGCAAAACTAAAGTTCCCAATCCTGTGCCTTGACAAATTATCAGTAGATTCTCCACCATGAATTCCTGGAACAAAAGCCTGTGCACGAAGTTTTTTGCCAAGAAGCAACTTCCTCATCTACAAACCAGAAGCTAAATGTCTTTCTTCCAGGAAACACGACTAGGAAGGGTAAGCAGAAACTAGCCCGAGAGAAAGTCTGGGTCCTTAGAAGAATGATGGGCTCCGGGGCAGAAGCAAATACAGGGCCAGTGACATTGATGGGGAAAATGATGGAAGTGCCTGCCTTGGTCTGAGCCCTCCCTGGAGGGCGTGCACGCCAATCATTCCTGCCCAGCCAAGCAGCACAAGTGAGGAGGTGAGTGCCAGGTGGGTTAAGGAGCTTACTTTAGCCAGAAGTCACCTACTGGCTGTCTAATTCCTTTAACCTGGACTGGACTGAAGGGCTGAGAGAAGGGTATGAAATGGATCATCTCCATCTCTTTAGGGTATAAAATGGATCATTTCCAGTGGCCAGATGGTCCCCATAAATACATTAATGACTTTATATGCATGTCTTCCTGGAAAGGTAACAGTTTAAGAGCCATGCTGTGGGAAATGCTCCTTTTGGATTCTGTGTAAACTGAATAAAAGACCAAAGAACTATAAAAAAGTATGTGTTAAATTATCCCTTTTCCACACCTCATTCTTTTTAAAAGGTGAGCTCAATAAACAAGCCTGATATTTGGTTTAAAAAAAATAGAATACATCCAAACCTTCAGGACCATTTGAACATGGATGGTCCCAGTGTCGAGAAACTTGGGTACACATGTACACACACACACACACGCGCACGCGCGCACACACACACACACACTCCTGAGTGGTAACAAAATCAAGACTCCTGTGGAGCATCACCATGCTACCTGCAAGAAGTCCTGTTCTTCTGCCTCCAAAACACCTTCCAAACATGTGTGATGCTTTCTATCTAATCTCCCATCCCCCTCCCTCAAGCCAAACTACCACAATAGCCTCCTAATTCATTTCTGGCCCCCTTCCATCCCTTCTCCATAGAGTTTCCAGAAAGACCCCTTCGCAAGCAACAGCAGGTGAATCCCTTCACCCGTCAATGGCAGATGCAGGTGCCCCCTCCCTTTCCGGTCTCACCTCCTCCCACTGGCTAACTTCAGCTCACTGTATCATGTCATCGTGACAGGACACGATATCACGTCCTCTGCACTGCACAGCCTCCAGCTCCTCAGCACTGCCTACGCCAGCCCCGCTCCCTCTCACGGTCTTGGCGCAGAACCTTCCCTAGCCTTTCAGACCCTCGTGGGACCCTTGGTTCACAGTCCTTACCAGGTTTGAAACTGTTTATTTGCATTTTGGTGGTCTGATCAATGCCTATCACCACCAGGGTTGTTGTAAAGATCTAATCAGAGCACAGGTATGGAAATCCTTGGAGAATTGTAAGCAGGACCCCAGTGTTAAGTCACTGTTTTCCCATCGCTACCTTTAAAGAACTCTCTGCCCTCAAAACAAAATGTAAATGAAACAGCAATGCATCACTTTCCCCAAACATCAAAGGAAATGACTTCCTTAGCCAGCTCTTTTTTTATGTTGGACCAAGACAGTAGCAGGCGTGACATGGTGAGTGATTAATCTTGGGATCTCCTGGCATCAAATAAAACCCCACTGCCCTCAGGCCAGGGGAGCTACTGACTGCAGCTAGCCAGAGGCCTGACAGTCTCCCCGGTGCCGGAGCATGTCCCCTGGACCTGACACACCTGCTCCCTAAGGTACCAGTGGCCAAAGGAGAGTAAATATTAACCGTGGCAGGGAATGATTAGTCAGCTGTGGACAGCTTTCCACGGTTTCCAAGGTACTGACCCGAACAGGAGCCGAAAGGAAAGAAGATTGGGGTAACCTGCCCACAGGGCTGGCCATCGTGCACACGCCTCTCCGGGTCTGCTCCACATCTCCTTGAACCTTGCTCTCTGCTGGGGATGCTGAACTCTGTGGGCTGCACATTCATGCTCCTTTGTCCTCCGACTTCAGCCAAGGAGGGGCACCAGCAGGAGATGCAGGAAGGGAGGTGAAGGAGGTAGGGCGTATGATTCTCCCGGCTTCCTCCCTGCTGGGTCATCCCTGGGTGGGCTGTGCCCCTTGACCAAAGTATTCTCCCAGTACAAGCTGCTTCAACTCGCTTGCTCCCCTTCCCCAACAACCCCATATTCTGGGAACTGGCCCCTCCCATTTCAAGTCCAGGGTGACCTGGTTCTCCTGGGCTATTGCTCCTGGGATACAGCAGTCAGTTTCCCAACAGCTGGCTCACATCTGGAGGGTCAGAGTGCAGCCCAGAGGAGTCTGAGGAACTCAGGGATGTGTTTTCGTGAGCGCCTGTATTTCTGTCATCTGAGGTGCCTGAGGAAAGGAAGGCTTCTCAGGAAAGGCTTCTCTGGGAAACAGACTTAAGCTGACCTCCCATCTAGGCAAGTCTGGGAGGGACCTGGGCAGGAGGTGGGTGGAGGGAGCAGGGGAATCCCAGAAGAGAGAACCATCTGTGCAAAGGCCCTGTCACACGTTGTTTCCCTCACACCTACTGACCCTCACACCAAAGGTCTTAGGCCTTTTTTTTTTTTCCCACATTTGATTATGTAAGCGTTTGTGGGGAACACACTTGGCCATTGTAATGGCTACACAGATATAAGATGTTAATGGTAATAATAATCATGTTCATAAAAATCCTGGAGTGTCAGTTTCACCTCTCAGATACATCAGTGCTTCTTGGCAGCCCAGACGTCGTCCGCAGTGCCCAGCACAAGGACAGCTATGTATTTGAAGTCCAATAAGCACATTGCAATGGGCTAAATGTTTGCTTTACCACCACCCCCCCCCCCCCGCCAACTCATACATAAAATTCCTAACCCCCAATGTGATGATGAAAGGAGGAAAGGAGATGGGGCTTTGCAGGGGGGTGGGGGGTGGGGGGGTGGTTAGGTCATGAGGGTGGAGCCCTCATGAATGGGATGAGTGCCCTGATAAAAGGGACCTCAGAGAGCTCTCTTGCCCCTTCCACCACACAAGGAAACAGCGAGAAGTCGGTGGTCTGCCACCCAGAAGAGGGTCCTCTCAGAGTCCGGCCAGTCAGGTGCTCTGATGTCAGAATTGAGAAATACATTTCTGCTGTTTTAAGGTACCCAGTTTATGGTATTTTATTGTAGCAGCCCGAACTAAGACACATATGCAAGTGATTGACTGACCGAGGACCCAGAGCAGAGGAGGGCAAAAGCCGGCAGCCGCTGAGCAGCGCCTCAGAGAGACCTCCACTGTGCTCTGCGGAGGGCCGTGCAGGACACGCAGGTGTGGGGACTTCAGCTTAAGTCAGAGCTTGACCTTGGGCAGATTATACTTATCTCCAGATAATGTTTGCTCAGGTCTTAGGCCCCAGGATAGGAGATAAGCAAGAGAGTTATTTTGGTCTCCTGAATGCCTGGAGAAGAGCTGGGCGTTCCCAGGGCGACGGGGTTAAATTCAGCCTGGGTGTGGGGTTTCATGCTGCCCAGTCCCCACAAATATGCAGCTCGTCAAAGAAGACTGGAAGTACCTTTGTTGAAAGCCCCGATGCCCGATAAATGATGCCTTTTCTCTGAAAGAGGAAGTGATATTTTAGATTAGCCTTTTTTTTTTAATGTCTTTTCACCTCAGGCTATAAATTTAATTCCTGGCTCTCTCCCTATACCCTAGAGTGATAAAGAATCCAAAAAGGAGTCAAAAAGTCAACTTTCGCTTTACCAGAAAGCAGGTTATTATACCAGATAGAAAAAGTGAACTTTGGGACAGGAATCCCAGTTCAGTCCCATATCTCTAATGCACTGCAATGTGGTCCCAGGGAGACACCATCTCTTTGGGCTCAATTTTCTCATCTGTAAAATGAATGGCTTATATTATATGATCTATGAGAATCTTGGATTTTATGATTTTGAGTTACATTTTTTTTTTCCAGAAAATATATCTTAAAAGTCAATATGTTCTCACCATTGTTATTTCTTGGAGGATAACACACCATCCATGCCCCCAGAGAATTCTGTGTGGTTAATGGGCCTCCTACGAGGGTACATGAATCTCCTGATATGGCACACCCCATTTTGTGCCTATGTATCTTTTTCCTAGAAAAAAGGTCCATGGCTTTTAGATTCGTATTTGGGTCCCATGTGCTTTTAGCAGGAAAACACAGGTGTGAATGCTCAGATGTCAGGGAGAGTGTTCACGGAAGACCAAGCCCAGGAGCTACACCCCCATCCACCCACTGTGTGCTATACGTTCAGAGGAAGAAAAACCCCTTCATGGTTAGGAAGATCCCAGGAGAAGGATGGCTACTGATTTGGGGTGGGATCAGGGAGGTGGGCAAACACTGAAGGGAAACGGAGATTGGGAACCCGGTATAAAAGTATAATGCAGGTAAAATATGCTGCGTTCTCAATTAAAACAAACAACATTGGCTGCTCTAATTTTGCTCTCTCTCTCATGCACATGGAGAGTAACGCACTTTCCCCCACCTGTCTTCCATGAGCACCAGCCCCCAGAGTTCTGGCTTCAAGGGAAGAACGAGGCTTGGCTTGGCAGCTGGGAGTTGGCCCCAGCTAGAGTGGCTCCTCCTGCCAGAAGAACACTGGGAGCTCGAGAGTCTGTATCTGTGACTCAGCCTGGACAGGGAGGCCCCACACCAGGCCTCACAGTGGGGAAGGACAGGGGCGTGTCCGGGGCATTTCCTCAGGATCACAGGGAACAAGGCAGGACAGCTCTGCGATTATGCAAAATGGATCTCACGCATGGATTTTTTTTTTTTTTTTGAAGATTTTATTCATTTGTCTGACAGAGATAGTGAGAGATAGTGAGAGCAGAAACACAAGCAGGGGGAGTGGGAGAGGGAGAAGCAGGCTTCCCGCCGAGCAGGGAGCCCGATGCAGGGCTCGATCCCAGGACTCCGGGATCATGACCTGAGCCGAAGGCAGACGCTTAACGACTGAGCCACCCAGGCGCCCCTCACGCATGGATTTTTAAGGACAATTTGAGACATATAATGGCAGAGTGGAAGTCACACCATATACATTGCGAGAAAACATAAGCATGGTCATGTAGAAATTGAGGCTCTGGACTTGTAACTTACATAGTATACGCTATTATTCAAAAGTTTAAACATATGTGAGACAACTCATAGCAAATATGCTGACATATGGCATTGAAACCAATATGTCAATACTTATAAGAAAACATCTATAAAATAAAGTCAACCACATTCTCTTTACATTTAGGCCACAAATGAGACCACTGCTGAGCATCTCTGGTTAAGCATTAACGCACACCAGGATCTGCCTGTAACCTGTCTGTTAAGGTGTACTGCCCCAGCTAATTAATACATCACTGGCAGATCAAGTTCAGGGAACAATATTGAGCAAGCACATTCCTGAGGCCTCATTTAACCCTCTTGAAGGGGGTTGGAAGTCCAGAAGGAAAGAACAGGGAGGAGAAAGAGAAGAAATGAAAGAGATTTTCACTATCATTTTGCCACTGTAGAACACCCCTCAGTTGATAAAAATGGTGTGTGTGTGTGTGGAGTGGGGATGCGTATGTGTTGGCCAAATCCTGAAATCATGTCACTTGGGGAACAGGGGAAGGAATAAGAGCTGTTTAGACAAGGAAAGACCACGCAAAGAAGACTACTCTAACAGCACTCTGCCATTTGTAGGACTGCCGGCGGACTCTGGGCAGAGACAAAAAGCTGTCTCGCCTGCCCCTCCCCTCCCTGGGACTTTTTTCTCCCTCTGGGATAGGAGATGCCTGGTTCTCCACTCCTGCTGTAATTAGAATCACAAATACAGATCCTGGGACCCCACCCCCACCCCCCAGAGGAGAATCTCTTCAGGTGGGAAACAAGCATTGGTGTTTTCATAGCGCCCGGGTCATCCTCATGCACACTCAGTCGGGTGGACAAGCCCTCGGCCAACTTATCCCCAGGTCTCCCCCACTGTGACATTCATGAACCCTTTCAGCTCTGAAACTGTACTTAACTCAGTCATATATAATGATCTTCCATGTCCGCTGTGGCCGTGGGAGGAATCACAATCCTGAGGGAAACTCAATCCGTAAAATATTGATGTCCACTTTACAAACACTCAATAAGTGAGTTCACCGAAGCCAACGGAATAGGGAATGCTGCGGGAGGGGGGCTGCTCGGGCCTTGGTCTGGGACCTGCTTGCTGTGACTTATAGGATACCTGTTTCCAGCGTGGTTATGGGGTTTTTCCATCCCCAGCGAATTAGAAGCACAAATTGGAAGGTTGTTTTGGTGAAAGAACTGGTTATGTTTATTAACAGTGGAAAAAGGAAGAACTAGCATCCTGACAGTGAGATCAAAAGCTAAAACACTATAAAACACAGTGTAGGGCTCACTAAATATCACAATCTGGGGATATTTGGTGTAGGGGCAAGCGCTCCACTTAACTTCAAAGACGCTGGTGATCTCTGTGCATCATTAACAATTCGGGAGAAAAGAATTTATTTTCAGAGAACTCTACTGAACAAGGCAAGGGTGTGTGTGTGTGTGTGTGTGTGTGTGTGTGTGTGTGTGTGGGTGTGTGTGTGTGTGTGTGTGTGTGTGTGTGTGTGTGTGTTTGTGTGGTGATTTTCTAAGCAATGATTTCAATCTTTCAAAATGTGCGGGTCAGCATAGAGTGCGGTGTGTTCTTCTCAGGCATTTTAAAATAGACCTGCTATCTACAGCCTTTTCCACTTCAAAATCACTCCTCAGGTTTTCATCAGATGGTGTCATCCCTGGATGTAATCAGTAAATGACTTCAGAAACCCAGAGCCTGCAGGTGGGCAGACCGAGACCCAGAAAGGGGAAACCGTTTCCCCTGCCACTTTGAGTCAGCAAACCCTCTCTAAAATTATCTCACCACCGACACTCTATTGCTAATAAAATCTGTAGTGAATGAAAGGAACCCAGGTCAGGCCGTGAGGAAGACTTGGTTTTAGGTGTACTTCTTCAGGGACCACTGACGTCACGGGGCCCAAAGGAGAACTTGAGGCGGACCGACCAAGAGACCACACATGTTCTTTTAATAATCACAGTGGGCGCTGGCGCGTCAATAAGCCGCGGTGTTCAAGAAGGGAGCAGTGAGTGGGTAAACAGTGAGGGGACCAGGGCAAGATGCACTGGTAGGTCAGTAAAATGCCATGGCAAGCGGTGACGTGATTCACAGCACCATCGCCTGATACGACACCACTCTCCTACTCTAGATGCATCGCACTTCAGGAAAAGTCACTATAGGGACCTGCTTTTCTGTGGCATGGGAATCATATTTTCTTTGAAACCAGAGGGTAGGGCCTTGGCTAAATCTGGGAAAGCTGTGATCTTCCATTGGAGCTGAGCCCTGCCTACCTCATCAGTTAGAAGGTCTTGTGTCCACTGACGTTTCCTCATTTCACAACCCCAGGAAGATTTATGACAGGTAAATCCTGGATCCTAAGAAATATTTTGTGTCTGAAAAAATTGCATCAGGATCCTCAGTCACATCCCTCCTCAACATCGTCTACTTAAAGACAACGCCTGAGGAGCATCACATCCCCTATTTTGGTGATTTTATGGAGCACTGGGTGTTATACAAAAACAATGAATCATGGAACACTACATCAAAAACTAATGATGTAATGTATGGTGATTAACATAATAAAATAAAATTAAAAAAAAAAAACCTAATGTGGTGTGCCAGACAGAGCACTGGATAAGCATGGCCTCACGAGGACTGGGATCTATTTCAGCACCTGTGACCCCCAGCAGGTGCCTCTCTCCATCTGGGCCGCCATCTCCCCTTCTAGAAGATGAGAGATGTACTGAACAATCTCTACAGCTCCTTCCCTTCACCCCGTTACCCTGTGGTCCCCCAGCTCATTGCCTCCAGGATCCTCCCCAATTGTATGCAAGTTCAAAGCTTCCTGGAAGCCCCCCTATTCTTCCTAGCCCCTAATTCTTTGGCCTGGGTGTTAGGAGGCCAAGGTTTTAGCCCTCGTTCTGCCTCTTGTCGGGTGCTGTGAGCAAGTTCTTCGTTAATCTCGAGGACAATAGGACAAAACTGTCTCTTAACACAACTCAAATTCAGCCCTAAAACTCACTCCAGACCCTACTTATGAACACTTTTTGAAACCGCTGTAACCACTACAGAGAGTTTTACAAAATGCAGGACAATGACTGCAATCGTAGATCTTTTGGAAGAAGAGCTAAAGGAACTGCAGCTGTGTCCTCAGAGAAAGGTGCTGTACCTTGGCCACTTCCCCTCCTGTTTACTGCTCCCCTCTTCACACTCCTCAGGCTGATATTTACCTGCCAACCAACTCCAGCAAAAACTGCTCGGTCACAATAGTTACAGAAACCAATAAAGTGGCCAATAATTCACAAATAGGTTCCCCCTTGCTACATGCCTAAGAATTAAAGAATATTTTCTCTTTACATTGGAGATATCCTGCACTGCAGGTACCCAATGAGATAAAAATACTTTCTCCACAATCCTGTGGCCCACGAGAAACTAAATACAGAGGGAGGGAGAGAGAAACAGAGAGACAGAGAGAAACATGCCATGAATCTTAAACATCTTCCTAATTGGATAATTAAAGGAGCTCTGGATGGTAGTTGAAAAGCCCAGATTCCAGTAAGGGCTCCACCAACTATTTTGCTAGCTGTGCGGCCTTGGCTTGATCTCACACCCTATCTAGGCCATTTAGAGGATTATAGATTTTGAAACCTAGCAGGAACCCTTACAAGGTCATCCAACCTACTGCTTTTTCAAACTTTTTCACGCCTAAGAACTACCTGGAGAGCTTGACAGAACACACTGCGGGTCCCAGCCACCAGTCTCTAATTCAGGAAGTCTGGGGTGGGGTCCAAGAATACACATTTCTTTTTTTTTTTTTTTTTTTAAAGATTTTATTTATTTATTTGACAGAGAGAGAGACACAGCGAGAGAGGGAACACAAGCAGGGGGAGTGGGAGAGGGAGAAGCAGGCTTCCTGCGGAGCAGGGAGCCCGATGCAGGGCTCTATCCCAGGACCCTGAGATCATGACCTGAGCCGAAGGCAGACGCTTAACGACTGAGCCACCCAGGTGCCCCAAGAATACGCATTTCTAAGGAGTCCCCAGGTGCTGCTGGGCTGTCCTTGGGCCACACGCTGAGAAGCACTTGACAGTGATTGTGAACCATTGCTGGAAATCTGAATTACCTGAGGAGGAGCGCTGACAACACAACACGCCAAGGCCCAGTGTGCACCAGATTCTGGGAATCTGAATCTCCGGTCTGACGCAGCAGTGGTAACTATAGTCTTAACAAACTCCCCATATGATCTCAATGTGCAGAGAAGGTTCAGAGCATTGAGTCCAGTCCCCTCATTTTACAGATAACAAGACAGGTTCAGAGGATCCAGGGGTATCTGCTTTGATCCACGCATCTGCCAAGGGGGACGCTTTGGACACGAAACAATTTGGAGATCCCAGTCTTTAATTTTGGGGCTGAAATAGTCTACAGGTCTCCTTATCTCCAATCCCATCACACCCAAATAATGATAGCCAGACAGACCCTGCAGGCTAAGGGGGGAAAGCGGGAGGGAGCGCTTTCTTTATCTGGCTACCCCAAGGAAGCAGAAGGACTCAAAGAGGACCACTCGTTGCTGGAAAGGCTCTAAGCACTCTTAAAGCTGGCCTCTGCGTAGTTTCTAAATATAACAGGCAGTCAGACACTCTGAATAACTCTTGGCTGATTTGGCTTCCCTGGGATAAACTTTTTTTCTCTCCTTAGATTATGCTACACCAGGAATAGAGCCCTAAGGGGAGAAATTCCTCTTCAAAGTCAGAGCGAGATAACACTGTGTGTGGTATTCAGGTTGTTCTCCTTTGGAAAGAGGGGAAAAAAGGTGGGAGGCAAACTTCTAACATCAGCCAACATCAAAAAGGATATTCAGACTTCCTATGTGTGGTGTTCATGGAGGGGAGGCAGGGCGAGAGGGGGACGTGGTCAGGCAAGAGACAGTGAACACATCCCCGTGCCAGGTTGGCAGGGGGAAGGACCGTGGGCACCAGGTCCGGGTGCTCCCGGTGGCAGTGGGCAACACGGGCGCTGGCCCGTCCCTGCATTGGCTCTCAGAGCGCAGGTCGGGTGCACAGCTCGCTCCCCAGGAGGTGGCCCAGGTACAGTCTGACCATCTCTAAGCCAGACAGCAGACACTTTACCTTGCCCTCTGGTTCTTGCTACTCCTTTTAGTGAGGGGGGAGGGGGGGTAATTCGATGTGACCTAAAAATTGCCTGGAACACATGCAGACATTCGTATCTTCTCTTTCCCACAAATAGGAAACATTTCCTTCTTAGTGCAAGCCAAGCCTCTCTATTTTACAACACAGCAATATAGTTGAGTACTGGAGTTGGATGGGATACGGAGATCACCCAGTCCTATCCTCTTCCTTTACAGATGATAACATTGTAAAAACTACCATTTATTAAGCACCTACTATGTATCAGGCACATCATACACATTAAATCCAATGTGTATAATGAACTGCAGGTTATAGGAGATGGGGCAGTCAGGGAAGAAATGATGTGCCCAAAACTGCACGGCCGGGAGTGTCAGAGCCAGGATTCACGTGCAGGTCTCTGCTCCACATGTCTGGGAGAGGAGGAAGAAGAAATGGCGAACGGTTTCCTGCCTCCCCCACCCACCGCATGAGGGCAACTGACCCACCCGCCTCAGCTGACATCAGCCTGTGCTTTTTAAGGCTTGAGCCAAAACTTTATTTAGAAGTTCTAAATTTCTAAGTGTCCAGGGGGAAGTCTGTTAGCTCTCTCTTGCTGCCAGAAGGAAAAAAATCAACCTTTCAGTTTCAACCTCAACCAGGGAGAAGCCCAGCTGCTAGTAACACAGAGCAGGAAAAAAAAAATGGGCCACCAAAGGGCTCTTCTTCTCCATGGGAATTTCTCCAATGTGCTGAAAGCTCAAGGAAACAATGTGCTTTAGGGGAGGTATGGAGACCCTGACTCTGGCCCCCATCCCTGGAAGATGCAAGTCTTCCCCAGGGCTGGTGGGGGGCCCACAAGGCAAAGCACCAATGTGCATGAGCACAGGTGTGCACAGGGCTCTGTATTGGGGGGAGGGGAGGAGGCATTACAGGCAGAGGAATACCCACAGCATGCCTTTCTCCCATCTTTCTTCCTTATCTCTAAAACAAGGTTTCTCAACCACTGCAGTTCTGACATTTGGGACTGGATCACTCTGGGCATTGTAGGGTTCAGCAGCATCTCTGGGCTCTACCCACCCAGTCATGACAATCAAGAACAACTCCAGACATTGCTGAAGCATCTTCTAGGGGGGATGGGCAAAATCACCCCCTGAGAACCACTGTTCTAGGAAAAGAAGTTCACTCGAAGGGGTGTGTCCTCTTTGAAGGAGCTGAAGACTCGCAATCTTCATATTCTGATCAGAACGCGTGTATTTTCTACTGTGAAATTTATAAAAAAGCAAGGTCACATACTAGCACCTCGATGGTCTCAAGTATGATAACCGAGTCTCATACCTTCTCTCCAGCCCCAACAAAGGGCCCCTCTCTACCCTGTTCTTCTCCACCAATCCTGCCAGGCCTGCCTCCAAGGTAACCAGTTCCTCAAAGTCTTTGTAGCCCACTGGCAAGTCAGCCGTCCTTGACCTCCACGCAGGCAGATTCCTCACCAGCTCTGCTCCCTCTGTGCCCCCAGAGTCTGCTTGCCACATACAAGGTGTTCCATCAACCTTTCCGAAAAAAATCCATTACTGAGTAAGTAAATATGTTTGAGGAAACAAATGCTCTTACAGTTTGTCCAGGTGACAAATTTCTTCAGAGTATTCTCTTTCAAGGGATGTTCATTTTATCTCACCCACCCAACAAATGCTAAACTTCTCTGAGGCAAGAAGTTCTGTCCAAGCTGTTCTCAACATGGGCTGCATACCTCTGAAAAACCTCGAGGTCCAGTTAGCTCCCAATGCCAACCAAACAGAATCTTGGTGGGGGGGAGGGCGGTCAGATCCAGGCATCCTAGTTCTTTCTTTCTTTTTTTTTTTTTTTTAAGATTTTATTTATTTGAGAGAGAGAGTGCTTGTGAGCAGGGAAAGGGGCAGGGGGAGAGGGAGAGAATCTCAAGCAGACTCTTCGCTAAGCGCAGAGTCCGACATGGGGCTCAACGCAGGGCTCAATCCCATGACCCTGAGATCATGACCTGAGCCGAAACCAAGAGTCCAAGCTTAACCGAATGAGCCACCCAGGCGCCCCTAGGCGTCCTAGTTCTTAAAAGCGCCCCAGGTGATTCTGAGATGCAACCAGTGTGGAGAACCTCTGCCCTACTGCTTTGGGAATGAATCGTGGGGATCCACTTCAAGCAGCACAGAGGAGGCTTATAGGTACCGGGGAGGAGGCTGCCCGTGTTAGCTAAAACAGCAAAGTTCTCGGCTTGTGTACGGGTTCATAGCGTCTTACATGATTACGCTGGCTCTTATGGATCAGAAGTTCTGGTTGGCTTTGATTAATCAAAATGAGAAGATTAACGAATGATTACCAAATAAATACCTTCTGCTCAGGAAACTAAATCTTTGTAAACATGAGTTCGTGTGGGACTAATAAGTTGGTTGCTGTTGTATTTAGACTTGCCTTTTATCTTTCCAAGGGCCTGGTAGAGGAAGAACTATGTAACACTTGTTGACAAACAGACTGATTCAGTTGAGGATTATTATTATTATTATTGTTGTTGCTGCTGCAGCTGTTGTTGTTGTGTTGCTGTTTAGGTTGAACCCAAAGTACCCAAATTCCCCTTTCTGAAGTAAAAATAATCACAGGAAAAAATGACAGTGGGATACGTGGCTATTTCTTCCACATAAAACACAGGCTGTTCTTCCTGCAGAGATCCTAGAACCGTAATCCCGGCAGCAGCTACCAGGACTCAAAGGCGAAGGGAGAAAAATCACATAATGGGTGGAGATTTGGTTTGAAGAATAGATGTGGGTAAATTACATCATTCCTGGGTTTGTCCAGTGAATCGGATCACACAGCTTGCCACACAATGACTTCTGACTCTCCTGGGGCCAGCAAAGCAGCCCCAGGCAGGCCTTATCAGGAGGAATCAGTGTGGAAAAGTACTTTCTGAAATAAAACTAACATAAACCAGGCGTGTCAGAGTTGGTTTTGCTAAATTTCAGGAATGTGGGAGGAGTTAGTTTACTATGCATACAGGTTGGGACAGACTCTGGGCTGCTAAAAGCACCCTGTCCATCCTACTTCTTTCTGTATTAACAGATAAGAACCGAGAAGCACCAAAAAAGTAAAATCTTCTGTTTTTGGAGAAGACAAGCAGAGAAAAACAGGAGCAAGAGAGCAAGGAGGTGACGAGCTGCTGCATGAACAGGAGTCTCAGGGTGGACAGAGAGAGGAAAGTGGGCCCAGCCTGCAGATAGACTCCGCCGAGCGGCCCCCCACTGACTGTCTGGACCAACACTTAGATCCCGCCCTTTTCTCCCTACATCCTCCAATAAACCGAATGAAGTCAGATTCAAGAGAGCATGCTTGTACTTGCTGAAACACACAGGAAGGAAACATCAGTTAGGGAACTGGATTTGACGCGGCTTTACATTTTAGAGTCTCAGGAACGTTGAGCTGCAAAGTGCACCTACATCCATTTTGTCCTTCATTTTACAGAGGGAGAGTGGAGCAATGGGTTGTTCAATGATTTCTTTCAGGTCACAGAGCTATTTTTGGTAAAGCAGGGATAAACCCCATGTTTCCTTTTCTCCTCTTAAACGCTGTCACTTAAAAAAAAAAAAAAATATATATATATATATATATATATATATATATCACGACTGATCACTTCAGAGCCAATGGATATAAGTTAAGACTTGCTTAGTCAGCGATTGGTTTTAAACCATGGGGGAAAAGAAGTTTCTTAAATGGAGAGTTGTTCATATGTTTAAATGATCATTTTTACGAGTGATAATTTTCCTAATTAGTGCGGAGTACTTGTCTTTTCCGTAAGCAACTCCACTCCCTTCGTAGGAGTGTTTCTAGCAGAACTGACAACTACGTAAGGGAGCCAAAATACTGCAAAGATAAGGTCTTGAAGCTCAGCAGAGCACCTTTAAGAGTGCGGGCAGGCTTCCGGGCACTTGTCCCCCTCACTGTGCCAATGGCTCAGGCACCGGAAGGTATACCCTGCGACCTTCCAGAGGCTCCTTAGCAAGAGGAGACACAGCGGCGGCATGAGGAGCTCTGCCCTGGCAGGCTCTGCAGTGAACAAGCCCGCTGCTCTGCCATGACATCATAATGCGTCAGGAACTAGATGCTATTGCCTAAAGTCACTGGGTAAGTCCCCAAAGATACACCTTTCCCCCTACCTCCACCTTCTGCGGCTGGGCGGCGGAGCTGGGGCGGGGGGGGGGGGGAAGATTCCAAAAGGAGGCAGCCTCCCCTCCCCTCTGCTCAAGAGGGGTGGCGCCATTCTCTCGACCATGATGACTGGCTTTCCCAGGAACCAGCCAGAAACGAAGAAGATTCTATACGCCCCAGGGGTGAACTTCTTTAAGTAGCCGGAGGGGTTTTTTCCCACCCAGCATCATCTGGGAAATTATCCTCTGGGGCTGCATTTTATCTTTGATCTTTAAAGCATCGCTCTGTTCCAGCCTTGAAAACAAACTCAAAAAACGAATGTATACAAGTCCAGATGAGTGAAACAGACGAATCAGAAGGTCTTTATTCACATTACAGGAAATGTTTTGTTTCTTTTTTTCTTTCCATTCTTTTCTTAAAGAAGGGTTTTCCCGTACTTTCTTTAAATGGCCAACACCTACAGTGTTAGTATTTATTTTTTAAAAGAAACGACTTCCCAAAAAACTCAGTTTCTACATAACATATCTTTTTCAGTTATTCACCTGTCTCACAAAGGGAAGGGCACCTGTCCCCAGGTTGTCTACCACAGGAGTCCACTCAGTTATGTATTTAGTCAGAGCTTCTGGGGCTTGTCTGAATTCCATCTTCAACTCTGCGGCATGTTTCTGAGAGGGAAAGCAGAGCCTGTTTGTGGAGACTCTGAAAGTACTTCAGGCTGACAGGTGCTATATAAATGAAATATCCTTCCAATTATTGCTACTGTACTATATCGAATTAAGCTATATCACCATAACTAAGGAAACAAGCCTGCCTACACAGCAGTGCCCTTTCTCGTCCTGGCACTGTTCATGCTCATCTCCTCATAAATAAAATCATTTCTAAAGAGAAATCTAAATTACCTTCAAAAGCATTATTGTTCCTTGTACATTACTGCACGCCATCATGATTAAATTGACAGGCCTTCAAAGTCTGTAAACGGATTCCCAGGTAACAGCTCAAAATGCTCTCCCTTCTTGGTACCCAAAGTACCTTTCATCTGCTCTCTTCGCAGATAGCGAATTTGAGAGAAGGATCAGAAACTGAAAGCTATTGACAGTATGACAGGAGCATCTCAGCATGACAGCTGATGGAGAAGATCACATTTCCCCCGACAAACTCAATTGCTTGAGTAAATCAAGTGAAAGTCAATACATCCTCTCACTTCTCTGGTCCCATGTGGTCTTCCAACTCTGTGCCACTGAACTTACTGGTAGAGGGGGGAAAGAAGAAAGCCCAAATTTTCAAGGGATACCTGACTGATGCCAAAAGAAGTTTTCTTTCTCCCACGGATAGCTTCTCTTTGCCAAACAAAGTTGATGTTGTCTTAGAGCTGGAAACATATTCTTTCCTCCCCATAGGCCCTACCTGAGGTCTTACCTTTCCTGCTTCCTCTGGTCTTTACCATGAAGGCTTATTTGTCCAAAACTAGGATCTCCAAGTTCCCCACGGCATATCTGCCCTTTTGCTTTGGCCAATGACTTCTGCTTATAACTGTATAACAACACAGAATGCCATAACCAAGTGGTATGGAAAAATATGTAATTCTAGGGGAAAAAAATCCAACAGCCCTAAAATCACGTTTGCATTTCTATGTGTGCTAGCACTTAGGTCTAAATCTGGGCTGACATCAATATTAACCCAAAAAGTCTAGGATGTACGTGTTCTTTATGAGTCAATAAGCATGTATACTGGGCAAATCAAGAATGTCAACTCTCTAGCTTTCAAAACCTTTGGAAGAGACATCAACCAATAACTATTAAAATATTGCATTTCTAAGGAATAAAGGAGGTGCTCTGTCACAGACAGGAAGTTGGCTTGGAGACCGGGAATAAAGGGTAGGGCCAATGGGCATATCTCAGCAAGCTTCATCAGTGAAAAATCAATAGTGGGACCGACAGACAGTAATTATCCAGGGGAAGAAATACCCCATGAAACATAGGGCTCTACAGGATCATTTACAAAAACAGGGGAAAACTCTTGGGAGAGTGGGTGAGAAAAAAGAACGAACTAAAAAGTGTTTAGCTTGCACAAATAGAAGTAATACTTCGAGTTAGGGTGAGAGTGATCGGAGAAGACTTATAGGATAATGACAACGTTCTTTCAGTTAGGAGTAGGTCACGCTGACAAAATCCAAGGTGGCAAAACTCTGACATGTCACTAAAGACACAAGAGAAAAAGTCAATGCTGACCTGTCCTTTTACGAAATCACACTTAGCCTTAACTGGAAATGTCATGTGCTGTTGGGGATGTTCTATCTCAATAAAGAGATAACAGAAGAGAAGAACCGCAACTAAAATCAACAAGGAGAGGGGACAATAGTCTTAAAGTGATAGATTAATAACATTTGGTCTCTAAAGGGAAGCAGAAGGCTGAGTGAAGAGTCAAGAAAGTCCAGAGACTGGGAAGTCAATAAACATAGCCTTGCTCACCAACCCTCAAAAATTTTCATCCATAGGGAATCTCCTTAATGCTCAAAAAGAAAAAAAAAAAAAATAGGGCAAACAAAAGGCCATTCGCTTCCCATGGCAGTAAATAAACTATACAAGTAAGAGGTAACCTCAGTGGTACCCAACTCCCCTGATCCCCAAAACCAACTCCAACAAAAGAACAGATTCATAGTGGATGATCAAGGAAAACCAGGCCGTCAGGGAAATACGCGTAATATAACCTTTGAGGCTGATTTTTGGAGGGAACAGCCATGTCCCAGCAACTTCATGTGTTTAATGTCTCACGCATAAAGCCTTTGAGCTTCTGTCAGAGAGAAAAGCTCTGCAATTTGACCGGGAATCTAACCCATATGTCACTGTTTATGTTCTCTCGCGAGTGTGTGTTCATGATGGTGTGTATATATATTAAAATCCAAACGTCATCAATAAAAACTATTGAAAGTGCTCCTAAAATAAGCTTCCTTTAAAAACGAGTTAAACAAATATGTGATGATTGATGTTGAATATACAAAGCACATAGATTATAAAGTTCTGTTATCATAAGCTAAACGGTATAAGCCTCAGGGATTTCCTCATTTCCCTTAAGAAATGCATGCAGTTTCACATAAATGTCTCACAGTTGTTCTAAAATCTATCGGTAGTCATCAGGAACCCCCAGGTATAAATATGCATATATTTTGGCTGCAATAATATCAAGTGGAAAGAACTGTACAGTAGAGAGATGGAATTCGGGTCCTAGGTCCGTCACACCTTGACTATGTCATCTTGAGCAAGTTGCTAAATTTCCCATGTTTATTTCAGTCAACAAAGATTAAGCTCCCAGCATGTGCTAAGCACTGTTCTACAATACAGATCAAGGAAAATAGCTCTACTGAAGCTGCAATCCCAGCATGGAGAGACAGATAATGATAACGTAAACAAATCGCATTCACAATTCAGGAGGCAATAAGTACTCTGCAGGAAATAAAGCAGGTCAGTATGACAAGGAATAACTGGGCCATAGGGACTTTACGTGGGAGAATCTGCAAAGGCCCCTCTAAAGAAGTGATATGTGCGCCAAACTCAACTCACAGGAAGGAGCAGGTCACGTAATGGCAGAGAACGGTATTCCAAACAGAGGTGATATAGCAAGTCCAAGGCCCCTGATGAAGATCTGGGCTAGGGCTATTTAAGGAACAGAAAGACAAGAATGGTCAGAAGAAGTCATAAAAATCATTCACTGGCCAGCCTCTCTAAAGAATATTGTGAGAATGAATGAAACAAGATAGGTAAGCCCTTGAAAAAATTTAAAGCACGCTACAAAATAAAGTGAATTATTAGAACGAGCATACTATGAAGAAAAACTACTATCCTCCATAGTGTATCTTTAGGAAAGGTTAGAATTATAGTTTCTTTCATCCACGTATCTCAAAACATTATATTTAGAGCTAGACAGAATAGTCTAACCCATTCATCTTCCAGATCAGAAACAAAGACACTAACTTAGCCAAGACCATGTCAGTGGCTTTCCAGGACGCAGCCCACCAGGCCAGGGTGCCCCACCTGACACCCTGCATTGGGCTGCTTGAACAAAGCTGCCCACTCCTTTTCCAGGGCTGACTAATTTCACTACAAGAAATCTACAATGCAGGCGAAACAAACCAATTGCCCGAGGCTTCAGGTGAACAACTGGTAGCATCAGCACCAGGGAGATAGGAATCTTAAGTCTCAACACTCGAGACTTGACTCTAGATTCACCACCTACAGGTCTTATGACCTTGGACAAGCTATTTAAATTCTCCAAGGCTTTAGCTTCTGTATTTCAAGTTGGAGGATAATAGAAATGTCTTTCCTCTCTATATTAAGGAATTCTGAAAGGATCAAATATTCTACTAGATGTGAACATCTAAAGAAACTATAAAGCACAATAGACTATCATGCCCCTTGTCATTTGTACGAAGCCTCTCCTTAGGTCACTGCCCCAACACTGCCTCGGACATTCTACCATGTAGCACAATCACCACTACCTTGGATCGGCTGTGGGAATAGCCTTTTATTGTGTGAGTTTAAAACAAACAAACAAACAAAAAAAACATCTGAGGAGCTCCATGAACAACTTGATGGTTTACAAAATCTATCTCATATATACGCTTCTCACTGATTTCCTTCTCATTTGAATTCCCACTATTGGGAGAAGCAACCACAGATTATGCTGGAAATACCTCTTCCTGGATGAACACCCAGGATTCTGCTGAAGACAAGCCATGGGACCTTGAGTAAGTCTCTGAACGTTAGGCTACCATTAACATAGTGTGTTTCCATTCCTGGAATGTGCAGAACACTTATCTGCCCACCACAACGTGCAAGATACCTCACATTTGTCGAGTTTCCCAGAGTTCATGGAGCGATTTCAAATCTGGTATTTTATTTGATCCTTTTAATAATCCTGGGAAGAGTGAGAACAGGGATGAGGAAAGCGAATCTAGAGAGGATAACATGGAGGCTTTTTGTGGTTATGTGACTCGTGGAAAATCCCAAAAGTCCACACATTCTGACTCTTAGTCTAGTGCTCTTTGAAGTTCGCTGAGACTCTTTCAGGTAAGGATCTAGTGATGATCAGATGGGGTCACATATATGAAAGCCGTTAGAGCTTCCCAGATATAATTATCCTGAGGAAAAGGTGGTCGTGACATGCCACCTTCCTTTGTCTGGCGTGATATCTGCCCATCTAGAGTATAACCCAAGTGGAAGAGGATTTCTGCCTCCCCCAGTACACCTGGAAAAGTACACAGCATGCCTCTATCCATCCCTGTTGGTTGACTGTCTGAGTTTAGCCCAAAAGATTATCTAGCTCTCTCCGCTGGAACCATACCAGTCCTTTAAGAAAGGGGCCTCCTCTGGAGTCCCAGCAGGAGGAAAAACAACACACCCAAACTAGGCAATTTCCATACAGCCATGAAACTTTGAGTTAGCACTCTTGACACAGCTTCCTTTCTGTTTCTTCCTGACTTTTCTCTCCTTCCCCTATGAGGTAAATAAATATTTTAAAAAGAAGGAAAGTTGTGTGCTCTTTTGTTCTGTCTGATCTACATATTGGAACCAAAAGGCTATATTTTTCCCCCAAAGCAGTCATGTTGGCCAAGTAGCAAAAATGCATTTCTTTAGAAAAAAAATAAAAGTTTATTTTACATGTTGTAAATACCAGGAAATTCTTATCAGGATGTGAAAGTTCAGGTCTTGTTTTTCTTTTATCCCCTTTCTTTCTCTTTAAGGGAGAGAAAGAAGAAAACAAATCTCTCTCTTTATAATGGAATCCCTTCTTTCTGCCTCTGCCCTGCTGGAAGCAGCCTGCCTCTAAGTGGCTTCTAATGTTCTGGTTGAGGTCGTCCTGCATTCCTAACAGCTACTTCATTTTCCCTAATCCCTCAGACCAGAAGGGAATAATGCAATACCCACGATAAAGCAGTCCTGGTTTTCGGACATCCCTCTAGCAAAGGACATTTTATGACAAACTCAAAATGCTGAGGGTTGCCAATAGGAAGGGTTGTATTTGATTGAAACAGTATTACAGTACCTTAAGTCATAGAATTACCAAAACCGGGTGATTAATAGGCTTTCTCCAGTCCAACTTCTTCATTTTACACTCGGAGAACCAGAGCATCAAGAAGCCGCAACTTGGCCCCACTTGCTCACTTCTCAGAGGCAGAGGTGGGATGAGAACCCAGGCTCTTGGTTCCTTTTTTTACACTATTTCCTTCTCCCTTGCATTCTGTCATGTACAGAATTTGGACATCAAGAGAAACCATAATGGGACTATTCTTTCAAAAGGGTGTCTAATGAGGAATTATGCATTTCTTCCTTCACTCATCAGTTTGGCAAACATTCAGTGGGCACCTTTTATGCCAGAAATTATGCTAGGCAATGGGGGATGCTTAAATGAAAATGATGTGCGCCCTTCCCGCAGTGTGTGTGTGTGTCTGTGCGTGTGTGTGTGTGTGCGCGCGCTTGTCTCAAGAAACACAACATTGTGGCTTTAGTGATTAAAAAAAAGGGACACATTAAAAAAATATCCAAGTGGGAGTGGTGCCAATTAGAACACTGTGGGCCAATTCTTTCGTGTCTCTAAGAATTTCATTTAGGTGAGCATATCTCCCATATTCACCCTTATTAGCTACAACCCATTCTCCACATAGAGACAGAACAATCACTGAAGGGACGCCTGGGTGGCTCAGATGGTTAAGCGTCTGTCTTTGGCTCAGGTCATGGTCCCAGGGTCATGGGATCCAGGCCCGCATCAGGCTTCCTGCTCAGCAGGGAGTATGCTTCTCCCTCTCCCTCCCGCTCCCCCTGCTTGTGCGTGCTCTCTCTCTCTCTCTGTCAAATAAATAAATAAAATCTTAAAAAAAAAAAAAAGGACAATCATCGAAATAATTAACTAAGGTCATGTTGTTTCCCTGCTTAAATTCTTCAATGATTGTCCACTGTCCCTGGGATGAAGTCCAGAAGACCCCTACCATGAACCCCCTTAATCTCCCCACCCCGCCCCCGCTCCCTCCCCCAGTCCTGGCTGCGCACCTCCCCTTGCCAGACTTATTCTTGCCTCGGGGCCATTTGAACAAACTGCCCCCTTTCTTTGGAACTCATTCTCTTGACCCAGCCAGATTGTCCCATCCCACCCAATCCACCCTTCACCTAGCTGACTCCTTATTCTTCAGCTCTCACCTTGGACACCACTTCTTTAGGGAGACCTTTGTGACTCTCACCACGAGGTGAGGGCCCTCTCTGGGCTGCCATGGCACATTGCTTCCTCTGCCCTACATTCAACAGCTTTATCACATTTCCTTGTTTAAGCCTCTCTTCTCCAACAGACTATACCCTGATGAGGGCCAGGATTAGGTTTGTCTTGCTCACTGTCAGGACAAGGTCTAGAACAGTGCTTGACTGGTAGCCAGTTTTATATAAACACTCACTGTTTGAATAGAAGGATGGATGAATGGATGAGTAGATGAATGAAGAGGTAGAATATGAATATATGAAGATGCGAATATGGACAGTTCAAATGAGGGATGCCATGAAATCACAACTGAAATTAAAAGTTCTAGCCTGGACTTAGTCAATTCTGGAACTCAGAAACAACGGGGTATGTCCTAAAGCATGAAAAAGGGAACTTTGGAAGAAACAAACACTTAAGATTCATTATCCTAAAAAGTAACAGGGATAATTTAAAATCCTAAGCACCCAAAGGATGAAAGGAAGAAAGAAATGACAGTTCTAAAATGAGAAACACAATTCAGAGGGGCGAGGATGGGACGAGTCGGCAGGGACGTGGGGCTCCTCACCTCTCAGCTGTCCTCTTCCTCTGTGGGTAATCAGGAAGGTACATGAAGGAGAGAAGAGGAAGATGCCCATTTTCTGGAGCCTTGTGAGGATCATCGTCATGGAGCACAACCGGGTCTCCCCCAACTTGTGCTCCCCTGCCGCCCCCCGCCGGGGGAGAGTTAGAGCCCCGCCTGCCTGTTTCCTGCTTCTGAGTAAGTTGAGGACCGCACACTTGGGCACAGGTCAGGTCATGCTGGTGGCAGGCAGGCAGGGAGGGAGCTCCTCAAAGCCTACCTCTTTACAAAGTCTCCCTGCAGTTAGCAGTGGGCAGCCTGGACGAGCGATCTTTCTCTCTCCCTCTCCCCCCCTTTCCCTGTCTGTCCTCTCCTGTCAACTCCTGCCACTGGCAGGCCATTATTGTAAAAGAAAAAGGAACTGCAAGACTCCTCTCAGTCACAAAGGGAAACTAATACACACCAAGGCAGTTTATGTATTTTGACATCTGTGACGCATGAGGTGTTTCTCGCACCCCAGGAACCGATACTCCCGGTTTTGGGGGGTGTGCTATGCTATGCTCTGTCCCAGGCAAGCCTTCCCTGGCCTGGAGCACCTTGCGGGGGCTCCACGCATGCCCTTCAGCCTCCCACATCCCAGCCAAGTGCGAGGCTCTGAAGAAGATGACATGGTGCACATTTCCGGAGAACAGAAGCTTTACCCATCCCCGCCCCCCCCGCCCCCCCCCGGCTCTGACAGGGCTGTGCTTTCCTCCTGGTGAAATTCTGGAAACCCGGCCTCTTCTAACTTGTCTAGTGACTCTCTGAAGTCACAAAAGCAACATTGTCCAGCCCTGTCTTAAGGAAGATTAAACTGCATTTAACAACCCAGGAAAGGTAATGATCTCACTACAAAATCAACACGCGGCGGTGGCCGGGAGGCTGCTCCAGTCACTACTCAGTGGCCACCCAACACCTCAGGCCTCAACCAGCCATTCATCCTTCTTCTTCCACTCGGCTGCCCAGTGACATCACCCCACACTGAACAGGATTAAATGCTCGGGGGCTAAGTAAATAGACCTCAGCAGGCAGCTCAGTCCCTGCAGGGGCTCCAGTGGAGAGATCCCAGGTCTGCCCCAGGCTTTGGGCAGCAATGACAAATTCCACCATTCTGCGCCCCACCCCCGTGGGAGCCCGCCCCCAGCTCCCCAGCCCTTCTCTGTGGCCCCCAGGTAGCAGTGGTGGGCGGTGGGCACGAAAACTAGAGTAGACCTTTAGAGAGTAAAAGAAAGTGAGTCATTTAATGGAAAGTAGCGTGTCTCACCCCTGGGTTTGCCAACTTAAAAAAATTACATTTTTGACCTCAGAAAAAATAAAACACGGGCTTTTTTTGGCGTTCGCCTTCCTAGTAAAATTCACAAGATGAGATCAAGAAACTCAAGTGCTAGCAGTAACAAATATTTAGAATTCAGTACCTGAGAGTTCTGTATGGCTAGGCCAAGCAAGTGACACCAAATTCTCACTAGTAAGCTTCTGGTGAACTTTTCTACACTGAGCCCATTTACAAAATGCCCAGAATAAAACTCGAGGCGGGGGATGGTGAGTGGTTAGGGGCGTCCTTCCCGCTTGAACAGTCTGCTGAGTGGGTCTCTGGGTCTCGGGGCCTCAGCACCCTGCAAGCTGAATAAGAGAGGGATGCAAAGGAGGTATGCCTCTATGTCCTCCAGAGGCTGTTACACTTTCCACTTTGGGACGAAAGGAATCAGCAAGTGGGTTTCATACAAGGCCAGCTCAGTATCAGTGCCTCCAAACTCAGCCAAGCTAAACACCTCGAGCCTTGGCACTGTCTCCTTCAGGGAGAAGGGAAGGAGGGGGCCCAGCAGATAAAGACACTTCAGGGCATGCCAGCCCGCTCCCCAGCCCGTGCACACACAAGGAACTTGATTTCCATGCCCCAGGGAATCTGTCTGGGAAATTCCAGAAATTTGCTCAGAGGTTGTAAATATAACAGTCGGATTCAGAAGTGGGAAGGCCTGTTCCCCAACTTCTATTTTTCCATGGAAAGTACTAATCAGTGTCATTCTGATCCAATAGACAAATTTCTCAAAATCAGATTTTTATCACTGGCCCCAAAATGTGCCTATTTTAGCTTGTCACAACCCCTGCTTTCTTCCTGACGTGTCCAGGAGCCTCCTGGGTCCTCAGTTTACCTGCTCAGAAGACTGGGGAAAGGGGTGGTGGGGCCTGCTCTGGGGGAGAGAGTAGACTGGCAAGAGGTAAATAGGTAGAACGTTCCCAACCCTACAAGGACACACCCTGGATGGTACCTGTGCAGGGAGCGAAGTCAGGTTCACAAGGAGACACAGCAGAACCATGAGGACGATCCTAATAGCCATGACACGATGGTCCATACAGATGGGAGGATTACTAAGTGCGAGGCGCTGAGCTGAGTGTATGACCCAGTTCTGCCACTTATAAGTGGGGGGATAGTGGGCAAAGTTATTTCACATTTTGATCCCTGGTTTCTCCTCCTGTACGTGGGAGGAAGGTAGTGCTCCCTGCTGAAAAGACACCAAATCACACATCAAGGTGATGCCGGCAATGAGGAGACCCCATACTTATATCTGACTTTTACTGCCCAACTTTGACCTCTAAAGCACTTCTCTCCTTGTCTAATTGTTATCCTCTGGGCCTCCTAGGAGATAGCCTAAGGAGAAATTTTCCCCACTTAACCAGTGTGGAAACTGAGGCACAAGCAGAAAAGTGTAAGCAGAATGTCCAGGACTAGCCCCCAAGCCCTGCTGATCCTCTATCGAATATCCTCTTCTGTGAAGGTGGCCAGCAGCTTCGTGCGTGCAGTTAGGGACATCTGAGTGCTAAATGTCCCCCCGGGGATATTATCTCCCTGTGGCATTATTTAGGGTATTTTATATTTCTTTACAATTTTTTTTCCTGGCTAACAGATTAAAAGGCAGGACTTCTTTAGGCATAAAGGATAAACCCAAATGGCACAGCTCAAGTGATGAATACGGGGAATTAGAGGGAAAGAGGAAAGCTTCTTAACACGCACTTTCCAATTGCCCTGGAGCCCAGGAGCTTAAATATTTACCATGAAATTTCCTGTCCCTCTGGCTTTGGGAGTTTCTAACTTGCTAGATAGAGTCTTATCCTGACAGTTCCACCTCACAGTGCTGCTAAATAAAATGAGAGTAGATTCTGTCTGGTTTGGAAATCATATTTTCTTTGGCCTTTTAGCAAAAATCAGTCGAGGCTGGGTCTGAATGGCCATCCTCATGGAAAGCACGGGCTGTGGCGTGGAGTGAATCAGGAAGAGCTAAATGTGAGCACTAGGGGCCGGGCATCCAACTGAGCCATGGAAAGAGACGCGGGTTGGGGGTGGGGGGGCAAGGAGAAAAGGCCGGTGGCAAAAGTGCCCTAAAAAAGTGCTTAACTTAATGTTCAGGCCTGGACTGCCTGTCCACACAACACCCTCAAGGAGGGGGTGACTGTTCACGATGACCACCCCCTTCCCCGCCAGGGCAGCTCCACATAGATGGCCATACCTCACCACCTCACAAGAGATAAAAGTGAATTACAAGTAAATACCAATGAAGTTAAAATGCCCTTATTCATTGAATGTTGGAGGGCAGTTAAGAGGCAGAAGCAGGATGGGGTCATTCTGGAGGTGATTTGAACTGAGCATTGTAGGTAGAGATCAAAGTTCAAAGACAGAAGTCTGAGCAGAGATCTGCCCATGCCCACCTGACTGGGCAGCTGAGAAAATCATCTAGAAGTTGCATCAGGTACACCACGCAGGCTGTCAGTGAGACTTTCAACATCCCTTCCAAATCCAGTTGTCTTGTTTTCATCATTCTAAACCCAGTTTGTATGACTATTTTTTAGTCTAAGGTGAAGGAAATGACCAAAAATGGTGCTTCCCAAGGTTGGGAATTCCTCAACTGACCTAAATTTGAAAATTATGCTCCATCTGAATTACTTGGATTGAGTGAAGGAATTACGAGGTAAAAGAAAACTATAGGCACACCTCAGAGATATTGTGGGTTTGGTTCCAGGCCACCACAAAAACAGCCAATATTGCAATAAAGTGAGCCAAATGAATTTGTTGGTTTCCCAATGCATATAAAAGTTAGGTTTACACTATACTGTGGTCTATTAAGTGTGCAATAGCTTTAGCTCTAAAAAAACCAAAAACAGTACACATTCCTGATTAAAAAATACTTTATTGCTAAAAAATGCCAACTATCACCTGAGCTTTCAGTGAGCCATAATCACTGAGCACAGATCACCATAACAAACATAATAATAATGAAAGATTTTGAGATATTATGAGAATTACCAAAATGTGACACAGAGACAGGCAGTGAACGAATGCTATTGGAAAAATGGCGCCAATAGACTTGCTCAATGCAGGGTTGCCAGAAACCTTCAATTTGTAAAAAACACAATCTCTACGAAGCTCAATAAAGTGAAGCACGGTAAAACCAGATATGCCTTTACTAGAAAAAAAGAGGTCAGAAACTAAGGAGGACAAAAGTTATATTTAATTCATTTGTGGAAACAAGGCTAGGGAAGAAGTCATGGCAGAAAAAAAAATGTAAGCAAAACTTAAGCACTGAATTCTTACAGGCACACAGTGAGAAAGAGACAGGAGTCCAGACATCATAACCTTATATTACCTCTTCTGGAAACCTTCCTGACTTCCCCAGCTATGTTACCATAGCACCTTCTGCATCCTGCTAACTGCATTTGTTACACAGAAATATCCACATGTTGATTCACTTGTCTGTCTCTCCCAGAAGAGGGCGAGTGTTTTTAAGGATAGGGAGAGCATCTTACTCAAATTTGCATATGTAGGACCTTGTACAGAGCCTTTATAAAATAGCCGGGAAAAAAATACATTGAATGAATAAGCATTGAACTTTTTCCCAAATAGCAGTTAAAAGGAAAAAAAGATCCAGGCCACTGGCTAAAGGTTTTAATTTCTGGCAAGACCTTCACGGCAAGGCATGGGGCACTGATTTGAAAGTATCAGCGTTCTCAAGGTTTTCGTTAGCATTTTCAGGAAAGTTAAAAAAAAAAAATCTAAATTTACCTCCAGGGACCTTGTCATTATCCTTTCTGCAAAGCATTATACCAACTTTGAAGTGATTTGACTTAGAATAAAACCCAAGTAAAAATGTAGAATCCCATGAATCTATTGTTAAGTATCTAGAGACTTGTGACTCACTCAAATAGCGAGGTTATGTCATTTGTCTGGATGCCTAAGTGTCAAGAGTATGTACTCTGGGATTAGATGACACAGGTTCAAATTCTGGCTTCCAAACTGTATGACATTTTCAATCTGGGTGAAGAGTATCTTCCACAGTGTCCGCAGAGGAGTCAGGTTAGATGACCCTCGATTTACCCCCAACTCAAAGTGCCCCAAACCCGAGGTATTCCCACCCTCTCCACAAATAAGCTACTGCCAAGTCACATTCTGCATAATAGCTCTCACTCATCTCCAAGACATGTCAGAGCTAGTGACAATCATCGGTAACAGTGGCAGTCTAATGCTCAAGTTGGTATGGGGTGAAGATCAGAACACATATTCACACACACACTCCTGAAGGATCTTCCATGGATATAGGTCAGGAATGAATGTTTCTATAAAGTTCTATGCATAGAACAATTTTCTGTGCCCTCACCCCTGGCTCTGGTTGGAACCGACCCCACCTGACTGTGCTGAGACCCATGCCTATATTCAAAGAAGCAGTAAAGACTATCATCCTTTAAAGAACATCTTCAAAACCATAGCTGCAGCCCACAGCAAACCAGGAATGAGTGTATAAATCTTGGGCCTCCCTTCCTCCTTCTCAGATTACCCTTCAATAACTATGATCTACCACTGGCTCAAACTTTTGTTTTTCATCTGATTCAATGGCCACGTTGTCCCAGGACACCTCTAAGTGGTTGTGGTAGGAGAACAGAAGTATGTTAACAAGTCACCTAGGAGCTACGCCTTGCCATGCCAGATTATGCCAAGAAAGAAATGAATACACACCCTCAGAGAAGGGGAGAGGGAGCGGGGCAGAAAGAGAGACATTAACACTTACTTGGAATCTGACCATATGCTCTTCAGCTACCCTGAGATACTCAGCAGGGCCCTAATGGTTGGATTGGGTATTTGTTTACTTGTTTATTTGTTTAGGTTCTGGCTTTGGTTTCCATTAATTGGGAGTAAGCACTTAAAGAGTGAGGCTCCGAACATCCCAACTACCACTTCTCCATGTTCTGGGAGCAAGAAAGCAAATTTCTGTTGATGTAGCAAAGATGTACTAAAACAAAACCTCAGTGTGCCGCCTGCTGTGAAGGAGTGGGCAGGTGACCAACAGACCCCAGTCCTGCCAAGCCAGCAATACAGTGTCTGCTGGAGTTTCCTCCTTACCCTTTCTTAGTGCCTGGCTGTGAGTCAATCTTGCCAGGAGGCCTCTGGGGGCATATCTATAACTAAAACTCACTGGTTAGAGTCATAGCCTTTGAGGATCCCCTCCACGGACGTCCCTGCCCCAAAATGTAGTGGTTAAGGGAGGTTGCTCACAGCACAAGAAACACCTGCAGGGAAAAGCTTTGCAAGTCTACTCCATAGGTGGGAGGTCTAGGGGCACCCTTAGTGAGCACGCTTCGTCTATAGACAGCCTCTACGTATATTTTTTATAAATCGCCATAGGTCATAGATGGACAATTACGAAGCCTTATTCAACAGGAGTAGGTATGGAAGGAAAGTGAGGGACGGTAACAATCCACTCCATGGAGCTGCATGAAGAAAATGTCCTGGTCTTTAACAGATACCAAAAAAGTAAAAGGATTAAAGAACAAATGAACCTTTCCTAGATATTTCTACACAAAAGGGCACAGTTCACCTTCAAAAGTCCAATTTCTGAAAATACCAATGGAATTAAAGACTCTTTCAGGTAGGAGATACTTAAGGAGAAGTCATAACATTAAGGTTTGACATGTTTGGGGTGTCTAGTTAATGCCAGGTATTGTTCTAGGCATTTTTGTATGTTCCGTCATATTTAATTCTCAATATGCCCCCATAAGTCCCATTATATAGATGAGAAAACTGAGGTGAAGAAACATGAAGTAACCCATCCACGGTTGCCCAGTGGTGTTCCACGGAGCTGGACTGAAACCCAGCCAGTCTGAGGGCAAAGCCTGAAAGGTTAAGCACAGCACTTAGCAGCTGGGGAGGATGACCGAGAACAGAACTATCAGGCTGCCCAAGAGTGGAATTTTCCTTTAGCCCTGGGGTTACACTCTTATGAAAATACCCCCAGGACCCGAAGAAGCCTCGGCGCCAAGAATGTTCATTTTCCCTGACAAGCACCAGCATTCCCAGGGATGGGCTCCCCATCCCCGCTGGGCCCAGGGCAGGACTCCCGAGGAGCTCGCACCTTCTCCAGCCAAGGCAGGAGGTCCAACCCTGCACTCCCCGGGGCAGATGTGGATCCCAGAGGTGTTTTCTTTTCCTTTTCTTATTTAAAGAAAAAACAAAACTCTCCACACTCCCCACATGTGAAATGCCTCTCAAGCTGCCACCAGACAATAATTTTACAGTCACACAATGACCCTTGCGCCGAGAAAAGAGGAAAAGCCTGCACCCCGCCCAATCCAAGCCTGGGAGAGTCAACCTCTGGCAAAGCCCAGGTCGTGGAAGATCAAACTCACTGACTGAGGAACAACAGGAGGTGGGGAGGCAGGCGGGGGAGAGCATGGCGAAGGAGGAAGCATAAAGTTTAAAGGTCAAAACAAATGTCAACCTAACACCAGCACTGTATGAACAGCACACAGCCTCAGTGCTAGACAAATACAGGCTGCTGGGGAGGCAAGGTATAAGAGGTTTTATTAACTCTCTTCCTGGAATCATACACATAGGAAGTCTGTTCCATCATAGAAGCTGCAAAGCACAATATTTATCCCTTGGGGGGGAAATCGCAGAGCTGATACTGAATCCACAATACAGAGTTTCTCCTCCATTCCCTTCCCAGCCGGCCTCTGTGCTCGCTGCACCTCCAGGGCCCTGTCAGCAGGAAATACCCACGCAGATTTTGATAAGGCTGGAAAGGGTCACTTGCTGATGAAAACACAGGGCACAACCCTGGCTCCGCCCCTTCTGCTGACTTTCCCCAGGCCTGACTTGGTCCCACTGGGCCAGAGGGAGGCCTGAGATGGATGGCGTCCCCTGCGTCCTTGGCACTGTGGGCGTCCGTGCCATCCCTGTGCCTGGTTCTGTGAGGACCCCAAACCTCTGTCTGGGGGACTCCCCATGACAGACGTCCCTTTGCGGAGCCCAAGGCAGTGAAGGAGATGGCTGGTCTTGGCTTGGTTCCCTTGCCAACTGTAAGCTCTCTGCCTATTTCCTCTGAGCTTCCCATGCAGACTGCTCACCCGGGTCCCCTGGGGAACTTACAACTGTGTGTGGGGGGGTGCAAGCTTGTGCGTATCTCTGTGTCTGCTCCTCAGGCCCACCCTCAGAAGTTCTGATTCAGCTGGTCCGCAGTGGATCTTGAGAATCTGTGTTTTTAAAAAGCTCCCAGCTAATTCTGACGCAGTCAGGGACCCCCAAAGCGGTCTGCAAGTGAGTGTTATAGGAAGTCAGAGATCACAGTATCGCCCTCCTTACACGGGGCCCAGGACAGGGAGCCCAGTTCGTAGCAGGCTAGTGTGATGCCCACCGTGGGCCGCCGCGGACTCAGAACCCCCATTCAAAGCGCAATGCAGTTCTCTGCATTGCATTCAAGTGACAATTGGCGAGTCTGGAGGCACACTTAGGTCCTCACGCCTTCCTGAGGGCCAGGAACACCTTCTCCAATCCATCTTTTTCTGTCACCACTCTCCTGCGATGTTTATATGAACCCTGCGATGGCCTACTCTATAGCCTGTTCTATAATGTCTCCCTTACTTTCGGACAAGATTTGGTTTACTGAGCTCCCTGACATCTATATAGTTATCATCTGTGGGTTATCACGGAAACTTCTGAAGGAATAACTCAAAAGTATTTGGTGAGTTGTTGGTGAACAACTGAGGCTGGGGAATGTTTTGTTCTGGCAAGTGCTAAAAACAAAAGCAAAAATACTTTGCATGTATCATCCAAGCACAAAAGACAAAACGATGAACCCACTGGCAGTCCCAAGGACGCTACAAAAAAATACCAAATTCTAGAGTAAAGGGGTAAGCCAAAGGCAAGTACCAGATGAAAAATAGGTAAATGAAAACAAATTAAACAAAATAGGTAAACTCAGAACACGCTGGATGCCAAGCTGATCAAGAGCCAGGGGAGGAGAGGATGTTACTTCACCATCTCATGGCCAGGCTCAGGCAAACCAGGGAGCTGCTGAGCTTTCTAGGCTCCTGGCCTTCACTCAGCATCCTTTACTTCTGGTTCTGTGCTGTCTCTCACCTAAACATGCCAGACACCAGGCCCTCCTACTCTCTTCTTCCTCAATTACTTCTGCAGAAATTCTTCTCATGGACATATCAGTTACCAGTCACCAACAGCTCAGTTTGAATACAAAGCAGTGAGTGGTCTCTCTCTCATAGAATTTGCATTTTTTTGTGTGTTTTATTTCTTCACTGGGCTGAGGGGAGGGGAAAGAGGAAATGGAGAGAGCATTTTCCTTTTTCTTTTGAAAAAAGTTCAGGACCCGCTAGCAGTAAGGAATACTCTAGGGTTTCCTTTCAATGGTGGGGTTGAGAGTGAAGACTCTGGAATTTCTGCAATTAAACGTCCATCCTGAGCCCACAGAGAGGCTGGTGTGCATTCACTTACGCTGCCTAGAAGGTATACGGGCACACAGGTGGGACCTGGAAGAGGATCCTCACTGCCGAGCATACAGATGAATGTCTGAAAGGCTGCCAGGCGGCCCCCAGCCTTTTCCATCTCATGACAACAGAAAAATGGCCCTATCTGAACTTCTGTGAGATAATGGTGGGAAGCAAACAGTTTCACGTGTAGTGTCTCTTTGGGTTGTTTGTATTAGATTTCTTCATAAGAATAGTCATGGGGAAGAATAAACATTTTAATCTTGTACTCCCCATTTTCACTTTTATCCCAAAACCTACTTCCAGACACTGATTTCCATGCAGGTGGAAGAAAAGGAGGAAGCATGTAAAAAATTAGAATCTCCAGAATACCTTGACTTGAGCCAAGGTCATCTAGGTGGGTCTCTTTGAATTCACACATGTCTAAGAAATTTCCACCCACTAAGAGCAGAGATAAAGAATACACTTTAAAAAGACCTTTTTATGTAGTTTGAAGAGCATATCAGGACTTCTTTCTTTTTTGTGCCCAAGGGACTTGTGGTTTTTAGAAACTGTACCAAATAGTAAAGATCAGTTTCAGGCTAAGCGAAAAGTGTCTAGAGGTTGAGCTACCATGGAAAAAAAGACAAAAATGGTAAAGACCACACACACACACACACACACACACACACACACACACACACACAAAGGGGGTTGGAGATGTGTTAAGTAGAAGGGATCTATCCATGTTCCCATGGGAGTGTCCAACTGTGGGGCCCCCTGAACTCTTCACAGGTAAGAATTCTTTTTCTGGACCAGCCACCTCACCAAATCCCAGGCCCGGCACCCTCAGACTCCCCGGCACAGCTCTGACCATTCAGCTGACCCTCCAGCTTGTTTCGTCTCTTTTCCCCCACTCCTCATGCACCTCCCTCTTCTGCCACTTAAAGAAAGTCAGCAGCAGGTATATTACACCACACAGGTCACCCTGCCCATCTCTCTTCATACAGCCCTTTGCAGACATAAAGGAGTCTATCAGCCTATCACTGCAGCACCCCTGTGGGCATGGGGAATGACGAGAGACATGGGGATTTTCTTGAACCAGAAGCAACTGTCAAAATAACAGTCCTTGGTGAAATACATTTCTCTATATAGTTTATAGGATTTGGAACAATTCAGAAACTGTCGGTTTCTTGTGTAATTCATTGCCTGATATGGTTAAGCAGTGATGAGTATAAATCCACTAATGGGAAGTTCAAATCTCCTTAGAAAGAAAAGAACAAAACACTTGGTAATCACCAAAAACCTTGGTAAATATGAACAAAATCCTTAGCTAGTCTTGACAGATCCCTAATGGAACAATTTGTATTGTGACCAGCCCAATTCCTGCAAATAAGAGAAGCATTTCATGGAGAGTTAAACTGAGTAAATAAACTTGAAAACATCATACCTCATCCCAAGCTCTGCAATATACAACACACCACACAGGTGCACACATACACGTACACCATGAAAGCATCTCCTAATGTTTTAAGTATTTGTCCATGTGTGTTTTCCAGAATATTCTTAGAGAAAACTTCACACAGGATCCTAATATGTAAAACAGATCAGGAGCAGAGTTTCTATGGTTAGGTTTAGCACCCTCTTGGCCCCCAACATTGGCCCCCCCAGTGCATTAGGGTTCCTGAAATCACATCTTAAAGACCACCATCCCAGTTACCAACAACAGGTATGGGTTCTCTCCACAGGGGATGATTATAGACTTTCACCATTCATTCCGAGGTTCATTTACTGAATACCTACTGGCCTCCTATACAGAGATACCAAAGTGAAAGAGACACAAATCCTGATCTCAAGGAGCTTAGAGTCTGTGATGGGAAAGATAAATTATCAGAATATTCCAAAACATTAGGATAAGTAATATGATAAAGGTAGTCACAGTATTCTATGAAATTCCAATTTCATCTCACCAAAAGTTTTCAGGGCACTGAGCCTATTTCAGAATGAACTGACTCTGACTTTATCAGCTCATTAACTTTGAGACAGAAGACTGGCCAGCTCAAGAAATGAGTATATTAAAGGCTTATCTGAGACAGACTTTATACCATGAAGTTATTTCACTGTATTCCCTGTATGTAAAAGCACCTGTTATCAACCCTGTAATAAGTGATGATGCCTAATTTTTAAAGATCTAAAAATAACAAAATTTTCACACTCTCTCAAATAGCACACCTCTAGCTCAGAATTATGATGCCCTGGCCAATACGGTGGCCTCCGTTGGCACTAATCACAAAGATTAACGTTATAAGCACATATAACACTTACCACAATTTAGTAACTGATAAAATCTTTTTCTCACAGGCATCTAACGTGGCCATTTTAAGGAGGTAAAGTGTTCCTTAGCTTAAATCCAATTCGGTGAGTTGAGTTTGCTGATTTCCTTCCCTTTGCTGAATTGGAAACCCTAAGTTTGAGGTCCAAGTCACAGTTGGTGACTCCTCTAAGAACAAAACAGTTTCTTACAAGCAGATTTGATCTGTCTCTAGATAATTCAATTTACTCCCACGTAACCAGTGGAGTCCTTAATAACTCCAGAGTTGTTTTTCTCTTTTGTAGTAATAGATGCTGTTATTTAGGGGAATGAAAGGAAACACTCATGCCAGTGACAAGGGGAAGAAGAAGAGGACTACAGAGTGTTGGAAAGGAACACAATTTAAAGTTATGTCATCCAGCATCCCACGAGTAGGAAGGACTCTGCACATGACCACAGCATTCGCTCAGACACCCCCGTGAGAGGGAGTTGACTACTTCCTGAGGAAGCTCATTTCTCTTGGACAGCCTTTTTATTTATTTTTTTAAAGAAAATTTTCCTACATGATACAAGGTTCTGCCTCCCTGTCACTCCTACTTATGGGTTCTAAATCTGCTCTGTGGAAGCACACGCCACTCCTTCTCATAGACAAGCCTTCAAATACATGTTGTGGTGGAAATGTGGGGCTCATTTCCAAATCTGTTGGCACCCTATATATTGACCTCCAATGCTTTCTTCATGGACTCCTCACCACTCTGAGGAACCATAATAGATCATAAACTCAAAGACGTAATTTTTATAGATTATTATCATTCCATTTTTAATCTTTAAAAAAATTCTTGGTAAAATACACATACCACAAAGTTTACCTTCTTAACCATTTTTAAGTGAGGCATTAAGAACATTCAACATCGGTGCACTACCATCACCACCCCCCATCCACAGAACTCTTGGTCTTGTAAAATTGAAACTCTGTACCCATTGAACACAGATTCCCCATTCCCTCCTGCCCCCCCACTTCCTGGCAACTGCCATTCCACTTTCTGTCTCTGTGAATCTGACCATTCGACGTGCCTTATATAAGTGGAATCTCATAGCATCTGTCTTTCTATGACTGGCTTATTTCACTTAGAATAATGTCCGCAAGGTTCATCCATGTTGTAGCAGATGTCAGAACTTCCTTCCTTTTTAAGGCTAAATAATGTTCTGTATTACCATTCCATTTTACAGATGCAATAAGAAAGGCTCCAGGAAGTTAAGAGCTTTCCTAAGGTCTCACAAACAGAACTGAAGCCAGATCCCCTGAGTCCCCTGCCCAGTGCCTGCCCATATTGTCCTTCTCTATTTTCCAAAGAAAAATGTTCTATATTTCCATTTGGACTGAAGCTGAAGAGGAGGCTTCTTCATCAGGGTTCCTGGGCAACAGCTTGCCTTATTCTTCGAAGCCAATCCACACACACCCCAGAGCGGGAAGTACCTTTCAGATGATAAGGAGTGTAGAGGTTTAGCGACTCCCGTCCCCAAGACACAAGCACTGGCAAGGGAACCAGGTTACGAAGTCTGTGGGTTTAGTCCCACTATAATGAAACACCACTTCCTTGAGCTTTGTTTTAATTACTATTATAATTATTGATTACGTTCCCTTTGAGGGGGTAGGGGAACAAACTGCAAAGCCTCTTTTCTTTTTCTTTCCTTTTTTTGCTTTTCTTTTTCATTCTAGAAGTTGTATTCTTATGGCAGGCAACAGTAGCAAGGAGAGAGAGGCCTCATGGGAGGTTTTGTTTGCTTGTTTGCTTTAATCTGGATGGGATTAAATCTGGATTTAATCTCTCTTGCCAAGATATGGGGAAAGCCACAGTACAGTGAACCAGAGTGGGGCTCAGACATCCCTCACAGCTATTACTTCTTAATAAAGAGGAGCCTTTCTGCAAGGGATGAGGTTACTGTCAGAGAAGGCATGACTAATCATGATTAATTTGATCTGTGCCAACATAAACTAGATCCACCATTCACTAAATAATTATTCGTAGCCTGGATACCATTTCCACAGGGTTCAGGGAAGTTGCTGGCCATTTATCACATTACAACAAAATAAAAAAAAAAAACCTACATAAACAAGAGAGGATAAAATAAGAAACCATCCTCAAAATAAAGCCAAATGTCTTCACATCCACCCACAAAATGCCTGCTTAAAGCTAGAAATAACAACAACAACAAACCCTACGTTACTCTCTTGTGCCAAAGGAAGACAAACAGAATTGACTGGACACATATCCTTCTCCAAGAAGAAAAGAGGAGCCAAGTTTGATTCCTTTTTCAGGGTGAGAAAAGGATCAACCCTCTAACCGGCAGAAGTACATCCATGCCCTCAATTAATCTTTACTGCCATCTTATTGGTAAGATATCAGGACCCATTCAACATAGGAGGAAACTATGGTTTAGTAGATTTAGTGGATTTATTCCCAAATTGCCTAAAACCACAGAGCATGTTTGCAGCAAAACCTGGTCTCTACCCAAGACTTCTACCTTGAGGACTGTCCTTGGCAGTAACCTTTGAGCAAGTTCATCCTGGGCCAGATCCTAACCCAGACTGTCTCTTTTGAGTTCTGTATCTAAAGGAGATGATTTCATGAATCATTTTACAAATATTTATTTGTACCAAATACTGTTCTAGACACTAGGGCATACCAGTGAGCAAAGTCTGCCCTCAAGGAGCTTTCATTCTGGTAGAGAAGGGCAGCTAATAAACAAATAAGCCAGTAAAATGCATAGCATATCAGGTAGAGATAAATGTGATGTATAAAAATAACATAGGTTAGGAGGAACAGGGAAAATCAAAGAGGTGGAGTCTGTGATTTTATATAGAGTGGTCAGCAAAAGCATCATGGATAACTGATATTTAAGCAGAGAAGTCAGAAGCAAGCCCTGCAGATGTTTGGGGGGAGAAAACAGCAAAAACCAAATACCTGAAGTTGATTGGTGCTTAGAGCCTTCTGCAAGGTGGAGCATAGTGAGATGAGGCCAGGCAGGTAACAGGGGCCAGCACACTTACAACTCTGCAAGCCATTGCAAAGAGTTGATTTTTGCACAGAAGGAAATGGGGAGCCATTGCGGGCTTGGGGCAGAGGAGTATCTACTGTGGAAAACAGAATGGATATACGAGTTTGGAGTTTCTGCTGGTAAGTCCAGGCTAGAGAGAGACATTTGAATGTCTTGTGTGTATAGGTGGTCATCAATGTCCTGTGAGCATATACCAGAGAGAAGACTGGAATGGCAGACAGAGTCCCAGGGCACTCCAATGTTTAGAGGCCAGGGAGATGAGCAGGACCAGCAAGAGGTTCCGAAAAGGAACAGGCAGAACTCAGAGGAAAACACAGTGCTGCCCCAGAAGCCAAGGGAAAAGAGGTTCATGGAGGAAAGGATCAAATGTGACAAATGAGGCCAAGAGGGCAGATAGTAATTAATGTTATCAGAAGCTTAGGAGCATCTCTCCAAAGATTATTTAAATTCTGGCTTTCAGCATACATCAGAAGAGAACTGGAGAAAGGATTTCACAGCTTTAAACAACCATTGTCACTTACCATCCCTCTTGGGTTTGCAAACTGTTCACAGCCAGAGTTCAGAGAGTCAATATGATAACTATCAGCCTCCAGTAACCCAGCTCCATGCTCTATGTAGCTGGTGGTGTTTTGCTTCCACCTAAGGGATGCAGATGCCTTGATGCTAATTGCCTCCCTGTTCCTCACCACCAAGCAGAGGCGGAGAGGGAGCAATCTGTTTACCTGGCCTCGTTTTAGATGGGAAGATACTGAAACACTCATTTGGGTGCTATGCCACATTATATTGTCCCTTCTGTCCACCAAAGTTTGACTTCCATGACTTGGCATTCAATGACCTCTACTATTCACTATTTCATAATCCCAACTATTCACTCCAACACATGTAGTTACTTACTGTTCCCTCAACAACTGGAACACTTCCCTACTTTTGGACTGGGATGCCTCCCTCCCTACCTCTCTCTATTTAAGATAGTTTTTAGGCCCAGTTACATTCATTAGGGAATATTTCTGTAAATGAGGCTCCTTGCAAGTCTAGAATAATTTCTCCTTTCTATTTGTCCTGCCCATATGCACTTATTATATACATGTTATCGTTTGTGCCAGGCTAACTTCATATATTTTTGGTGACAGGCACCCTATCTTCATGATCTCTGTTTGTGTATCACTTAATGCCTTACCCCAAATAAGTACTCAACAATTATTTAGAGGATGAGTGAATGACTCTTAACAAGGAATGATGGGGCTTAAGAGCGAAAAGCAAGTCAATAGTTGAGTTTAATTCAAGGCCATTACATTCTGACATCCAGATCCACTCTTCAGAAATACTGGTTCCTGGTTCTGCCCATGCCAAGTGTGGATGGTGATAGAACCGTTCAAGATGTTCTGAAGGTCTTGGCTCAGCCACCCCAGAAATGGGCTTGCCTATTCTTTCCTTTCTGGGGACCACTCCCACACTCCCAGCCTCAATGGGAAACACTTGACCCATTCTGGTTTTTAAAATAATGATTCTTTCTATCATCTATCTATCTATCTATCTATCTATCTATCTATTGAATTCCCTAGTAACCATTGAGATAATACTATCGAGTACACCAGAGAAAAGCTAATGGTGTGTGTCCATTAGGGCCCATAGGGTCCATGGAGCCATACTAAGAACCCCCACCCACATGTCCATCTCCATACTCAGCACATAGAAAAGACAAATATCTCTAGCTTTATGTGTACTTCAGGATCTGAACGAAACTCAGACCTCTATGTGCTCAGTGCTAAATGCATTGCACTGTTTGGATAATGTCTTAGGAACTCAGGGCCTGAGATACCAAGGACTGGCTGTGATCGAGGAACAGATCCTGAGGTGAGGGGTTCTGGAACTGGAAGGGTTTATTAGAGGGTGACAGGACAGGAAAGCATGTCAGGAGTGAGAAAAGAACTTAGCAGACCTTGAAGCAGGAAAAAAAAAAAAAAGCTTTTAGAAGCTTGGTAGAACTGTGAATTGGCCAGGGTAAGAGATGAAGCTGGAAAGACCAGTCTGGCTAGCTAGTCCAGTTTGTTACCTGATGGTCCTAATACAGCTGCCTCTGTGCCTTTCACCTGGGTCAGCCAGGGTACAACAATGAGGCCCGGCTGTGCACAGAGATCTTCCATCAGTGACAAGTGATGGGAAGAGCACTGTACCAGGAGTCAGAAGGCCTGTGTCCCAGCCCCAGCTCTGCCACTGAAAAAAACCTGTAAATATAAACAAGGCAATCAATTTCTCCTTGCTTTGGTCTTCTTCCTTAGGGGAATAAAAGGGTCAAGCAATGGCACTGCCTGCCTCATATCTTTACCACGAGGTTCATATAGGGTAATGATTCTGAAAACTCTATTCAAAATCAATATGCATATGAAATAAATCTCTGACAATAAAATATGGTGGGTTGTCTTAGGAAATACATTGGTAGAACTTAGCACAGACCCAATGATAGCGTTGTAATCCATCGCTGCCCCTTACTCAAAGAGTGCATTCTCTTGATGAGGGACCATACAGTCAGTTCTTCGGAATCAATGGGGGTACTGGGAGAACACTAGGATCAGGACCAACTTGGACTGATTCCTGGCTCTGTTATTTGCTATCTTATGTGACCTTGGGCAAGTTTTGTAAACTTGCTAAGCCTTGGTTTTTGTTTTGTTTTATTTATCAGTAAAATTAAAACAACATCGCCTACTTTGTGGTGAAGATTAGGGATGATTCTGTGTGAAGCTTCTAAGTTGGTTCCTGGCACACAGCAGATGCTCGCAAATGTTGTGGCCGTTTTCATAATTAGCTTCAATATCAAAGACCTCGTGTATGATAGATACCATATCAAATGCATCAGCCATTTGCAAAGGATTGAAATGTTTCTGTTATCATAAACCTAATTTAAATCTTATTTGAGACTCCCTGCTTCTTTTTGCATGTCCTGTATTTGTCAAACTGAAAATGACACTGTGTGTTAGATGATGTTCTAAAGACTTCTCCCTATCTCCTCACTCACCTTCAAAAAACCCCAACAAAACAAAACAAAAGTCCACGCTTATAGACTGTGGAACAACTGAAAAATAAATTGGTATTCCATACCATACTTATAACTTGGCTTAGATTTTGTGCTTCTCTCACGTTTGGGTTGGCAAGGGGCTGGAGAGAGGGGGACGAAGGGAAGAGAAAGAGGAGGTGTGTAAACCAGAATGGCTCAGAATAAGCATTTAGGCATTTAAAGTTAAGGAAATCCACTGAGTTTCAGTCGGTCAGAGCCTTGCTCCATTCTTAGATGCTAGAAATGAGGTCAGTTGACTGAGATTTAGAATTTAGCTTTGCGGGCCATTACTGTGTTGCCAGCTTGGGTTACCAAGGAGAGGCAGGCTTCTGGACAGGCCCTGGGTGATCCTTTAGAGGCTGGACCGAGCCTCCTGGAGCACAGACACCAAGTCTGCGCTCTGCAGAGCTCCCACACAGACCAGCTTCCTTCCCTCCCATCCTGGAAGAGCTGCGTGAGGCCTGATGAGGGAGAGGCCCCCTCCCTCTAACGCAACAAGGAAGGAGTAAGAAGTTTAAGGTGAAATATTCTGGATGATCACCTCTAAAACAAACACGATTTCAGAAACAGTATTTACCAAGCTAGGAGAGGGGACTGGCAGGAGGCACATTACACCTGTCCCGTTGCTGCTGCTATAACCAAGCGGCCGCCAGCATAATAATCCTGACAAGCGCTCAGCCAAGAAGGTGCCAAGGTCCTCAGCAAGCATCCAGGCCTGTGGTTCCCACCCTGGCTGCACATCAACATCACCTGGGGAACCTGAAATACCAGTGCCTGAAGCTCACTTCTAGATGTTCTAGTTAATTGGTATGGGATAAAGCGCAGACATCAGATTTTTTTGTGGGTGGTGGTGGGTTTTTTTGTTTGTTTGTTTTTTACAGAAATTCCCAGTGATTCCAACATGCAGCCAGAGTTGAGAACTATAAGAACTGTGATCTACTTCAATACCATGAGGTATAGATGAGAAATATGAAGGCTGAAGATTCTGAATGAGTGATTTGTTCTTAAATCAAATTGCCTTCCCCTTATTGTCCAATATTTTGATCATATTTCAGGGAAATCTTATTTTAGACTTAATGATGAGCCCCGCCTCCCCGTGTGCACCCTGTATGGGGAAATGAAACTCTGCAAGGCTGAGGTGGAAGAAGGGAACTGAAAGGTGAAACTGACTTTAAATAGGAACGAAACTGACAAGAGTCAGCTCAAAGGCCAAAAGTGGAGAAATGAAGCAAATGAAAACAAACCACCTCACTGAGAAAAGCTAGTTAAACCCTGAAAGTTCTTTCAGTTTGGATAATTTAAGGTTTTAGTGAGGGATTATGTTCTACATGTTGAAAGTATTCCCCCCACGCAGTAAAGCTTAGCAGACCAGGCATTTCTTGGGGGCAGCTGGAGAGCTGTAAACAGTCTGCTGATTGAAAACACACCTCCTGAGATAAAAGAGTGGAAGGCAGTGATCGCTGCTCGTGGACCACCACAGATAATCCAGGGGCTGCCACCTTCCCATGCCCTATGAACAGCACCTCTAGGACTAATCCAGACATGGATTCCATCTGATACTCAAAATAAATAATTGTCTCCCTTCCACATCGCAAAAGGGCCCAAAAGGACCTAATTCACCAATTATAAATGAAAAGGAAGAAAGATGATGTTCTCCAGTTTGGAAATGCCTAAGTTCAGATTTCTGATGGAAGTGGTTACTTTGAGAAACTGATTATAGAGTTTGCCTTTAGACTGTGAACCGAAATCACACAAATGCAGCATCTATGATGGTCCCTGCAGGCATCTCAGGAACGTGTAGGTCCCTTTCATTAGTGGACAATGGGAGAAATGTCCCTTTGCCCAAGTCTATCTTTTCTTACTTGGAAAACATAGATGGGAGCCCAGGTCCATAATTCCCCAAAAGACATGATAATGATCAAATGAGAAACAGAACAGAGGCTGTCAGACCGCATTGTCAAGGATATGCAATGGCTCATTGATGCAAGTTATTAAATAAACAGCAAGATCTTAAAAAACATCTATTTTAGCCCTTTGACTTTTAGAGTCTTAAGATTAAGGCCCTGAGATCTATTCTCAGCTACTGCTTGCTTTTTTGCCCTAAGGAAAATGCGGGTAAGTCAAAGGAATGATCTGAGGACTGATTTGGTCATCTCCTTCCACCTGGCTGAAGCTCGGGAGTGTGCCCCATCCTGTCCCTGCGCTTTGTGGTGTCCTGACAGCATCTTCTACCTCAGTAGTCTCTGTCCCCAGACTACCCTCCCCATATTCGGACGGGACTCTAAGTGGGTGACAGATGAGAGAGAGGGGAGCTGGAACTTTCCAGCTCTTTCTGGATAGAGAGTGACACAGAGGTTCCCCTACTCCTCAGTCTTAGGACCCTCAGAGACACGTTTATCTCCAACCAGGAATGGGGTGGTGAGAAACACATTTCCCTAGCAAACATCAGTGATGTGGCTGGGGCACCTTGGGACTTTGATTCTCCTCGTTACCCTTCAGCACACTTTCAAGTGTGGGAGGGTTAGCAGCCATAGGAACGGTCCCTGATCTGCAGAGCACCTTACGATTTATGAATTGCTTCCCTTAACTTTATAACAGAGTAGAGAGCCTGGACTCTGAAGTCATGGTTTAAATCCCAGTGGCATGGCCTCAGCCCAGCTGTTTAACCTCTCTAAGTCTCCGCTCCATCATCTGCTAAACATTTCCCTCAGAATTGGAGGGAAGATTAGATGAGGTGGTGCAGATGAAGCACGTAGTAAAGAAGCACAAAGTAAATGCTGAATAGACATTAGCCAGGCTTATTAGCAGAATGTTATTTAAACCTCATAAAAACAACAACCCCATCAACCGTGGTGGAGCCTGGCAGGAGAGAGAGAGCATACAGGCTCACACATAGCTGGGTGTGTGTGTGTACGTGTGTACCCACGGCTAGCTGGTGGGTGGCGGAGGGCTGTCTAGAGAACTGGCATCCGCAGTAAAGCAGGCTCCAGATAAGGCCATGCTCGATGTGGCCCAGCAGGAGTGTGGCCCAGCAGGAGTGTGTATTGTGGACCACAGATGGTTGAAAAACTACTAAGGGTAGTTTGAATTCAGATCATACTTCCTTGGCGGAAATGATCAGAGACCAAGTGTCTTGTCCAGGATCACCCAACTTGTTAGCAAGTGGCAGGACTGAGATGTCAACCCCACCTGTCTAGCCCTAAACCCAAACTCAAAGCAGAGGGGAGGGGGCCGTGGATTTCAAAAGCTAACCCAAATCCTCTCCCCCACTGCCCGGTATCACCTGGTACCTCTGAACAAAGTCAAAGGGGCTTATCCTAAGAGCTGTTTCTAATCTTGGATGGTTCAGGACTCAGATGTGTGACTCCCCCTGAAAAGAATAAAGAAATGTGAAATCTGCCTTTTGTCAAATGGATTTAACACTGAATCCATCTTCAGGGCACCAAAATGTCACCTATGTGCATCAGTAAAGTCATTCTGTAAATTCAAGAAATCCACAAAACCGTACCCTAGTGCTCCCCTAAGCATGTCCCCATGCCAGAGAGAGCACAGGCATGACTGAAAGCTCTCCTCCTGGGAAGCACTGAGAGTGGCGAATTTTCAGGACCTAGGTTTATATGGAAAAAGGATATTGCATCATTAAAGAGGTTAATGAGCTTCACAAGGCAGATGCCCTGAACGCTAGGGAGGGGACAGCGGAGGAGCGGAGGGGGTGGTGGCAGAGACATGTACAGGGAATTGCTCCATTCTTCAATGTCAGGCGTGGTCAGGAGGTGCCCTCCTCATCGTAATAATTGCAGCAGAAGGACAAGCTCTCCTGGTGGGCACTGGAGCCTGGCTGATGGCTGGGCAGTGGCCTGCCCTTCACATCCAGCCCTGGGCTCTCTGAGTGAAGAATGCACTTGTCAGCACAGAGATCCCTAAAGATTCGGCCAAAACCAGCTAGTTCACTGTTTTTCAAAAGAGTTGCCCACAGAATATTTGTCTCAATGGAAAGTGTTCCATGATCAAATAGTGTTTGGGGGAAACTGCATATGACATCACTCTTGGGGCTTCATAAGGCGCATTAAGATGTGAGAGGTTCTGAGAAATGCTTTATAAAGAAACTCGTTTAATTTGTTTTTTAATCAAGCTTTTATAAAACTTACTCACTGAAGTTTCCACCTCTCCTTGTGTTTTTTTTTGTGTTTTTTTTTTATTAACCTAACACCTAGCAACATCCCATTTTTGGAAAACATTTTCAGAAAACCTGTTCTAGTCCAAGATCCCTCATTTTACAAAATATGAAACAGGTACATTGAGGTCCTAGTGACCTACTAAGGGTCACTAACAAGTTAGTGGTTCTTCTTTTTTAGTAAGCTAAGGGTGTGTGACATTTTGTAGATAGGTTCAAGAAAATCAGCAAAGATGCCAGGATAAAATGTTGATCAGCAGATCAATATTAACCTATTGATCACATTCTCCAATCCATAGTAGGCTGAAGAAGGAATGTCTTTTATTCTTTATGATGAGGTTTGGGACATGGTAAATTCCAGAATCAACCTGAGGGATGATTTTGAGTTTGAACAGGAAAAACTTATCTGAAATTGGTCATCAAGGTCAGCGATATCTTTGTGAATTTGAGATGCAGAGTCCAAGAGGAAATGGGAGAGCCAAGGAGAACCACAAAGTTAGCACTGGCATGGGTGACTGGGTCTAGATAAATTCTGAAGATGGAGTTCTACGCCCTGGGCTGGGTATTCATATGTTCTTATTACTATGAGTATGTGGTGCTCATTTTAGGAGGTCAAGACCACAGACATAAAGGGACTTCTCTATCAGAATGCCCAGAATTCTTAACTAAACACTGTTCTATTCAATTTCTCTATCCACTGAAATGAAGTCATGGGATGTTGTTGTTGTTTTTAAAGTCAACTCCACTGATGACATAACATGGAAAAGGATAACTACAGAGAACACATTTGAAAGCATCTTCATAGATGATTTGAACACTGATCCAAAACTGACGTAGCATTGATCAAGCCAGTTAGGTTTAAGTTACAGGCACAGCCTAAGGAGTCAAGATGGTTATTAAAGTACCCTTCATAAATCCCACTGTGTTCTGCCCTCACCAGACTATATCTGGTAGAATGGATTCCACTTTATTCACACTTGAGTTATATTTAAATAAGGCATTCATAGAGGGACTGTCTCTCACTTAAGGACTGATACAAGGAATGACCTGCAGAGTGAGCAGAAACTGCAGAAGCTAAGGTTGTTTAAGATCCAGAAGACTATGGCTCTGCATGACAGGTCTCCTGTAGAAGAAAAGAAAAACCAGGTTGATAGGATTTTAAGAAACTGCACAGAGGCAATCTATAAGGAATACAAGAAGACAATATTTAAGCGCAATATAAGCACTAACTCTGTGAGTTTGAGCCGTCCATGAATGGTGAGTAGCCAGATATCTAGCATCCTTCAAACAGCCACCTCTAACCAGACTTCTCCTGCCATAATTAAGTGGGATGGCCTCAAATTGCTACCAGAGTTATGTCGTGTTTCTTCACCCTCCTTGCCATTCGTGACTACGATTTGGCTCTCTTCCCTTCCTCCTTCCCCTCCCTGGTCCACCACATGCCATCCTCAGTGTCCCACTATTCTTTTCCCAGACACTGACCCTGACTTCCACACAGGACATGTGCTTTGCCACACCACGCGCTTTGCCTCCAACACAAAGCTCATGCTCACCTAAAACATCACTGCCATGATCACACCAGTCATTGAGTAGGAAGCCAACGTCCATGTGTCAGGGATTTGAGGGAGAGCTTTCCTTAGGTGTGGGCACCTAAAGCAATGGACTGGAAGGGCTCGATAATGGTGTGATTCTATTATGTTTGAGGTAGCACTCGTTCTAATACACAAGATTCTCAAAGGCGAGGCAACGGCATTTCTATGATATTAGACAAGTCAGACTAGGTTTCTATTCCCTATTCTCACATCCCTGTCCCTGGGAGTAAGGCTCCTTAAAACAATGTTCACTAAGGGTGGAGGAACATTTTCACACCTGCTTTCTAGGATCTGTCCAGATCATCCTTCCAGGGTTCTGTGATTCACTGCACAAAATCCCTATTCTTCTGTGGTGAGCTCGTGGCGGGTTCACATTGGTTCCAACACAAGAGTAGCCTTGGTGGATTAGAGGCCCTGGCAGGAAATCAATCTCTAATCTCTTTTTAGTGGCTCATCCTTCTCAGTAGGATTTTGGAAATAATCCACAAGCAAAGGTGACTTCTTGAACTGTCAGAGACGAATAGTGGAGAGACTGCTGTGCTGTCAGACTGAAAGCCTGCATGATTGTTCCAGCTTTGATGGACCTTGAAAAAGTCAATAACTCTCCTTAAGCCTTGGTTTCCTCATCTGTAGATCTGAGGAGTTTGAATTTGCAGTAGCTCCTTACATTTCTGGGTCACAGACGATCTTAAGAATCTGATGAAAGGTGTAGATTCCCTTCCCAGAAAATGCTTAAATTCACATACAAACAAAACCGTGCATCCATTTCCAGAAGGTTAGAAGAAAACCTCAAAACCACCTATAGGATTCCATAGCAACCTTGGACCCTCGATTAAAAACTCCATGGACCAGTCAGTTATAACACGCTCTGATGCTTCTCTACCTAGCTTTCCATGACACCTTCTCTGTAAATATTAATTTTATTAAGTATTTTTCTGCTTTTTAGCTCACAGTCAGTTACATAGAGTTCTTCTGATACCCCTAGGGCCCTTAAACTAATATATAAAATGTGTCACATGTACTCATTTTAAGAGACAATATAGAAACAGCACAAATAAAGTCTGCAGTTGCCACTACTGGAGTGCAATCTCTCTACTCAACTAAAGACTTAAGTACCCACCAGCACTCCACTTAGACCATCCCCCAAGAATTGCCACATTCTGCAGAAGCCTATTGTTTGCCTTTGTTTCTCACCATGACATGCACTTTGCATCTTATGATTCCAGAGACAGCTGGCCCGCTCTCTGTCCATCAAAAAGATGGTGGGCCCACTCAAGCACTGACCACCAGTCCAATGTTCCAATGAGCCAGGCATTCAAGTGCCACTGGGGTCCTGAAGTGTCTCATACAGGGACTGCTAAATCAGGGGCACTGGGAGGGTAACTCGTCAAATAAATATGAGCCAAATAAAGAGATGTGGATTGTAAATATTTTCGCTTTTCTCTTTTACTTAAAAATTGTATCCTACCTATTTCCCTAAAGTCCTGAAGTCAATATTATTGAGTATTTACTAAGAAGAAGAAAATATAACCCAAGACTTTGAGAAATACAGAAAGACAGTTCCTGCTTTCAAGGACCTGGTATTGTAATTGGAGAGAGGAGACATGAATCAAATAACAACACATTTTTAAAAAGCCAGTAAGAGGCAAGTCAAAGAATAATACAACCTGCAAATAACTATAAGCAGCAATAAAATAGAGGCCACAGCCCTATGAGATAAATTGCCAAATAATGGGAGAGAAGAGGAAGGGGTGCAAAAAGCAAAGGATGGGCACTAATCCGAGTGCAGACACCCTGCCCTTTTCGTTCCAATAGGCTCCCTCATTTACTTTCTCTCCTCCAGCTCTCTCTTTCTTTCTTTGAAACTCTCTCAAAATCTTGCTGCTGGCTAAGCAGCAAAGATTTTCCAGCTCGACAGTGGAAGCTGTGAACTTCCCTATCTCACTCCCATAGATGTGGGGAACAGCAGTGAGGCTGATGTGGAAGGTGCTTCTCCTTATCTTCCTGCCCCCGCTTGCACTTCTAGCCCTTTCACTGACTACACCCTGGACAATTTGTTGTCCACACCATCAACCACAAACTCTGCCCTGCCATGTCCTGCATGCGATAGATAAACGCTGGATGACGCTCATCTGGCTACACCTCTTAATGACCCCCAACTACCCGGCTCCTCCACGTTCGATTTACCCCCAACTACCTGGCTCCTCCACGTGTGTATTTACCCATGCCCTGCTCCACTCCACCAGCCCCACTCCATAAGTCCCGCCACCTTCAAGGTTCAGCACAAATCCCCCCTGCCCCAGGAAAGCCTGCCCTACTGAACCAGCCCACAGTGATCTCTTATCTGCTCACAATTTATAACCGATTATCAGTATCTCACACACCTTCCATCTTACCTGGCCTTATTTTGAAAATCTTTCACAACTTTAAATGTTGTATCTCTTAAATTTTGTAGCAAAGCTGCCTGAGAGCAGAGGCCATGTGTTCCCCTCACCTTACATCCTCTATAGAGCAGAACTCGGTGACAGCTGTACGGAACTGAGACGTGAAACCCAGAAGAATCCCAGTGGCATCTGGTTTGATGAAAGCAGATGTCTGTAGCTCCTCAAAACATCGACCTGATAACGCTACCTTACTAAGACTCTCAAAATTCCGATGTGAAAGCCCTAATTCCCAACAGGATGGCATTTGGAGATGGCGCCTTTGGGAAGTAATTAGGTTTATCTGAGACCATGGAGTACCCACGATGGGATTAGTGCCCTTAGAAGAAGAACAAGAGACACCAGAGCTTCTCTCTCTGTCGTGTGAGGACACAGCAAGAAGGGAACCATCTACAAGCCATGAGGAGGTTTCTCACCAGGAGCCAAATTGGCCAACACCTCAATCTTCGACTTCCCAGCCTCCCAAACTATGGGGGATAAACGTCTGTTGCTGAAGCCAGCCAGTCTGTGGTATTTTGATACAGCAGCCTGAGCTGACTAATACCAATATTTTAATGCCCCTATGAATAAATTAGTGTCTCCATGATCTTCTCTGATCTTCTCTGGCAATTTACCCCCAGAACATCCCCCACCACACCTTCTTCCTCTCTACTCATGTGACATCTTCCCTGCTCTTCAAAGCCTCATCTAGGGGCACATCATCCACGAATCCTTCCTTTAGTACCGTGCCCCGCTCCTGCCTCAGGCAGCCTGCCTCGCTGGGAACTCACAGCAATGACTTTCTGTACCATTCCTTGGCGACTTCCTCATGCATTGGCATATCAGCAAGAAACAACTGGTGAGTGAACACACAGAGTGTAGGACAACTCTGGATAATCAACTTCTATTTTTATTTACCTTTTGTATTACTACCATATTCCACTGATTCTTGGATGCACAATTTTTTCTCTCTAACATCTCTGAAATTGTCTTATAGTCTGTGGCGTCTTAGATTTGATGATATATGGCATTTTAGTTTTCATTTGTATGTCCTTATTCCTCAAGAGACTGCAAGCTCTTTTAGGAAAGGACTCACACATTATGTATCAGTTTTCCTTCACGTGCCCAGCAAAGACCCTGTGGGCAGCATAGATCCTCCATATTTTCTTGCAAAAGGAGGAAACTACCTCCCTAAAATCCAAGAAGAAGCTCAACCTCCTGGGGTCAGAGATCTCCAATTGTTCCTTCCCTCCTGAAAAAAGATGAGAGCAGCCAGAGATATGGGTATGGTGGATGGTGAGGGGGCTTCATCCTTGGTCATTTGTTTCCCACATCACAGAATTTTGGAATTGGAAGCATACACTGACTCCACTTTGGTTTCTCTCTCTGAATCCCAGAGTCACACTTGTTTCTTTGTGCCTTGTTTTCTCTTTTGTAAAATGGGTCTGATTACACTTACCTCCTCAGAAAGGGGTAATGACTGGAACAGAACTAAATGATCATATCTTATAAATGCTGCAGAGGAGGTCATGAGTATTATTAAGCACGTGGCCTGAGGGCCTGTTGCTTCTAAGGATGGAAAGGGGGAAGGACACCAGGAGATGCCGAGTTTGCTGCTCTGTATATACACAGTGCATTACTGTGAGAACAACCTCTAAGCTCGCCCCCTTTCTCTCCATAATATCTACTCCAGGAAATACTCTGCCGATGAGCAGAGAAGACTTGGTAGTCATGGAGAGAATGAGGGGAAATGGATGGTAAGAAGAGCTAGCAGAGGGTTCCATACCAGCCGTTGGGAGACACTTGCTCACCCCCTTTCTTCATCAGTCTGTGTCTACTTGTGTGTCCTCCCACATGCCCAGGCAGCAAGTGCAAATATCTCTTGTTACACGATCCATCCTGTGTTGCCCAATAAATAACAGACACAATCTAAGTTGCCAAGAGCAGCTTATCAGAGGCTGATCTTTATGTCTGGATCCGAGGTCCTGGAATACCAACCCAATTAGGTGGAAGCTAAATGAGCTCTGGACACAATTCCCTTTACTTGCGCTGCTCCTTCGAGGTGCACGCATGAACATGCAGACCGTGCCAGCACACCATCTTCCTTCTGAGAGGCATCACGAATGGTCTCAGACTGAGCTCATGCTATCAGTCGACCTTTTGCAAAGCCATGGACTCTTCAGCTACTTGAGGTATGACCAAGACCAGGAACCATCCTGATGTTTTCTTAATAAAACAATGGGGCCAAAGTTGCTAAAACTAGCATGCTCAGATATATCCCCCCTTGTTCTTCCTCCTCTGGAAACATAAACCAATGTCCTGGTTCATCCCCTCTTTACCTCTTTTTCAGGCCTACATTTCTAAACTGTGTCCTCCCTGATTCATGAGGAGACAAAGAGATCATCTTTTGCCCTAACTCAAATAAAGATATTCATGCCCCACTTCTTCATCTTAGTGGTCTGGCCCTCCCTTCCTCGTTTCCTTCCTCTCTCTTTTGGTGATGGGGGTGGGAGGGTGAGGGGGTGTGTTAGTGACAGTTAATGGAATTGGTGTTCCACAAAGCTTCCTTCTCCAGAATCTTTGCCTTGTGTCTCCCAAACCCATCCAGCCTCCTGAGGCAGAAAAATTAGTGTAACCTGTCTTTACAGAGACCCACTGCCCCAAAGATCTACGCCTCTCTGCCAAGGAGGCTGTCTGTACACAAGAATCAGAGTGGGGAGTGGTCCAGGGATAGCTGGTCTAGTAGGCATCAGTTTGTGATCTAATGAGTTTGTGAAACACCATAAACTCAACCACACTTAGGGATCCATGATGCTCATTAACATATTAAAGTCTCTGAGACATCCTGCTGCAAAAACATCTGTTTAGCTTTGTTTGGCCAGGGGTGTTTCCCAATCTTTTTTGCATGGAATCTTTGTTGGCCTCTAATGCCTCTTTTTTTTTTTTAGATTTTATTTATTTATTCATGAGAGACAGAGAGAGAGAGACAGAGGCAGAGGGAGAAGCAGGCTCCCCGCGGAGCAGGGAGCCCGATGCGGGACTCGATCCCAGGACCCTGGGATCACGACCTGAGCCGAAGGCAGACGCTTAACCGACTGAGCCACCCAGGCGCCCCTGCCTCTAATGCCTCTTAATGTTCTGGATTGGTGTGTTCCACAGACGACGTATTGTAAAACGAGGACCTAGTCCAACAGTTCATTTTTCTCATAGGAAAAGGAAGATACAGAAAGGGGCACTAACTTCCTTCATCTCACAGGTGAAGAGCAATATGAAGCAGTTCATAAGAAGTAGAGCAAGCTCGGGACTGGGAGGTGAGGATGTCTGGGTAGAATCCTCTCCCTGCCTGTCTGCCATCCCCTAGCTGTGTGGCGTGGGCCAGCACCTCTCCTTCCTAGAGTTATTTTCATTCTCAATAAAAGGAGGATTTTTTTTTTTTTCTTCCAAGGATTTCTAAGGTCTTTTCAGTTCCCTTTCCTGGGATACCGACAGAGACTCTAGTACTTGCTGTAACACCTTCTGGAGCAGGTCCCAGAAGTGTGAGCCTATAGTTGTTCTAAATTTAAACTTTAAAAAGCTCATGAGGATGTCAAGCCACATGTAGGAGAAAACAGCAAACCTCCCTATGGGTCATGAAGGTACCTCTAAAAGTGATGGCATGGGGGGATGATGCAGGCCCTTGGAGCAAGGTCACCACCTGTACGAGGAAGCGTCAGAGTTGATATGGTCCATGCTGGTGTCATCCGGAACTGGGAAGCCCTGCCCCCCGACCCCCGCTCCCCGGACCTGCTGCTTCCCTAAGCACAAGGAGCCCAGCTTTAGACAGCCGGGGCTGGCTTGTGAGGAGCCATTGTGCCAAGATCTGGCACCGGCCACCAAGCACTAGACAAAAGCATGAGGATATTTCAGCACAACAGGATGCCTCCTGCATCCATGGCATGCTGTACCTGTCTCTCACCCCTACCCCAAGGTAATGCATAGACAGCCAAGAACAACATTTATAGTCCTCTTCAGTCACATGAGCACGTAGCTTTTCTGTCATCCTTACAGCCACATCCGATGACAATCTCTGTGTTGGCACATACCCACTTGCTCATGCCTCACTGTTGTCCCCAATGCATGGCGCCAACTGGCACTCTTTAATATCTGCCGAATAAATGGTTATCTCTAAGCTGAGAGTTACTGATTGTTAAGACTCAGAATATACGTTAATCTATAAATTCATCCAATATCCTTAATGTGCCTTGTATATTGGGAGCACTAAGCTACCCGCTATGGGGGAATCAAGAGGTCGTTCCAACCCAGACTCTGCTCCCCGTGAAGTTACATTAGATAACACCTGTGAAGGCTTAACTATGCCACAAACTTATCATCTCAGTCACCCTACTATTCCCATCCCCCCCCCAAAAAAAATCTGTTGCTTTTCCTGTACTCCCCATTTGGGGAGATGGCCTGGAAGAAACCACTCACTCAGTCACCTAAAAAACCAATAATAATTATCATCATTAGAGATGACATTTATTGAGTGTTCATTACATGCCAGGCTGGCAATGCTTTGGATTTTGTGCTATCATTCGCCCTATTTTACAGAGACGTGGGTACTATCTCAGAGCCATGCTTTTCTCTCTAACCCTGTACATCTGACCAGTCATGAGGTCAGCTCCACATCATAAATGTCTCCCCGATTAAGGTGCCAAACCTTAATCGCTATCCCTGCCTGAACTATGAGAGTCCCCTTCTAAATGGTCCTCTGGCTGATCTACAACCTATCCATCCCCAAATCACCCAAAACAGACATGGAAGAGCAACCTCCTTACCTGGCACAGCTGATCATGTCCCCCACCCCATCCAAATCCTCTCCAGGCTCCTTGGTGCATGGGAGCCTCGGAGATCAGGGAAGGCTGCCCAGAGAGGCATGGCCACTGAGGCTCCATGGGATAACTTTCTTGGCCCCTTCTCATACAGACTACCTTGAACTTCAAAATAATTCTGCACCACCTCCTCCAGCAGCCTTCCCTGAGCACCACCCCTCACCCAAAGCTTCCTCCTGTGCTCCTCTTCGATGTCCATTCATTTTTTTTTAAAGACTATTTATTTATTTGACAGAGAGAGAGACACAGCAAGAGAGGGAACACAAGCAGGGGGAGCGGGAGAGGGAGAAGCAGGCTCCCCGCCAAGCAGGGAGCCCGATGTGGGGCTCGATCCCAGGACCCTGGGATCGTGACCTGAGCTGAAGGCAGACACCTAATGACTGAGCCACCATTTAGCACTTCCAACAGAACCTGGCCCCAGCTTGCTTACCGACCCCTGGACTCTGAGATCTCAGGGCAGCTGATCCGGATGCTACTTCCCCAGCACCTGCCATGTCACCTTGACAAGGTTGAGAGACCTTGGTCATTTAGCACAACTCCCTGCTCCCACAGCCTGGTGGCTTGATTTGTCACTGAATAATGCTTTACAAAAATGTCAGAGGAATATGACACCCTCCTTTCCTTTCCCTCATGTATCTTAAAAATACATTAATATTTCAAGAAATGTATCCATACTTTCTTCCTATCAAAAAGAATGCTCTCATGTTTTTCTGATGAAGAAACTGAGGCTCTGACAGATCAGGTGACTCGCCCAAGGTCACACAGCTCCTGAGGGACAGAGCTCCCAGTCCGCAGCTCTCTCACTGCCTCAGCCCCCAGCCCTCTATTAAAAAACAAACCCAAGAGAGAATGTTACGTATCTATCTGCATACACATATGTATGTATACACATACACAAATCTGTAATAGGAATGGATACATATATGAATGTGAATAGAGCCTCGTGTTTAAAGAAAAGGGGGGGGGCTCTGAGAGCTTCAGAAGGAGACGAGGGTCTCCCAGGAGGGGGCCAGCAGGGCGGGGCGGCTGAGGCAGCCGCACAACAGACAGCTGGTGTTTGGGTGGTAGTAAATCACCCTGAAATGAGCCTCTTCCGTGGACTCAATGAGGCCCCCACAACAAAGGGAGGCCCAGCTTGCAGCCGGACAGCCTGCCCGCCAGCCCCAGACGCATATAACAGCTTCATTCAGGAGCCCCACGTCCACACAAAGGCCCCGAAATCAATCCGACATCCCGCCACCCTGGACAATGCCCCGAATCTTCTCAGAATCGAAGGCTCAAACGAGGGGACAGCATTCAGGGGAGATCAAACCGCCGGCCTGCCACTGAAAGCGGGCCCGCCGGAGACCTTTTTGAGAGGAGGCCTGGGCGAGGCAGGAGGGTGCTTGCTCGGGCTCGGGCCCACGCAGCCGGGTACGCTCGGGCAGAGGCTGTGTCCGGCTCCGCCGTGAGCCACCGCCGTGGCACCTGTGCTGCTGCGAGGGTCCGAGGCTGCAACACTCGCCAGCGAGGGCCACCGCGCTGCTTGGCCTCGGGGCTTTGTGCAGCCGCGGCCGTGTGAACCTCCACGGCAGGCATTTCCCACTGGCTGCGGCCTGGCCAGGAGGGCACACACATGCAAATGCCCTGCCCGAGGCGGCAGCTTACAGTGTTGACAGTGGCAGCCCCCACGCCAGGCCAGGGAGCCCCTGTTCCCAGGCAGGGCCCCTCGGGGTACTCATCTGCCCCATTCTGCTGCCTAATCCGGTTATCAGCTGCTGAACGAACGGGTTGCCTGGTGGAGCTGGGGAGGCTCCTGCAGGGAAGGGGGGCAGGCTGATGAGCCTGGGTTGTATTCTCCTTTCTTTCCTAGGGTCATTGTTAAGACTCCTCGGTCTCTGCCAGTCCCCGCGCCCCCTGCTTCCCGGGATGGTAGGACCGGATCTGCTCCGGGGAGTAGGGGCCTCCCGCAATGGCCGAGGGGAAGTTTCCCCTGTGCTAGGAGTCACAGAGTAACAGTGCCCGATCTGTGGTCACAGGGTAACAGTGCCTGACTGGGGGAACGTGTGGGGGGCAGTGACCAAGGCACGGGCCAGAACCTGTCCAGAAACTCCAGGTAAAGAAGTGAGACATTCTAGGCGGCCACCATGAAGGACAAATAAATTGTGATGAAAAACGAAGGGCTTCTGCGGAAGGGCCATTTGTCGTGGTCCCTATCCCCTGTTCTCCGACAGCCTGCCTGGACTTTTCCGTGCAAGTGCCCGGAGTGCACAGGGTCGGCGGGGCAAGGTGTGGGTATGTGGGCAGCTGCCGATGAAGAGCTGAATCAAACTGAGCAGGCACATTAAACCAGGCACGGAGGCTCAGAGCAGAAGAAAGAACCAAGGTAACTGGGGGCCAGTCTTCCCTCGACCCCTACTGTGGGCACAGACACCTCTATTTTTTTTCTCTCTCTAAATTGCTGGCCAACCTTCTGCCTGGAATTGACATACAAACAGCCATTCATGTTACATAAGAAATCCTGCCCACCACCCACTGCCCTCTTCAGACCAGCTCCCCAGAGCTGGAGCCCTGGGGAACTGAGAGGTGGTGCCCAGGGGGCTAACTGGAGGAGGGGGCCGAACCTAGGAGAGGCACAAAGGGTATTTTCTGCTTTAGATTCACTTCATTCTCAACTGCCTTCACTAGCCAACAATAGTAAATTGAATCCAATTTCCCCCTTGGAAGGGTCAGTTGTTGTGGTGGTGGTTTTGTGTTTTTTGTTTTTTGTGTTTTTTGTGGTTTTTTTTTTACCCTTCTCCTTTCCATTTTCTGCTTTTTAGCTCACCTCCTCCAATCTACTTCCCTACAGGAGCCGAAATTAAACAAGCTCCCCATATGCCATGCCTCACTTGTTGTCTGTTCCCCTCACTGCCATCTGGCCTATTTGCTCAGCCAAAAAGAGAAAGAGAGAGAGAGAGAGAGACAGAGAGAGAGAGAGGGAGAGAGAGAGAACAAGAGAGAGAGAGCAAGAGACAGCAAAGAGGGAGGAGGGAAGTGGGGAAGGAAGGGAAAGCAGGGAATGGGGGAGGGGAGGGAGGAGAATAAGGGAGGGGGGGAGACGAGAGAGAGAGAGAGAGAGAGAGAGAGAGAGAGAGAGGGAGAGAGAGAGAGAGGAAGAGAGAGAAGGAGGGAGAGCCAGACACAATGAGGAGGCAGGGGTGAGGATGCAGCCTCTCCCATCTGCTCCTTGGCCAGAGTCCCGGATGGAGCAGTAATGGAGAGCAACAGAACCAGTGATAATTAACCCAAACACAGACCTGTTTATTTAACCTGCTCAGATAGATCAACTCCAAGGCGGCGCTCTAGCAGAGGGCCCTGGGACACACTTAGGGAGACAGCCTGGGGGCTACTAAGGACACAGAGGCAGCCTGGCCCTCCCCGCACACATCCCCAGGGCCAAGCGTGAGCTCGAGGAGCAGGAAGGAAGAGGAGACAGGGGCTGCTGAAAAAATCACTCACACCCACCCACTCAAATCTTCTGGTGAGAAATCCTTTTATCATCCTGCCTTTACCTCTGTCCATTATCCTATTTGATGGCAGTAGCTGCTTCTGGATGGCCAAATGTTGCCAAGCAAAGCTAGCCAGTAAGATACACTGTTTCCTGCATCTTCCTGCCCCAGTGTTCCCCCTGGAGCACTTCCCATCTTGGCATAAGGACCCGCAGCCAGGAGACAAAAAGCTAACTCGAGGACACAGAGGCTGCAGCATAATCACCTGAACCTCAGACTAAGATGGTCAGTAGCCAAGGACAAAAGCCAGAGGCACAGGATGAAAGAAGCCTGAGGTTCGAGGCCTGGAACAGCCACTTTTGCAGCATCAAGGTATCTGATTACGTTCTTCTCCCTGGGCTTCCATTTATCTAGTTAATGGGGGCAGCAAATCTGACCTCTGAAGATATTTAATTTTCTTCAAAAATTAAAAATGGAAAAAAGGTCATTGTCATCGGTCCATGTTTTCTTCCCCAAGTTAGGGAGGAGACTACAAGCTTTGAGCAAGACCGCCAGACAGTAGGACCTGTTTGCCATGGGCAATGAGTAATGCCCAGGGTGGGGGGGGGGCCCACAGGCACGCTCCTGTGTGCTGCAACCCCTCTAATTCCACCCCTGCAGGCTCCAGAAATCAAGGGCAAGAACATTTCCAGGGCTGAATAGCAGCAGACAGGAGTTGCAAGTCTGGGAACTGGAACCCCAGGAAGCTCTTGGCTGAGCGCTGAGGGTTAGTGAAAGAGTGCACTAGCTGGGTTGAAAATAGGAAGCGTCAGGGGTGGGTGAGGAGTTGGCAGGCACTGGATTCCAAGTGGCTTCACGCTCCTCAGTGGAAGAAATGCAGAGATAATTTGAACATGGCTATTTTCAAGCTCCACAGCTGAGCTCCCTTGCTCTCCCACCCCACACCTCCCACCCAGCCCTGCAATTTGGCAAACCCTTTCTGCTGGCTGCTCTTATACCCAATATGTTGGGTTGCCTTAGCAACTAAGGCAATTATCTCCTTGGAGCAGTTAAAACAATGACCGTCATAAATAATAACAATAAGAAGGATGATGGTACAAAATAGATCTTAGGCTTCCAGGGTCATAGGTTGGCAAAGAACTGAGAAGGAAAAGAGGTCCTGATGGGGCAGGCAGTGAAAGCTAGTCCCTTATGGACCCAGTCTTATTTACCTAGAGGAAGAGATAGGAAATACTTAGCCTTTCCTTACAGCCCCACCGCCACCCCCAGGCAATCTTAGAGACGGTTCCTGTTTGTTGTTGGTTTATCCTAGAGAATCTCCTATCAGCCAGACCCAGCACGAGCACTGAACACTAATTGTTTAATGCCCCTCTCCTCTCTGGACCAAGGACTTCTTACAGGCAGGCAGAGTCTGTCATCTTGGTGTGTTTAGCACTTAGCTCAAGGCCTGGCACAGAACGAGTCCTCAAAAACATTCATTGATTGAATGAAAATATTATATTATAGCAAAAGAATGCCCAACTTTTGCCATAACGCTTTTTTTTTCTTTCTTTTTTAAAAACCCTCTGGGCCAGATCCTTTTGAAGCTGCTTGCATTTCTAACAATTCATGCTCCTAGAATCTACTGGCCTCCAGTCCACATCCACAAGAATATAGAGAAATCAAGATGTAAGGTTTGTTATCCAAATACAACCTTCTTTTTCCTGTAGAGCCGTCCAATAGTGTTTCGTGAATGTAGAGCATCATTTGAGATAAAACACTAAAATAAAAACAATTAAAACTGAGAAATAAACGGATAATGGATCCCACAGCTTGAGCTCACCCACCCCCACACATGTATGCCTTCCATTTAACACTCCATGAACTCCATCCCATGAATGATGCTCCACCAATTAATGAAACATCAATTAAAGTGCAGTGTTTGTGACTCAAAACAAAAGACAACCTACCTTTTCCCATTGTCCATGGGAGACGTGGTTAAAAAAACAACAACAACAACAAAACCCAACACAGGATCAGAGACTCGAATTGGACTGTCTCACCTCTACCCTTCCCTTTCAGTTGGACTCTCTTTTGAAGTGTTGGAAATTCAATACTTGACACTTTCAAAGTACATCCACATCATATGTGGTCTTTATGATAATTCTTGAGATAAATTGGGCAGGAATCATTATTTCCATTCCAAACATGAGGGAATGAAGCAATTGATCACGACTGTTAAACAGTGGCAGTTCTCAGCTCTCCTGATACCAGCTTTCTTGCTGTTTCTGTTCCTGGTGTAATGGCCACAGTATGTAATATGTACTGTGGCCATCAGTGTAAAGGTGAAATGTAAAACTTTCTAAGCTGTCAGCAAAACACTAAGCAGATGCCTCGTCTCACTTTGGAATGCCAAAAGGAGCTGATGTAACTCTACTGCTATCAAGTCCTTGGAGCCCCATCAGCCATGGTCCCCACTCTAGAATAATAACCAAAACTTCAGCACCTCCAGACTCAAGGCCAGCAAAACCTGCAAATGCTTAACCTTGGCAAGTTTCCTGGGAGGGTTCCCTGCCAGGGACTGGTCAGATGAGGCCCAGGGAATTGCGACAACTCTCAGTAGATAGGAGTACCTCAGCCTCTGGTATTCCAGAACGACTCTAGACCAACTTCCTGTTTTTCAGACCAAAGTCTATTCTTCAAACTCCCTATTCTTTGGATCATCATGGAAGCTCACAAGGCCACTCCCTCACTCCGTGTGTGTTTACCTGCAACGCTGAGAGTTGAGAGTCAAGTCTTTTGCCCAGTACCCAGAATCGCTCCTAGCTGGGCTTCAGAAACCTGGCGAGATCTGGCATGCACTTACTGGACTATAAACTAGTACACAGGTTTTTTGTGACTCTAATAAATGCACCGCCAATCTCTTCTGTATCCTTTGTCCATTCGATTAAAGTAGCACAGCCAAATTATCCTTTTCGGAGTACTTCAAATGTGAAGGACCTGAACCCAAATTCAGATATCACTGCAGTGAAAAGGAGATTTTCCAGAGCCTCTGATGAATGGAAATATTTAGTCAGACTCTTTTACAAATATACAAAGGTCTTATTATTAAAATATGTCCTAAAGGTGTTATGATGCCAATAGTTCTACAAATTATGGCAAATTTGATTAAACAAAAAGCAATTATTTTCATTTCCATGTATAAAGGATTGTGCTTGGGGGAGTACTCACAGATCAAGGAGGTAAAGGCAAGGTAAGACTTTTTTTAATGTTTTCTTAATCCAAATTATCATCACTACTAAAAGAAGGTGTGGTAAGCAGAATCACGAATGGACCCCCAAGGATATCCCATGTCCTAAGCCCCAGAACCTCTGAATATAACATGACATTGCAAAAGGCAATTAACATAGCAGATGGAATTCATGTTGCTCATCAGTGGACCTTCAAAAAGGGAGATCGTCCTGGATTAACCAGGTGGGCTCATGAATCTCCCTAAAAGTGGAAGAGAAAGCAGAAAAGGTAGAAACAGAGTGAGAGCAGTGCAAAAAAGATTCAGCATGAGTCCCTGGCTTTAAGATACAAGAAGGGAGCTATTAGCCAAAGAATGCCAGCAGCTTCTAGAAGCTGGAAAACAAAAGGAAACAAGAGTCTCCCCTAGACTTTAGAAGGAATACAGCCCTGCCAACACTTTGATTTTAGCCCAATGAGATGCATTTCAGATTTCTGACCTCCAGAACTATAAGATAATAAATTTGGGTTGTTTTAAGCCACTGAGTTTGTGGTAATTTGTTACAGCGGCAACAGGAAGCTAATACAGAAGTTGTGACCATTTCTGTGTGTCTGTGTGTGTGTCAATGCATGTTCTCCATAAAATACAGATATTTATAAAAAATGTGAAAATGCGTCCCCTTATGGTTTCAGGAAAACGACATCAAGTAAAATGGAGGTGACATAATTCTCCTCTCAGGACTGTGAGGCTTCAGAAGCATTTTCATGTTAATAAGGATCTCCAGCAGCATGGACACTGGGACAAGATTGTACAGAGTGAGTGAGAAGAGATGCTGACACAGGACACACGTGACTGCGGAGTGGAAGTCATTCTCCAAAGAACCGCCGTTGGACCATCAAGTGCCACCAGAGCCTCCTCAGAGGGGACACAGCCAGTGCAGGGCACCCTGAGCCCCAGTACAGTAGCAATTTCCATAGCAAGTCCTCAAGGACTCCAGGTGCCAACTTCTCAATAGAGGAAGAGAAAGGGCATGAGCCTATAAGCAGATGCCCAACAAATAACAGGCCTGAACAAAGAGGATTCAAAATGGTGAGCAATGAGGATGACACTGTCCCCATTAAAATAGCCACAGCAGGTAATTAATTCACTTATGGGTTGTACACAAAGAGTGCAAGCCCACTTCTCTCCCCTGACATCAGTTGGGCCCATGCTGATGTGATCCCCAGTCAGATGAAAGTTGCCCCATCAGAGTCTCAGGCTGGAAAGACACTCATGGTCATCTAACAAAACCACACCTCTAAGGCCCAGAATTCCTGCTATGGAACCCTCACTGCCATCAAGGCAACCCATTCTACCTTGGAAAAGTCCTAGCTTTGGACTCTTAGATGATGAATTCCAGTGCGCTCATCCTTCCAACAGAAGCTGGGAATGGTGACGTGGTGGCTTTTCTAAGGTCACACACTCAGGGAAGCCCAGAGTTAGAAGTAGAATCTGTGTCTTCCAATTTGGGATCCAGTGGATTTTATACTACATCATATGGCCTCTCACAAACAGGCACAATGTACTCCCAGGGCAAATCAGGAGAGAGAGAGAGAGAGAGAGAGAACATAGCCTATGAGTCTACATATCATGGAAAAACCAGCTACCCATGTTTCCCCTCCCAGAGCAGGTAACCGAGGGCTGACCATCTGTGTCTGAATGGGCTACACCCACCTCAGCCACCAGTCCACTCACACTTCTAGAGACTAACACATCACTTTGGGGGGCAGTAAGCCAAGAAGGCTAGGCCCCTACAGTGTAGTGAAAGCTGTATCTGCTCGGTCACAAAACTGGGCCTTCCCAGAAGGGCAGGACAAACCCAACACTGGATTCCAGTAAGCCAGGCCTGCTGGCCAGTACCCACCAAGCAACTTGACAGACTTGCAACTGCACGTGCCTCTCCTCCTCACCTTGATCTACCGCATCTGAGCTCCTAGAGCTCAATACTCATTCGTTACTTCATTCGGCACTCATTCATTTACAAGGACCTGTTGAGTGTCTACTGTGTGCCAGGCCCTACCTCCTGAACTGGAGATAGAATTAAGGAGGCAAACATTTGGAGAGGGAGGACACCAAGGGTGTAGGGAGCACAGACAACACAGTGGGCCCATCAGCCTAGGGCACAGTGGAGGTCAGAGAGGCTTTATGAGACAGTCCCAGATACACCTCTCAGTCATATCTGTCCTCTCTGCCCTGGCAATGTCACCCCCTTGAAGAAAAACAAACCATGCAAACTCCATGAGAAACAGAATCATGGTAGCAATGAATCAATCAACAAACAAATTCCTTGTCAGCACCTGTGTGTCTACATCTTATCCTAAGTGGGCTGTGGGTTAGGAGAAGAATATAAGTCAAGACCTCTGCTTTGATAAATTTCTAGAGTTACTGAACGGATAAAATATATACATAACATTACATATAATTGAAATACATGCTGATTTGAAAGGAGTGTAAAAATAGAAGAAGTGAGATGTGACAGAATCTGTATTACCAATGATAAAATACAGACAGTGTGGAATCAAAAAACGGAAGTGTGCAGCGTGTCATTTTCATCAAGGAAGGTTTCCGAGACAAGATGACGGTATACCCCCAGCTTAGGGTAACGGCACTCTCAGGTCTGTAAACCTGGTCTCTCCAACAGTAGTGTCAATGTTGGGCTGTTGAGGACCACATCTTGTTTTCTTCTGTATAGCTTATAAGGACAAGGCAAACACAAGGGAGACAATTTATACTCAAGAAGGAGTTGTTCCCGAGTCTCTTAAGGAATATGGCATCTTCTTTGCCGTCCCAAAAGACGGGTAGTAGACTGATGTGTATTTGGAGGTAAAAATGTTCTTCTTTATTCCGAGGCAGCACCGGCCGACAGCTACTAAAACAGGAGCCAGGAAATATGATCTTTCCTCCCAGCCACAGTCTCTGAGGATGGCAGTGTACATTCCTCATACCGGATTCAGCCCACATGTTTTATGGGAAAGGGCCCCATGAAGAACCAACCAGAACATCTTTCTGGAGACTCCTTGAACCCAAGAGCAGCAGGTATGGGTTACCACATAGCATTCTGTTCTCTGTGGAGCTGGGGTACCTGGGTGAGGCTTCCATGAGAAAGGAAGGGCCATTCTACCTTACAGGTTTTATCCAGAATCTCTTCTAAAGGTGTTTGAGATCCTTCTCATTCTCATCCTAGGAAAATGTGGCCACTCCAGGATTTGACCTTCACTGTGCCCATTGCAACCTATCATGGCACCCCTATCACGGCCATTGTCTGCCTTCTTTCAGATATCTGGCACTGGTTTCTGCAATGTCAGTTCAGTTGAACTTTTATTTGCTAGAATGTATTGTGTGATGGCAAGCAAGGTTAATCTTATTAAATAATGGAATCAAAGAATTTAGATATAGAAAGGAAAGTTAATAGATTTAATAGAGGTTCTGACCTCTAACCTCAGGCAGTTAATGGAACCTTAATTGTAAGGAAGAAGCAAGTGAGCTAGGAAATAACATGACTGGCCTGAGGCTGAGCTGCTAGCAGGTGGAAGAGGAGGAACTAGAAGTCAGGTCTCCCACCTCCGTGCTCAGAGCCTCTTCTCTACATCCTTGCTATGCACCAATGCACTGTTCAGATTTGGCTGACCCCTGTTACAAAGTGGTCCATAATTCCATGTTTCAGAGATCATCTTTCAGAAATAGGTTAAACTGTATATAATCTCTAAATGAAAACTTACATTCAGCAAACCCCAGATTGTGCACCTACAACAAGTAGTATTATTCTGACTCCCTGGTTCAAAGCTTGGTAAAGAGTTTGATGCTATTAAATATGGAGGGGTAAAAACACTTTTAAAGGTCTTCAAATCTATCCCCCTGCTGCTAAGAAACCATCCACCTGAACCCATATAAAAGATGGTCACCTCACCTTAGCCCATGTAAGTTTGGCTCAAGCCATGGCCTCAGGGTCATTGGATCATGCCCCACATCAGGCTCTGTGCTCAGCAAGGAGTCTGCTTGACATTCTCTCCCTCTCCCTTTCCCCCTCCCCTCACTCACACATGCACTCTATAAATAAATAAATAAATAAACAGAATCTCTAAAAAGAAAAAAGAATAAATTTCTGTATTGTCCAGACATTAATCATATAAAGTCAATTAGTATCTATTGAGTACTTGCTATGTGCAAGGTGCTATGCTAAGGGCTGTGGGGGAATGCCAATAAATTAAATCCTTTATCCCTAAAAGAGATTTCCAGTCTAAATGGGAGAAAACATAAAAAGCAAACAAATAAATAAAATTTAAATCATCCTAAAGAAGAAATGGGACAATGGGGACACATTTGCTACAAAGTAACTGGTGATAGAAGTTTAGCAGAGACAGGAAGGGAGGGGACTTTTCATGGATAGGTGACTACTGGCTCCATGAGGGACAGCGAGGAAGGCATTTAAGGTCACAGCAATGTGAAGAAAGAAAGGAGGTGGGAAATGGAAGCTTGGTCAGGCAATGAACAGGCCACTCAGAAAGTGGTGAGAGACGAGTCTTTAAATAGCAGTTTGGGTGAAATTGGAAGCACCTTTGAATGCCATACTAAGACATTTCACTGTCTTTTTATGTCTCGTAAGAGCAATGGCATTTACAAGGGCCTAAGTCGATCCATATACACTCCCAAAGTATACAAGAGAGCTCACATAGCAGGCAGCCAGTAGGATATACACAGAGTCTTTGGCAAGGCCAGGGAGGAAGCTAAAACGAGCACAGAGTAGGTATTTAATTAACAGTTTATAAATGACACATCTAGATGTGCAAAAGGGGAAAGAAACTCTCAATCCTCTCAAGCAATAAAGCATCACATCTCGCCCTCACATCATGTTTACAGTTCACAAATTCTTACTCAGTTTGTGTCCAGTTTTGTTCTGTTAACTCCTTCTAGAAATGATCTCAACTTAGTGTGCTAAAAAGCCCCCTGGACTAGGCCTCAAGAGGCCCTCTGATTTTTGGTCCCAGCTTTTGTCCCCATTTGCCGCAGTCTGGGATTTGCCTCCAACATCACTCACTCCTTCCACCAGCTCCAGGGAGCCTCGAGTTGTGGTGGGGGTGAGGGAACTCTCTGATCCAGCTGGTCCTGCGGCGGGTGCCTTGAGGGCCTCTCAGCCACACGTCTGTGGATTCACAAAGCATTCATAGGCCAATCAATTTCCTCATCTACACATGAAGTTGGCAGCGAGGTCAGAAGGCATAGAAGTGGAGACCAGTCATTCCCCAGTGGACAGGGGGCAGGGGCTATCCCAGCCACTCCATCTAAAAGCCGATTCATCTTTAAAATTTCCAAGGACACCATGTAATTCAAAGGCCACAGTCCCGTTGACGAAGTGCTGAAAGAGGGTTTTGTTTTCCACAAAAAGGGAAATTGAGGTTTTTGCGGTGAAAGAGAAGGATGTAGAATCAGCCACGTAATGGTTTATTCACAGCCTGACCCCTCCCCAAACCCACAGAGATATTGGAACTGAGACTCATCTCTCTCATGAGTCATGCCGACTTGCATGGGCCTGGTGGACTTAGGAAAGAAAACGCCAGTCTGCCCAGTGTGCACAAGCATTTGGGGACAACGACGTGATTCGAAGATGAACAGATACAGTCCCTTGACTTTAATGTGGAGAGACAGGCCGGAAGACAGGACTGTCCTAGTCTAACAGAGCCGGCAGGTCTGCTCTCAGAGGGCCAGAGAGTGGCTATCACATTTGGGGCTTGTTATGTGAGCTCATCACAGCTGACTTTTCCACTGACATCCCCAACTTCCAAATTAATTATTTACTGACCCGAGTTTCAGCTTGGCTATGTCAGACGGAAATAGCAGGGGTGTTGTGTAGCTCATGCGGGCTGGCACCGAAATAGTGAGAGAGGATGCTGATCAGCCCACATGCCCATCTCTGGGTGAGAGGAAAGCCCCCTGTGAGTCCGAAGGATCTCTGCGATCCCCACATCTTTTCTCCTCATCTCGGTCTCAAAATAGAAACGGAGGGATGTGTTGAGCCTAGGACCTCCCCTGGGGGTTGTTTTCCTAATTAAATATTTTCTTGGCCTAAAATCAGAATCCTGGGTCGTGGGGTGGGTGGGATGTATTCTCTGGTTCTGGTTTGTCAGGATTTGAAATCATAGGTGGAAAGGGTGCAGAGCCGCTGTAGGGCTGGGGCAGGAGGGGGCTCAGCCATCACTGTGAGCTCTGTTTGCGCTCTGTTTGCCGGCAGAAGGACAGGTGTTAAGTTACATGCTTGGGGAATGTGAGCACCAGGGAGGGACCCGATGGGTGCCAGCCAAAGTAGCCAGGTCAATACCTCCTTTCTGTCCCGGCTCTTCCTGGAGACCGAAAAAACAAACCATCCCTTGGCTTCAGGTTCCTGAAAAGACCTGAACTGTTCCTGTTTACTGCTCTGAAGGGCTGCACAGCACTTCTTTTTAAAGTAATTTATTTCACTGAATTAAAGACCTCAGAAAAGCAGCAGTATCTGCCGTGAGGGCTAAATAGGGCATGTTTGCAGAGCACTTATCCTCAGCAGTGAGGGTCTAAATAAATGCAACATACAATATGGTTGCTCCTGTGAAAAGCGCAAGGGTGAGAAATAGCACTCTATGCATTTTGACAAACATCTTTACTTATTTATCCTTTGGGACACAGGCTGTGGGTTTCCTCCTTCGCCGGATGCTTGCTCCGCACACCAAGTTCCCGTAGCTGGGAGTTTGTGATTGTACATGCAGAAGACGGTGGGGGCAGGAGGGCGGACGGCCTCTGCAGTCAAGTGCAGCACGTTAGAGAAAAGAGAAATCTTGGAGGAGCGGTAAAATAAACTCCTGGAATATCATATTTAGATAGAAATTTCAACCAATTCAAGCCTCACAATGAGGATATGTGATCATCTACTTGAGTGGTAATTAAGTTTCTTAGGTCAGCTTTGATTGTAAATCCTTCATGCAGAGTCCAACACACTTGAATACTTGCATAGACACATCATCCATCAAGTAGGTATAGACAGCCCTGACCCCAAACCTGAGAACCCGCACCACACACACACACACAGCCACCAGTATTTCGTAAGAAAGAGTCCAGCCAGGTTTTATGGGAATTCTGACTCTTATCAGGGCAAGTAATCAGAATGACTATGATGATTCTTTTTTTTTTTTTTTTACTATGATGATTCTTGTGGAGAGTCTACGCTCAACAGACATGGAACATTTTATTTCATACTGGCTACACACTGACCAAGTAGTAAGTAATAGCATCCCCCTTTGACAGATAAGGAAAATGAGGCTGGAAGATCATGTGTTGATGAAGTGGCAGAAACAGGAAAGGACCAAAGTCTGGGTGATTAGTCAGCCATTCAATCCTTTGTCCAGTTTATAGAGAATATAAGAATTTGTGTGTGCCTGGTGTGTGTGTATGAGAGAGAGAGAGAGAGAGAGAGAGAGAGAAGACTATTCCCTAACTTCTACAATTGTGTGTGCCTGGTGTGTGTGTATGAGAGAGAGAGAGAGAGAGAGAGAGAGAGAAGACTATTCCCTAACTTCTACAATTGTGTGTGCCTGGTGTGTGTGTATGAGAGAGAGAGAGAGAGAGAGAAGACTATTCCCTAACTTCTACAATCGTGTGTGCCTGGTGTGTGTGTATGAGAGAGAGAGAGAAGACCATTCCCTAACTTCTACAATCGTGTGTGCCTGGTGTGTGTGTATGAGAGAGAGAGAGAGAGAGAGAAGACCATTCCCTAACTTCTACAATTGTGTGTGCCTGGTGTGTGTGTATGAGAGAGAGAGAGAGAGAGAGAAGACTATTCCCTAACTTCTACAATCGTGTGTGCCTGGTGTGTGTGTATGAGAGAGAGAGAGAAGACCATTCCCTAACTTCTACAATCGTGTGTGCCTGGTGTGTGTGTATGAGAGAGAGAGAGAGAGAGAGAAGACCATTCCCTAACTTCTACAATTGTGTGTGCCTGGTGTGTGTGTATGAGAGAGAGAGAGAGAGAGAGAGAGAGAAGACCATTCCCTAACTTCTACAATTGTGTGTGCCTGGTGTGTGTGTATGAGAGAGAGAGAGAGAGAGAGAAAGAGAGAGAAGACCATTCCCTAACTTCTACAATCAGTCTCATTCTGTTCAATCCAGGGTCTTGGTCTAGAAAACTATAAAATCAATATGACCAGGATTTTTATTCACAAGTCAAAGTTATTCTAGGGTTGGTTAGATGAAGATGAAACAAGAACTAGAACCCATGTCTCTTGGCTCCTAATTCAGGGCTCTTTAAACTACTGGACAAACGCCTTCCCAGCTCAGATTTGTGACAATCTTATAAACTTCTCTGTAGACACTTGTGTCCTGTCAGGAGCACACTGGTTAAACAGTGGTGCATTTCCCTCCTATGACCATGTAGAAAAAGCAAGGCTTTTATATAGTATAATAATCTGGACTAGGCTTGGTGACTTGCTGGACTGACAGAATGTGACAGAAGTGACATCTGGAAATTCTGAGGCTGGGACAGAAGCTGTGCAGCCCTCACCTGATTCTTCTGGAAGAATATCATGGAAGAAGTCCACCTGCCCTGAGAATGCCGTGCTGCAAAGAACTCAAGTCAGCCATATTGAGAGGTTGTGTGGAGAGAGGGATACCCAGGCAGCCCCAGCTGTTCGAACTATCCCAGCCCAGGCCCCAGACATGCCCGGCAGACACAGCATGAAAAAGAGTGAAAAGACCCCACCAGCAGCTAGAGCCAAGGCCCTAGTCACATATCCAGCAAATTTATGCTGTCCCAGCCACTCCAACTGAGTTCCCGGTCCTTAGGGAGCAGAGATGAGCCGTCCCCAGTGTGCTCATCTACAAACTGGACGGCATGATAACATGGCTATAGTGTTAATGCCACTAAGTTTGGAGTAGTTTGTTACACGGCAGTAGATAATTAGAACAATGTCTGCCTCCTCTGTAAAGGGCTGCCGGCATGATCCAGTCATCTAACTCCTCTGTCTCTCACCGTCACTCACAGCTTTTCCCCTTGATATATCCCTCTTGGACCACTGGGAAATGCTGAAATTAAGAAAGATCTGTTGGGGGACTAAGAAAAGTATAAGCAGGTAGCAGACATCAAAATGCCTCCCCCTCAGGAGGCAGAAGTGATACGAGCCTCTTGGATGGAGAGACCAAGGAACACAAGTTGGGAGCACATGGAAAGTTCCCGAAGGAGTCTGGACAAAGGCATGCAGTCAAGGAGACTACTGGAGAAAAGAAAAGCCTTAAGCCTGAGAGGCATGAGCTGGGCTCCTCACTGCCTCCTTCCCCAGGCCACCTGTATCACTCCATGAATCTCTGCATCAAAGCTCATGCCATGTTTCCTGATCCTTCCTGGCTCCAACCTTTAGGACAGAGTTCACTCCTGCAACCCCAAGGACTCCAGCAAACTCTGATCTGTCCCCTCTCTGACAGCCTATTGACTGGCAGCTTAGCAAGTTTTTTCTCTTACTTTCGCAAGTTTGTCTTATCCCTACAACTAGAATAAAAATTATCTGCGGGCAGAACTTATGCTATATAATTTTCCTTCATATTCCATAGTATCAGGCCCAGGCCACAATAAAACAAGTCCTATTCACTAGGGCAGACTGTCCCAGCCTCTCTACTCCAGGTATCTCCAGGATGTATTTTCAAGAAGTTGACTCATATTGGCACAAGGCTACACTTCACAGGCAAGCTTCTGGGAGGACTGGTCTACACTGTATTTTCTGCATCCCCTTCTTCACTGGCTTCTGATCCTACCACGGTTCCACTGAAAACACTCTCCCGAAAATCACAGTGACCAGTCTTGCCAAAGCCTGTGCTACGTAAACCACACACTCCTGTGGACTTCCTGGCGTTTCTCCTGCTCCAGCCAGATCGGCCATTGAAAACATTTTTATTTTTTCCCTCCACTTACCATTTAAATGCCTGTGATCCCCAAGGCTCTCGCCACAGTCCTCAGACTCTACATGTTACACCAGGCAAACTGAGCCACACCTATGCTTTTAGCTATTAACAGATGCCAAGCCCACAACATTCACGCTCGCTACATGGGTGTCCCATGGGCCCTTGAAACAACAGGAATCACACTGAATCACCTTAGCATCCTTACTCCAAGCCTGCCCTTCTTTGTGAATGGTGGTATCCATTTACCTAGGGGATAACTTAAATTCCACCTTCTCATTCAACAACCAAATCCCATTAGCCACTGAGTTCTTCAGATCCTACCTGCTCAATGCCTTTTGAATCAATTCCCTTCTGATGATGTCTCCTGTCACCAGTGTGTTTCAGGTTTTTATCACTTCTCACCTAGATTATGTCAAAGACCTCCAACTGGCCTCCTTTCCTCCAGTCTCTCTCCCCTATGATCTGCTGTCCATATGGCTCCCCTTGTGACCCTTCCAGAACATAATTCTGTCCATGCCCTTCCTGTGTCTAAAACAGACCCAAGTTTTTGAGATAATGTCCAATCTCCTCATACACCAAGCCCAACGAATAGCGATCCAGAGTGAACTTTAGAGCCAGCCTTCGTGGGTTCAAATCCAAACTCCACCTCTTTTTAGCTCAGTGACACAAATGGCTTCAGGTTTCTGCGCCTCAGTTCCCTCCTCTGTAAGGTGGGGATAGTAAGGGTAGCTATCTCCTAATGTTTTATGGGGATTGCATGATATATATGTGTGAAGGGCTTAGAATTCTCTCTGGCGCATAGCAAAGATCCAATAAATACCAGTTAGTTCTTATCTTCATTCTTCCCATGGCTTGCCCTCCTGTGTGCTCCCAACACACTCTCTGCATCATTAATTTGAGCAGAACTACTTGTGTTTCCTATAATCCAATCAATCCGTCGCTTCACCACCCATTCCTCTACACAGGCTATCCCTTTTTTCTGGAATGACTGTTCTTCTTACTCCAGCTGACTCCTCTGGCCCCTGAAAACTTTCAAGGGTTACCTCACACCCACCCCCGAAGCTTTCTCTCCGCAACCCCAATGTGATTTAGAGGAGCATTCCTTCTGTTCACTGCATTTAATACACTATTTTGTAATTTCCACTTTGTTTGCCTATCTCACTCAAGTTTGTGTGATTCTTCATGGAAGACGATGTGTCTTATGTGATCTTATATTCCTAATGTGGAGTACAATGACTACCTCAGAATCCAAACTCATCAAATGTTAGTGGAACAAATAAATGATCACTACGAGACATTAATAACAGGTGCCCAGATGCACCTTAAATTCGATTACTTGCACTTGAAGCAAAACATCAACTTTTTTCCCCGAACATGCATGCCTTCTGTGATTTTTAATAGATTGTAAATAAATGTAGTAGAGAGATGTGATGATACCCAAGGGGATGGCCAGTTCTGAGAACCACCAGTTTCTAATAGTGCACGGTCACTAAACACCAGGTGGGCTTCTACTATCTATGTACTGTCTGCCCTGCTATCTGGAATGAATCAGCCAGTACAACACGGGAATCTGAATAAAGTAGCCAAGCTGTGTTAAAGTGGTCACAATAGAGAAGAAGTGCATTATTCAGTCTCTCAGAATATTTCTAAGCAATGGGTCTTAAATGAGAGAAGACTTTGTTTTTCTTCCTGATAGACCCTTCATTAATTCTCTAGAGTAAACCTAATAAGTGACAGCAGAACAAACATGGGGATGCACGAATGGTACTTCTAAGGACTTCCCCTCAAATCAAGTCTCTTTTTTCGATACGATCTGGGTTTTAGTTTGGGGTCTTAGAAAACTGTCACCAACTCTCTAACATAGTTTCTGTTTTAGGGTTAGACAGAACTAAAAGTAAGGTTACAAAGAAGATTACTTTGACCCAATAAGGGAAGCAGCATCGAAGCCCAGAACTATCCAACAATAGAAAGGCCACTCACAAAACCCAGATGAGGCTGGCTAAGTGTCTGTTGGGAATATTGGCATGGGTCCCCTTCACATCTAATTTTATGAAAGTGGTTGAGATTTCACATTTAAGGTATTTTGAGAGCTTGGTGAAGACACAATAGGCATTGCTTAAGTAATTCCTGTTCTTGTTGAGGTTGGAAGGAACATTCTGGATTCCTCAAATCACACAGCAGAAAACCTCCAACAGTGGTTCATAGAAAGAGGGAGTCTGCCTACTTCCTACTCTCCTGGACTGAAAGGTGATGCTGGCCATTCAGCACAGGCTGTCTCTAGAACAGCAAGCTTAGAATCTCATTGGAAAGCATCTTCAGGAACCACACAAGATATTTGGCAACAATATCTTGTTGGAAAGGATGCGACGGTCTTGAAAACAGAAACCTCCACAGATATCATTTATCATAATCTCTTACCCCAAAGTGGGTGACAGGAATAAGGACACTGACAGTAAAACCAGAAAATATGGTTTTGTTTGGGTATCAAAATATGCACACAAAAACATACACATTCCTACACACATCCTGACCAAATATTTGAGTCAAATATATATAACTCTTCCTGAGAACCAGAACACTGAGCTACCCAAACATTCCAACTAAATAGGCTTCATTCTAGTTACCCAAGTGAACATTCTGGAAAAGGATCTCAAAGAGAAGGATCTGGAAAGTGAGACTGAAGCTTGTTTAGAGTGTTAACAAAATAACATAAAAGAAAAGAAAGGAAAGGAAAGGAAAGGAAAGGAAAAGAATAGAAAAGAAAAGAAAAAAGAAAAGAAAAGCTGCGAGCATATTTTCTTTCCCCATTTGGATAATGCTTTAAACTTTCCAAGATCCTTTGATGGCCATCATCCCCACAGTCTTCCGTCCTCCTCACAAAGACCCACAGCAAAGGGATTTATCTTCCCGTTGACCCCAGAATGTGAAAGGAGCAACCAGAGTGGGAATGTAGCTGATAAAAAAAATTTAGCCAGGTTCTTTCATCTTGGGCTCTTCTCTACCTATTAGTCTAAAAACAAATGATGTAACAGAGCACACAGTTGTGTGGCTTAAGGCATTTGTTAAAACAGGGCCTTCATGAAGTCTTTGTGTACCTTACAAATTTAATAAACTTCAAGTACCCGCCATTTGGACTCAAACACTTAATGAAATTTAAAAGCTGTATTATTACTGGGGATGACCTCCAAACTGCAAATGGGAGGTCTCAGATAGCTTCATGATTAAGAATATGAATGTTAAGATCATATTGACCTGACTTGGGAGTACTAACTCTCTTATATGCTTGCTATATGCCTTTTGGCAAGCTAGCTAAGCCCCCGGGGCCACAGTTTATTCATCAGCAAAATAAGAATAATAAGACATACCTCTTAGGGTTGTTGTATACATTTGTATACACGTAAAGGGCTTAGCTTGAAGCCTAATATACAAAATGGCAGAGATAGCAACGATTACTAGGTTATTCACAATCTCTTTCAATGATTTCCAACTTCAAGCCCTGCAACAAAGCAAAGTTTCTACCTTCTTGGGAAAAAAAAAAAAGAAAGAAATATGTACCTAGGACTACTGGAACTAAAATCCAGAACCTGGAATGCCACTTATAAATTATTTGTAACTACTCACATGAATTAAGTTGTTAAAGTTTAAAACTTACATTAAGAATTTGAGGACTGGGCCTTGAATTGGCAGGGGGTGGGGAAGACTCCCGTCTGAACTTAAGAGCCAAAGGACTTCAGAGGTGGAAGAACTCTGTCAGAGACCTACCTACTCAAGGTTCCATGAAGGTACTCGGTTCTGATTTCCTCCAGGCTACCTGACAGCCAGGAGAAGCCCATCCCCTCTGAAGCTTAGGCCTCCTTCCCCCAGCCGCCATCACCCCTCACTAACCATAGATTTCTAAGTAAAAAAGGAAATTGCCTAAAATTGAAACTGCTTTGGTCTATTATTGGCTTTGGTGGCTGTGGGAAGAAAATGGAGGGGGGCAGGGGTGAGAGATGTTGATGAAAATAATCTGAGTCATCACTTCCTGGAAGAGGCAGTAGTACACTCAGCAGGCTGGGGCGGCCGGGGGCTGGGGCAGAGTCCCCGCTCAGCCACAATCTCGCGAGTCGCCGTGGGGACGTCACTTACCTTCTGTGGGCTCCCCTCTGCAAAGGGACCCTCCCGGCCTCCCCAGCCCTAAGCTCTTGCAATTCATAAATACCCGGATGAGGAGACCTCCAGTGCTTCCTACCACCAGCAGGGAAACTTACACACACTTGAGCTCCTGAACACTGCAGCCATTTCTTATGAGAAAGAGCAGGAGGGACGGCTCTGGCTGAGTCAAGAAACAACTGCTCTCCGTCCTAACCACTTGCCCACACCCACACTCCCCCATCCACACACACTGCTCCCCAGTTCCTTTGGCAGTGCAGAGCAAACCCACGAAGCACCAATTCCCTTTATATCATCTCTTAGATGCAGGATTATAGAAACTCATTCACTAACCTGTGCATAGAGCCAGAGGATATAAGGTTCGGGTTCTAAGGAGAAGAACAGTAACGGCATCAAGTCAAGGTCACACACTGTTAGAACAGCGTGCGTCCGTCCATCCCCGTCTAGCCTTGAGAGGGACGACTGGACTCTGTCTTGTTTATCCGACACTAACCCCTGTGGGCAGCCACTGGCCCCTCCAGCTGAAGGAGGCCCTCGGTGACCACGTGCTGCATGAGGGGGTGAAGAAATGAAGGCTGAGCTGGTCCATGAGGAGCCAAGTGCGGACGGCCCGTCTGCACGACTCCTTGAACTCTGTAGTCACGTTGGTCTCCCGCAGGACTTTGGTAATATTCTCTCTCACTCATACGCTCTCTCTCCATCTCCAGCCCCCACCCCCACTCATTATGCAGTCTGACTGAATACCACTCAAAATATTTTCTCAATTAGAGGAGAAAATAGGAATTTGCCACTTGTCTGCCTCTATTCTGTTGCCTGTCAGCCTTCAGCAAATACTTCAATCCTGGGTCTTCGCCGGCTGCTAGCCTTCCTCCTTTAACCTGTGGCCCTGCCCTCTTCAAACCCTGCAGGCTTTACCTTCTCATCTTTCCAGCTCCACACTCCATTCCAGAGCTGACTGCTCTGGCCACTATGTTTAACCAAAGGGAGATATGGCGACATCCCTAAAGCAATTCCAGTCAGAGGAAGGCTGCTGGGATTTGCTTGCAGGTTAAAAGTCACAGTGGACGGGACACTTCCTGTAACCGGGCCCCCATTCTCACTGGCCTCTCTACCTCCCAAGCTTTCCTTCAACTCTAGCTCCCCACCTCCACATCCTAACTACCGCAAGTGGGCACGTCATTGAGGTTAGAGGCCCCCGGTGACTAACAGATGGAAATCACGTCCACCGGGGCAGTGAAAATGTAGAGCTCCCGGTTGACTTTTCATGTTCAGCCACATCACACAACAGCTCCCTTCCAAACCTCTACCCCTATCCCCCATCACCACAGCCTCCCTGGTTCCAGGTGATCCCCCACCCCGCTCACATCCCACACCGGGACCACTAGCACGCATCACCTTCCCATCCTTGCCTGTGTTCACCAGTGTGTAAGCTGTGCTATTTCTGTGTGTTTCTGCCAGGTTTGGAGAAGGTAGGGAATAGTTAAGGACCTTTGCTTTCGCAATGACTAGTTTGCTGTCTGATAGCGCTCCTTCCCATGTAATTAATTGTGCTGTCTCTTGGCTCGTTAGAAATGAGACCCCCAGGTCCCAGCCAGGATAATGCAGGGTAAATCATGTTTAAGTAACCACAATAACTAGTGGGTCAGTTTTATCTTTCGTCTTGGTGGTGGCCATCATTTAGCAGGGTTCTCAAAGTGCCCATCAGCGAGGCTTTCATGTCAGGCCAGTATTGAAAGACAAATGTTTTCTCCCCACCCCACTCCCACTGCCAGGCCTTCTTCTCTGAATGCTGCAAGCACATGGAAGCTGGGAAATAAAAGGCTCTTTTATCATCTGATTCTCCTGGGCGAAGCCATGGTGTGTGCAGGAGGGTTCAAGAGAGAAGGGCCAAGCTGCCGTAAGATGGGCCAAGCAAGGAGACAGGGCAGAAGCCCACACAGTGGCAAGAAGTAGCCACAGCAATCAAGTGTCCTGTCTCATTTTTAGCACCCAGCGTTGGGATGACTTGAGAGAATGGTCTTTTTTTCCAGACTGTCACTGATTGGCCATATGATCTTGGACAAATTGTGAAACATCCCTGATCTGGGTTGTTTCCTCATCTGTGAAGAGGAGAGGGATCTGATGGGCTTCAAGGTTTCCTTCATCTTTACTATTCTTTATGTGTAGCCCATAAGCCGTGGGAGGCAATGTGACCCGCTCACACAGCTATGGAGGATGCCACCCTAAAACCAGAAGTACAAAAAGAGGTCCTCCACAGAGATGAAAGCACCAACTTTCTTTGTCAGAGTTTGCCTGGGATAAAGGAAAGTGAGAGGAAGAGAAGAAGGAAAGAGCATGATACCTTTTCTTCAAAGGAGACTGTAAGGTGCAGTGTGGCCAAGTAAGCCGCCATCGTGACAGAGAGAATAAATTACCCGTGCAGCTAGAAACAAATGCGGAAGAACTCCGACTCTTATCTCAGATTCTTATCTTTTTATATCATCCTTCGCCTAGGATGGCTTGATGATAAGCAGAAGGAGCATTTTTGTTTGATTTTTGCAGATTTGCCTTTGCCAATTTCTTTGGCCAGCCTGGACATCTCAGAGGTCTGGCATGGCGCCCTCCTGACCGTACACCCTACCCAATCATCTGTCTTGCACAGGCCCTTAGATGCAAAGATGCAAAGCCTTCAGTGGCCATTGGTCCACAATGACCAATCTCTTCACTCAGGACCTCCAGAACGGTGCACACATCATCCACAGAGCATGTGCTGCTTATCGTGGAAACTCCCTGAAGACAGGGGTGATAAAGGTCATGCAGCCCTTAGACCCCTACAGCATCTGGAATACCACTCGTCTACAAGAGGTCCACTGGAAACACATCTAGAATGAACGGAGGTAAAACAGTAGCATCTTAGTGACACAGCATGACTCGGTCACACTAGTGGCATCTCTCTTAGCTTACAACTAAGATGGTAAAGCTGCCCTAAACACGTTCTGCTTCTTGCAGAACACACACCACCAATTTAGGACTTAGAAATCGAGACAAGGATGGGAGAGGAACCAGGACAACAAGGGACTCGGGAAGCACATGAAGCACAGTTGGAGATGTTGAGTAGAAAGGTCTAAAAATAATATAAACAGGATCCCCCAAGACTCCTTCCCCTCTTCCTAAGCCCAGAGCTCCGTCAAAGCCAGCCCCCCAGACATTTATTTCAACAGCATACCAACAGTGGGTTCTTTTCAGCACACACATACATGTCCACACAGATGCCCCCTCATATACACACGTCCAGACACCCTCCAGTTGGCAAACAAGTGACAGTATGCAAATTATCAGAAGCCACAAAGATTTGCTTCGGTGGGGAGCCCGAACAAACAAGGAACAATTTTGCAAGTGGCCACAGATGGCTTAGCTTCTCTGCTTACAATGGACACTAACAAGATTTGCCATAACTAATTCATTCTTTCACACCATTGCCCTGTTCCCCCAACTTCCGAGGGTGGGGGAAATTCCCCATCATAGCCATATGCATTTTTGCTCCTTTCTAACACAGAAAAAGTGCAGTTTGTTCCTCCACATTGTGTATGGGTGGGTCGCATGTAAAGTGGTTAAAAAAGGTCTGAGGAGAGATGATGGTGAAGGCAAACATATGCTGGCTTTTCCTCCCCATTTCCCTGAAAGCTTTGTGGAAAAGAAGAGATTTACCGAGCCCTGTGCCGAGCTGGGGAACTCGGCGATAGCAGAGGAATTGGGTGGCAAAGCAGAGCAGAAAACAGAACAGACCAAGAAACAGTGACCCTTCCGGATGAAATCCAAACTCCCCGCACCCTGGGCAACAACCCTGACATACAGGATGTCCGCTTGGAGTTTATAAGGGGACAAGAAGATCAAGTTGATGAACACCTTCTTTTCGGCATTCCTGTGCTCGGCATTGCTCGTGGAAAACAAATCCCAGGGCAAGAAGACGGGGTTTCAGTGCGCATGCGTTAAGCTCTTCTTCTCTCAAGGCACTTTCCAATCAACTTTTGCTAAGTGTCAGTAAGACACTTACAAATTCTTTAGAAATCCAATCAATGAATTCTTAAGAAAATGACGGAGCTTTCTCTAAGTCCCAGGAATCAAAATGTTAGAGGCGGCCCCTTTTCTCCTGCCTGATGGCCCTCTGGGCCTCTTCAGGTAATAGCAAACACCAAGGGCCCTTCCTCACCTCACTGGGTGCTACAGTTCACCTCCATCTCTTGTCCACCTCTGGGCTCGCTTCCCTCCTGTGCTGGCTGTAGTAGGATTTCCTAAAGAGCTGCCCGCACACTCCGCGACGTTCTTCTCCCCAGCGCCGGAGGGGGCGATTCTATTTCTTTCTTGTTGCACTCAGGGAAAAAAAGTCCGATCATAATCTGGCCCTCTGAGGCTTCTCTGCATTCCAGGCTTTCCAGGTAAACTGCAGACCAGCCAGGCAGCCTGAAGGCACACTGTGAGCACTCCACCCTCCATCAGCGGGGCTCACGCAATGCCCCGGGTTACTTTTCCCTCTTGCCTCAGTCCTATGCTTTCTTCAATGTCCATCCAAGCCTCCCTTCTTCCTCCATCCTTCCCTGGGCTGTGTACATACCTCAGCATCTGGCAGAACATGGACATGCACCCTTGCATCCATCCCCAGCAAGACAGGAAGCTTGGAGGTTTCTCTGGAGACCAGACAAGTCCATATAAATTGGGAGCAATGGCTCCGCACTTTCACTTGTCCAGATGCCCACATGACTCCCCTCCTTTGTCATTCCTGGTCATCTTTCATATTAGGTGTGGCTGCATAGGTCTACTTTTTCTCAAATAAATACACATTTGATACTTATAGGCAGCTATTCCAAAAAAAAAGCTATGCACATCATTACATTGACGATGAGATAAAATTACATCTATATATTAATGTCTCCTAGTTATACGTGCAAATACATTGTATGAACTCATACATATGAATCATATGTATGAATCAGTATTTATATGGGGATTTCTTGGAATATCAGAGTTGAAGAAGACTGTGGGATCTTCTGCTTCATTGCCTTCATTTCAAGATGGGACCCCAAGGAAAAAGGCACACGAGGAAACCCAGGGTTAGGGTTTAGGTCAAGGCCAGAGATTTAACCTCTTGCTTCTTGGGTCAGGCCTCTATTACATCGTGCGCAATATTTATCTTCCCAGAAGCTGTACACACCACACACACACACACACACACACACACACACACATAATGTGCATGTAACCGAATTCTCTTTACAGACACCAGATCATACTACTTAGACAGAACTCCTCAGAGAAATATGATGGCAGGACATACATGCCTATAGGTCCCTCTTCTCTGACGTGCATAGATTTGACTTGGACCATCGCCTTGAATATCTGTCCCCGCCTCCAGCCCTGCCTCCGGAGCCTGGGGCTGAAGCCCCACAGCTGAGCCATCCTCTCCTGAGAAGGAGAAGCTGCAAGGACCAACAATCATCTCTGTGTGTTAAATGAGATGAGTAGAAGCAGCCACAGGCCCAGACAGAAAGGAATCTGCTACAGGCCTCACGTCAGGAGCTAAGGTCAGCTGTCATTCAGGAATGAGGCCAGAAGGAAAGCCAGGCATCCAGAGGTTCGGCACCTGCTCCTCCCAGGAGGCAGAAGGGGGCCCAGCCGGCCTGGCCTGCAGCAGCCCCTCTCCAGACCCAGCCGTACCAATGCCCCTCGAAGGCTGTCGGCACTGGTTTCCGTGCCAGCAGGAACCTGCCGGGACCTTGGGTGAAGCACCAAACAGTTTTGAGAAGGTCCAGGACCACAAGCCAGGCTGTTCCATGAATACCCACTGTCTCCACTATTGCATCCCTCCTCTGCAATGGTCACCTGGACCACTGGAGCCTTTCTGACGCAGCCCCTTCCCCCAGACCTTAACATGGTGACACGGCCCCTAAGCACATGCGATTTCCTACCCTTCAGCCCCCTACACACCTCTTCTCCCAGATGCTGTCCTTCCCTTCCTCCCCCAGGAGTAGCCAGCTCTCCAGCAGCCTCCACCCTCGCACCAGATTCACCCCAGTACACCAGCCCTTTCCACTTCTATCCCCTCCACTGCTTTTCCTGGGTTCTGGTCCCTGTACCAAAATGTGTGTGACTGTGTGTGTGACTGATTTTTCAGGTTTCCAGCCACCCTGGCTATTCTCGCTTCCTCTTTCTATGCTGACAATTCCAAGAACGTCCCATTGATTAAATACATCAATACCGTAAAGCCACACGTGTCCACTAGAATGGACACCTTCAACTCACAGCTCATCTCGCACAGCGCTTCTTGTTTTCTTTTGTAATTAGTCACAGACTGCCCTTGTCACTCAATCAAAGAACCAGTCAACTATAAGGTATTTTTTGAGAATTTTGGCACCCTACTTCCTCGTGGACATAACATGGAGAAGCTTATCTGTCTTATTTTCTACTTAGACAGAGCTTGCAAGTCAGGCAGACAATATTACCCCCCTCAGGACATTTAAGAGATAATGCCCAGTTATATCACCACGATAGTGCTTGGTATGCAATAGGTAGTTATTGAAGAAGTACCGGTGATGAATGAATGCATCCATTAGTGAATGGCTCAGTGATGCAGAAGGAAGAGAGTGAGTTAAGTGGGACAGTCACCATCAGCAGGGGCGCTCATCCTCACTCTGTGACTCTGTTAGAGCCCACTGTTCTGGAGTCAACATTTTCCCTTTCCTACTTCTCCCTGCCCCTCCTGCTCTCACAACCCTGGGATCTGCAGCCTTGGCTGACGCCATGCTAGAACGGGCCCCCGGCGAACCCAGTATGCAGCCCGAGTCAGCTGGCAGAGCTGAGCAAAGGGACAATTCCTCTTGACCCCTGGCCCACTGTCTGCCTAGTCTGTGGGCTTACTACCTCCCTCACCAAGTCTTCTGTCTCGCTCTAATTCCTCCAACTGAGATTTGTGTTCACTCCTGGACTATAGTGGAAAGTAAAGGAGAGAACATTTAATAAAAATTACCTCATTTCATAGAGTAAGCTGCTAAGCAAGGAGTCTATTAGTTTCCAGAGCCCAGATGAGTATATTGCTCAGTTAACTTGCTACATTTCTTATAATCTACATTAATAGGAGCCTACAATATATTTTAAGATATTAAAATCGATACAGACACATGCACATATTTTAAGTTATCCAGGAAAATTCTATATCCTCAGGAGGAAGCAAAACAGAAACCTTTAGCCTCCCTCCCCTTGCCTTTTCCTCTCTCTCGTGTTGGTTTTATTTTATACTCCATTTCTAGGGGAACCCGGAGGCCCCTCCGGTGCTCTGGGTCATAGTCCCAGCCCAACAGGGAGAAGACAGAGGAGATGGCAAGTTTCAAAACTGCCTTCTGGATTTTAGGGATTTTCACCAATGTACGGAATTCATCACGTGTTCACTTGCTGACCCCTCTTCTTACCACCATAAAGGAGCAAAACACACCCCTGTGTTTGTAAAGGGCCAACGCCTAGCAGAGGCCCGTGAGTAAAGATGGGAGTGAGTACAGGGAGGGCAGGCGCCAGATCTGCAGGATAACTTTGAGAGGATGTGTCAGAGCATCTCCTAAATCTGCCGAGAGGAGTTTTACCCATTTTGTGGAATGTGATAGAAAAAGAGGATAAAAGCAAGCCCTAGCTTCAGAGATTGAAGAGCTTACAAAGCTTTCACGAGACTTGTCCCACTCTCCCTGGTTCCTTGGCATCTAGCTGTTGTGGTTCCAGTGTTACAGACAGAGAAATGGAAGCGTTGAGAAAGCACCTCGCCCAGAGGTGTTCTGGAAGGCAGGCTCTGAAGGTGAGGACCTCTGGCGCCCACGCTAAGTTCAGTCCACCCAAGCCCTGTGTGAGCAGCCGTGGGCCACCTGCCTTGCAGCTCAGAGGGTGGGCAAGCTGGGATCACAGCTTCCTGACTCAGACCTGAGGCGAGTGACTTGGAGGTCTCTGTGCCTCATTGTATACATCTGTAAAACGGGACTAATAACATCTCCACTGTGGTTGTGGGGAGGATTTAGTAGACAATATGTGTCAAATGCTTGACAAAGTTCCCAGCTACTCCAAGTACCAAAACGGTAGGCACTGTGAGGCCCAGGAAAGCAGCCCGCACCGCCAATGGCCGTTCTCCGTGATTCAGGTTTTCCATCAAAGAACGACTCTCCTCTGCCGCTCCTGGGCAGTTCATATTCTTCAGCAAGAAACCAGGAAATAGAAGAGGCTAGACACCAAAAACTCATCAAGAAAACCTCAGCGACAGCAAGGCCCGAGGTTGGGCACCTCGTAGGATCTCGTGTGACTTACGAGATGAGGCAGGAGCAGGAAGAAAGACGTCTGTTAGCGCTGGTTTTCATTTTTGTTGTCTGTTTTGTTATTGTTTTTTGTTGGTTTTTTTTCCCTCCCCCTGCCAGAGGATTAACGTGTAGGTTCTTAAACAAGGGGGTCCCCTATTTACAGCTGACAGCGGCAGCTGCAACCCCTGACTCCCCAACAGAATGGCAGGGAATCGAATCAAAGAGAAAAGCAAGTGGACAACCTTTCCTCTGGGAGCACGAAACACAATACCAGCCTTTCGCCAAACCCAGCAGACCCCAGCTCTGATTGGAGGTTGCCTCGGAACAAAGGGAAATTGGTATTTAAAAAAAAAAATCTTCTGAAAGCCAACTCAGCAGATGGTTTTTTCCTGGGCTCCGGAGGGGGGGGCGGAGGGGGTCGGGGAAGGATACTGGGATAACACAACTGCCACCAGGATACAGATGACTGAGAAGTGACAAAGATGGGCAAAGGGGGCTGACCTCTCACCCCAGAATTTCACAAAGGGCAATTACACCATGTGGCGGGTATCTGGACCAGGCTGCTGACTGCGTCCAACCTGCAGCTGCTGTTCATCACAGCCACGTCTGGGGGCTTTATTCAGAGCAGGGGAAGAAAGAGGCCAGCCACAGAGGGGCTATGGGAGGAAGCCATGGAAAAAGTTTAATTAGAGACTATAGTTTGTTAGGAATCGACTATAGGGCAGTTCCGCAGAAGAGCACCTCGGATTTCCCCTGCACTTTTAACATTTCAGAAGCATTTGCTCAGATTATCTTCAAAGCGATGTGGAAGGAAGAGGGACAGTATTAATCCCGTTTTAAATATGAGAACACAGGGATTCATTCATTAAAGGCCGGACAGGGTTTCGGACCCAGAACCCCTGGTATGGGGTAGCCACCCTCCTTTCGTTTCTTAGGCCAGAAAGTGCTCCCGGAGTCTTGTTTTAGAGGGGCTCTTTGTGCATCCCGCATTTTCAGTCTGAGCCAGGACACTTTTGAGTGCACTGTAAACAGCTTCTCGATTGAGTCACAGGGGAGCCTACCTTCCCACAGCCCTGTGCCATGCTGCCAGCCATCCCTTTCTACCACACCTCACTGCCGGGGTGCCCTGCTGAGTGTCTTCCAGTGGGGACACAGCGGTGGGCAGTTGAGAAAGGGGCTGTGAGTCTCTGGGAAGATGCCACAATGCCCAGGTTCATCCCCAGCCTAGGCCAGGGGTGGGCAGCAGGAACAAGCAGGTGGATGGCATAAGACTCAGTGATTTTCTCCTGGAGGATGTCTCAGCAGGACCAGCTAGAGTGCATCTTTCAATGATTGCTCCCTGCAGCTGGAAACCAGGAGACCTGAGGGTCCGATGAGGGTCTGAGGCTCCCCTCACCCCCACGCCCCCCTGGTAATTACCTGTAACCTCAGGGCAAGCCATTTGAAAACCCTCCAAGTCCCTTCCTCAATCTACAAAACAGGGAGGAACAACAGCTACTTCACGGAACTATCCTAAGAACAAACCAGAAAGAGGCAACAGTTGGGCAGATGTGAACACTTTGTAAAGGTGCTGGGCAGGTGTGATGGTTGCTACCAATTTTTCATACTATGTACTATTTGCAACAGATATTTTGACAGTTTATTAAACTGCCCTAGGTTTTTCCCTAAATGCCCTGAGATCAATTCTTTCTAATAAGGTCTTTCTATACCCCACACAGCACTTAGGCTGAATACACCATACGACTCTATAGATTCGTGTAGAATTTAGATGTCTCAGCTCTGTTACAGTATATCAGGATGAGTGCACAAAAAAAAGGCAGCATGATGAAAGATTCCAGATGTTTCTAAGGCACCAAAGCAAAATACACAAGGCTAACTAGGGAGAAGGTGTTTTGATAGAGTGTCTTCCATACAATTATCTTCATTGGCACAGAGCTAACATGAATGTGTTTAACATCCGGGCTGGGGAAATAAAATAAGTGAATATGATATTAAAAGATATAATGCCTGTCCTCAGAGAGCTTATACAATAGCTGAGAAGAAAATGCTTTACTTTTGACAGCATACTTTTAACAACCCTTTCTGTTAGATCCAAGAAGGCTATTCGCAGATGGTGGAGAGTGGTCTAGAGATATCCGACTAGAAAAAGCATAGAAGAGGAATTCTGCGTGACATGGCCATCTACATTTCAAAGTTACCTTATTTCTGTGATTTCTCTAGAGTCCACAGACCCACATAAGACCATCATCACTATCATTTGATTCACTTCTCTGTCTAGAACTCTGCTCAAAGAGATGAGAATAAAAATAATGCAAACACCTGAATTTTGGTCCAAAAAATCCACTGAATGTAGGATGTGATGATTTAGAACAGCAAGAATAGCATGAAGCAAAATTAAATTGGAGAGTTTCCTTGACCTTGAGTTCAGTGAATACCAACAATGATGAAGCTGCCAAAAAGCTGGGACAGCCCAGGGTCCTGTTAATAGAGGTAGTGTGCTTAGAGCAGAGAAGGTCACAAACCCCTGGTGTTCTGCAAGGACAGACCATCTCCTGGTCCTGGGTCCTGTACTCTGTTCTGTGAGTGCCCACCTCCCCATCTATGCCTTTTAGGAGAAACAATGACAAACCAGCATTCCTAGCATAGGAACCAAGGTGGTTTGGCACCAGGAAACCATGGACTCCAAGAAATAGTTTCAGGAACTGGAAATAGTTAAGCTTTAAAAGGATGACTTTGGTGCAACAGAAGAAAGAGCTCTCCTAAACCCAAGACTGCCTCAAGAGATACCAAGTCTCCTCCCTGAGGGCCACTGAGCATCTGCCAAATAACTGTCCATGAGGGATTTTAGGAGGTATCTTTTGTTTGTTTAGGAGGGATGTTGAATGGAATTATTCAGAGGCTCTTCTGATTCTCAGTGAATTCCGTGATTCTGGAAGGGTGACCCAACCATGGACCCTTTCTTTTCTTCTGACCTACAACTTCTGTGCTCAGCCTTCCCCTGCTCCCTGAGCTGGTGCCAAATTCCAGCCTATGTCCTCCTCAGTGGATTTAACCCCAAGTCTCAGACCCTTTCTGGATCTCCCAATCTTGGTTTCCTTCATGGCCCGCCAGCATTCAAATGCGAGCATGATGCTGACCGGCCATCCATTCAATGGCAGCCGTCCGGTAGGAAGACAGGGAAGTTCAGAACCTAAGGTACAAGGAAGAGCCACACACCCACATACATTGGTTTTCACCTCCTCGCTCCTTAAAAAGGACAGGGATAGAAACATGGAAATTCCTATTATATGTTAAAAAGAAATTCCCTTTAGCTACACCCATGATCCCCATGAGAAGCCATTCCCTTTGGGTGGTTCTCTGGGGGGTCCAGTCTGTCAGGAAAAATACTACAAATCCTGAGCTGAGCTCCCATTCACAACACTAAGCAAATGAACCAACTGGCTCAGCGCAAAAAGCTGCCCACGCTCCTGGGCACATTTGTATTTGCAAATGAAGACCTCTTACCGGCCAGGCGGGGTGGTGCACCTTGAGGGACAGAGCTGCTGTCTGTCTGTCTCCCTTCCAGTATTCTCTCCCCCTTCCCTACTTCTGATTTCCCACTGTGAGGCTGGCTAGAAACTTGTAGGAGGCAAAGAAGATGGTGTGGGGAAGAACACAATAAACAAGGTCTAGGAAATACAATGAAGCAATCTGCATTTGATACTAATGATGGTTATCAAACGGCCTCACGGGCCAGGTAGCAAGATGGGAACTGCCTGGACTTTTCAGAGCAAATAAAGGCTTCCATTGTTTCCCCTGGTGAGGTCATAGGCTGGTGGGGAGGTGAGGGAAGTCGACCCAGGGGAGGGAGGGGTAGGCAGGAAGAAAAAAAAACAAACCTGGGACTTCAGAGAGAAAAGCACACTTCAGGTATACAGGGAGGCCCCTCGCCTTCAGAGGGCAAGTTCCCTGGAATATGATGGAAAGCTGGAAGGAGCCCTAGAAGGTCTGTAGCCCAAACCTGCCCACGACGCACAGCTCCGGTTGCCTTGTTCTGACACGCTCAGACAGTGGCCTCAGCTTGCACGGAGGGCTCACCGCTTCACCAGCCAGGACATATAATTCAGACTCTGGCACACGCTGGGTACGACGGGGAGTCCATGCGGGTGTTTGCGTGCTTGTCTGTATGCCTCCCGGGGACCGGGCTCCACTGAACTTCTGCCCTCCCCTCTGGCAGCCTCGCCTTCTGGCCACTGGTTCCTCTTCGGGGGGTGCAGGGTTGGGGGGTTCCCAGAGCCTCAACAGCCACCTTCCAAGTCAGGTCACCCCAAAGACCATCCCCGTTGAAACCCCTTCCTCAAAGCAGTTTGGCCATGTGCAAATGATCACACTGAATGTTTAGTTTATTGTGAATAAAGAACCCCCCCCACAACAACATGAGACTTCATTGGCTCGTGCTGTTTGTTTTCTATATATAACGCAGGCAGGAGCCTGAACCAAGGCCAGGGGCCCAGGCTCTGAGAACCTCCCTGCCACATCCCCGAGCTCTCGGCCTATGCCCTCGCCCAGGCCCAATGACTTCCTGACCAAAGCCACTCGTGTCTCATGCACAAGGAAGGCAGGCAGGGGACATCCTGGGATGGCCTGGGACATCCTGTGTGGCAGTGCTTTGAAGGCAGGACGTTTGAACTTAAAGTTGCAGGAATCAGAAGAACCAGAGGACGGGGTAGAGCAGAGCCAGAAGGGATTGTTTCGCTTGCCTTTTATTAAAAAGAAAAAAAAAGGCAGTGTAACTGAAGATCAACCGGAAATGCAGCTCTGAGAGAACTTTTTGAGGACGTGAAATCGCAGTGACAGAGAAGGGGGGAGACTCTGCAAAAGCTGGAAACACCGCCAGGGGAGAAGGCAGCGCCCACTGAACCCCACTTGGTCGTTCTTAGGACACCGCTTTAACAGTTTCATTTTGAGTCAAGCTTTGAGCTCAGCAGCAATCCTGGTTCAGCAGATAAATAACCACAGAGACGAAAGACCTTTGAACCATCTCTAAATAAATCCCCATAGCAATCCCCACCACCAACAAAAAAAGAAAAAAGAAAAAAAAAAAACCCAACCCACTGGTGATCTGCTCTCTTAGCTGATGCTTGTGGGGGCATCAGAAACGAGACCGCCGGCCAGCGAACACAATTCAACACAGCCTGTAACAGTACGAAAGCGGATCAGCCTAGAGGCACGGGGGCTTCTGAGATGAGCCACACCCCCCAGGAGCCCAGCACCACTGTAGGTCACTGTGGGCCAGCTGTGTCCTGTGTCTGCGCAGAGGAAGGTCCTCTGGGTGGCCCAAATGAGGTGGACGCCAGCCCAGTAAGAGTAAGGCACACTGAGTGAGAGGCTGGGCTAAGCGCCCACAGGCCCTTCCATCCCCACAAGACACCAAGGAGGAGGAGGCGTGCTGCTATTATCCCTGATTTTCAACAATTGGGACCTAGTTTCAAGAGGTTAAGTAACTTGCCTCAGGTCATACAGAGCCCTGGTTCTCTTCCTCCCGGTCCAAAATACAAGGGATCCGACCTCCAATCCACTCTCAGGACAGGGACTCTTGCTAACAGATCCCTTATTCCTTACTTCAGGGAATGAATGGCTCTTCATCAGAACAGAACACAGTTTCCCCACTAATAACTCTGCCAGGTTCTCTGCCATAGCATGGCGTTCACCAAAGAATGTTCCTTGGGGATGTCCAAAGTGAGACTGACTACCAAAGGAATATCACAGCCAAGAGGAAAAGAGCCAGCATGGTGCTTTAAACCCCCAGAGAATCCCAAATACAGAGGAAAAAAAGAAAAATACAAGAAGGGAAGGAAGAACCAAAGTTTCCCAGAATATCATCATGGAACACACGCTTGGTAAATCTCACCACTTTCTAAACTCAACTCCGACACTTGCTCCCACGATCGTGGGCCTTTTGACACTGGGGCAGAAAGGAAATAATCTGATGATGGAACAGCGGGTCCAAAGAGAGGTCAAAAATTTTGTTTATAGTAATTAGTTTTGTTAAAGACTTGCCCCCACCTAGCAGAATGGCTCTTAAAGTTTCCAGTTTTTAAACAGAAATAAGGCTGCAGAGGTCAAAAGCTGGTTTGGGTTCATTCTTTTTTTCTTTTCTATTTTTTTTTTTTTAACATGCAGACACTGAGACCCAGGAAGGTGAATCAATCTTGCTGAAATTGTTAGTGACAGAGACAGAGCTAGTGTCCAGGGCTCCCATCCCCAAGTCCAGTGTTCTGTCCCCTACACCTTCAGCTCCAGATGTCAAATGTCACCTGTTGCCCCTTGGAGACAAATACTTTGTGGAGAGGGTTATTCACCCCCCTTCATGCAGCTTTAGCCATAAAATTACTAGGGAGAAACCTATTAGGAACCAAAATTTTTAGGCACACTGATGAATAAATAGGAATGTGCTCCTTAAAAAAAAAAAAAAAAAGTCTATAGAGAGAAAACATAAAATTAATCAAGAGGGGAAATTCAGCCTCTTGTGAAGAAAAGCTGGCAAGACCTGCTCTCCTATCAGGTTGAGGGTATTGTGGGGGGAAGAAGCTCATACCCCCAGGAGTTGAAAACACCACCTTCTCACTCCTGGAAGAAGGGAGGGCAAGCCCACAGTCAAGTGATGTACATAGGAGCGACCAGAGAGGCTGCTGGGCAAAATGATGGCAAGGGAAAGACACCTGAGTCACAAAGAGGATGGAAGGCTCTTTGCTGGGTGCCCAGGGCCAGAGTGGAGGAGATGAGGGGTATAGCAGTCAGATATCAGGCATTCTGAGCTACCTTCTTCCCCTGCCCCACACCCCCTTCCAACTACCTAATACACCAAACTGCTATCACCACAGAGGGTCAAGAGAGAAATGTGCCTCTCAGCACCCTATGGAAAAAATGGAGAACCCTCACTGACATCTGTATTACCTAAAGGCTCCCCTTTTCAGTTTCTCTGCCCTGCATCACTGTCATTATGTTTCCTGGGCCCCCAATACTTCCCTCTCCCCACTTCAAAGCCCACTGAGCATTCCCATTACTTACTGACTTAAATGCAAACCCACTTATTTATTTATTTGATATTCATCACTCCCTGCAATCTGATGCCAACCTCGCTTCCCATCTACATCCATACTTTGTGTTTGGCACAAAAAAGGTACTATTTAAAGAATGAGTAAATGAATGTCTGACCCACTGAACTTCCTAAGAGAGGGTCAGGAGTGCTCAGAGCAAAATGCTAGAGTCTTTCCATAGACATATGAAGATGGTGTAGGGGGATTGCCAAGAACAAATCCCGAGCATGTTTCTAGGACTACAGCAGGCCACTGGTGGATATAGGGTTAAAGTCCTTGCTGTTGGAGGAAATAGGTTCTCCTGATGAAGCTGGGAAAAGGGAAAACTAAATCCAAAGAAGTTGTATTTTGGTCAAAAGCAGAACAAAGGAAAAAAAACAAAACTTTAACTCATGAGGCTTTGAATTTTCTCTCCAACATCCTGGAACACTTGGAATTAAGGACAATATACCAGATGATGATCCTGTCACCCTAACTTATATGGAAGATGTGCAAGAAATGTCCCAGTGCTTAGATCCTACCTTCCAGAGGTCTTTTAGAGTGTGGTCACTTTGGGACTGGAATATAGCCTTAGGTTTGGCGTACAGAAGAACCGGCTTCAAAGACCAACCCTGCCCATTTGGGTTCCTGCTTTTTTGAAGCAAATGAGCCTCAATTTCCTCATCTGTAAGTAGGTAGTATCTGCCTGGCAGGACTGTTGTAATGACTAACAGTGAAGATGAATCCATATAAAATAGCTAGCAGAGGGCCTGCCACATAGCTCCATAGATCCGAACTGTTTATTACGATGTGTGCTCTGTCGATTACCCATTTTTCCTAAAATCTTCCATTGAGTTATATCATGTGGAAATTATCTTCTCTATTTGACAGATAAAGAAACTGGGGCTTCAACAAGGTTATACTCCAGATGCAAAGCCACCAAGCCAGTTGGTGCAGATTACCACCCACATTTCCCAGCCTGGGTCACTGAAGGGAGCCGGTCTAAGAGTCCCCTCTTCTTCTCATGCTGTTGAATCTGGATGGGAGTCCCTGACTCCCACGGGAAGTCCGCAGGAAAGGGTAGAGCTGCTAAGCTCTGCCCACCTGAGAGCCTTTCAAAAACCTGTCACTGTTGGAACATTCTATGTTCACATGCTATACTTGCTTCTAGAGATTCAGTCTCATGTTTTCTATTGTTTGGATTGAGTGACCTAGAAGGGAAGTACATGAAGCTTATGTTACTTCATCACTTGCCTGGCTGACTCTAACATGCAATGATGTAAGGAGGGAGTTGCCTTTACTGAGTCCATCTGCAAAGCAGGTCCATCCAAAGGACAATTCTGAGGTCCTGGAATATATTCTGAATGCTCTTCTTAGCCTCCACTTCTCACCAAATGTTGCTCTTACACCTCACATAAATGCATTCACCATAAACCCACTTCCATTTTCAGTGGCCATCCTAATTTCATATGGAAGAGAGGTGACCTGACCCCTGGTTAGAAAGAGTCCATGCATCCTTGAGCCAGTGAAGAGGTATCTTCATGGGTCCCCTCCTACCATCCTACCACTCAAGGGGCCATGTTGCCTGGACAGCTATAATGGCTCTCTCCAGTTTGGAGGATTGGTGTTAGGTTTGAAACTTGGAATAAAGCTCTTGAGGATGCCACACGTATACATCCTCCCCCCAAAGTAGCAGAACACACAGAAATACAGTTAGCCTAGCAAAACACTAGCTGTGATATGCAAGGAATGCTATCATTATCCTAAGGAGTATGCTTTTTACAAAAACCAATGAAAAAGAAAATCATTTGGGATCCAATATGAGCTATCTTTGCCTAAGGCTGTCAAACAATGACTTGAATAAAATTAATTGGTCTGAAAAAAAAAAAAAAGCACATAATGATGTAGCACCCAATTTCCCCCAGCCTCCAAGTTTGGAGGTGGAATCATTAAAATCAAAACCGAACAAAATCCTTGTTATCCTGAAACTCTATGTCCTTTCCCCAAACCAAGGCTCAACAAATATATATAAATATATATATATATATATTTTTTCCCCCCTTTGGTACAGGCCAGATAGTACATAGTTTGAGTTCTGTGGGACATACAGTTTCTGTCACAACCACTCCACTCTGCCGTTTTAGTGCAAAAGCAGTCACAGACAAAATGTAAACAAATGGATGTGGCTCCGGTCCAATAAAACTGTATTTATGGACACTGAAATTTGAATTTCATATAATTTTCACATGTTACAAAATATTATTCTTTGTTTGATTTTTTTCCAACCATTCTTTGCTTGCGGGCTATACAAAAACAGGCCAGGAGCTAGATCTGGCCCTCAGACTACAGTTTGCCGACCCCTGCTCCAAGTCAGCATGTATATTCAGGTGACTCCCAAGTGGGCATCTCTACCAACTCAAGGATCAGCTCAACAAAGCCTCCCTCCTCGCTCCCAACGTAGGACCTGGGTCCCAGGGGCCACTCCATGAATACTTCTTCAATGAGTGGCTTGCCTCATTAAAAAAAAAAAAAAAGGGTGGGGGGCACCTGGCTGGCTCAGTCAGTAGAGCACGAGACTCTTGATCTCAGGGCCATGAGTTTGAGCCCCACGTTGGGGATAGAGTTTGCTTAAAAAAAAAAAAAATAAATAAAAATCCAGAAGACTAGATTTTAGAGTCAGACACTCATTGCTTACCAAATACCATCCTCATCCTTTCCCCACCCCCAGTTACTGATCACGTATTTCACATTCATACGAATAAGTGAATTCTTCCAAGCACTGAAACAGTAAGCACGGTTTCTACTTCACCTCAAGTTCAGCTTTTGCTAACTCCGTCTTTTCAAACCAACAGGAACTCTGCAGAGTAATAAAGTTAACACTCTAATCCAATAGAGATCAGAGAATGTTTCTATCATCTATCAAGTGATTAAAACTCAGTACTGATAACTTCATGCATTCATTTCTGGAAAGTAATAGCTCCAGGCATAAATAAAGGTAGGAAGGATGGAGAAGTACAGTGTGAAGCAAGCTTAGGAATTTAAAATTTTTATAGATCCTCCCTTTATAGTGTCAGCATAATGCAGCACTGAGAGCTAAATTTCAGTCCTTCCCCTTCCTTTCTCTCCTTTCCAATTCCTAAGACTTAAAAACACTTACTTGGTAAGTCACACATTCAAAGAAGTGATTTCACCTCTCTTTCCAATAAAGCACACAAAGGGCATCCGGCTTTTTGGGTGAGGACGACAAGCCTGAGAATTTCAGATATGAGGATGGAGGTCCATTGCACACTGCAGCTTCGAAATCATCCCCGTGTCACAAAATCCAGAATTTTATTCTGGGGCATTCAAAGAGGCAGAAGGCTATCTCTGGGAACAGTCCTATGGCTGTAGGTAAGGTCATATCTGATCAGGACAACGTAGCTCTTTCTAGGGTAATGAATTTGACTTTGCACACCCCAAACCGTGGGCTGTTGCTCAAGTCCTGGCAGTGAGGGGGATGGAGCGAAAACAGTTACCACAGTTTTCGAGACTGCCCACCCACACAAAAATCTGACAATACACAAAGAACCGGCCATCTCGGTGGCCAGAGACAAAGATACTCATTTTCAAAGCTGAAGAGACCCGACTCCAAAGCAAAGCCTCACTTTCTAAGTGGAGCCTAATTTGAACTGTTGCATTCTCTTCCAAGAATTTCAGAAGGTTCCACAAGCATCTAGAGAATCTTTGGTTTTATGACAGAGACCCCAGAAACCACAACAACTTGTCATGAGGACAGGGGAGGGAAAGCACTACCTCTATGTTCTGTAAAAACCAAGCCAACTTCTAAAAATTACTGCATGTTCCAAATGTCAAAATAAGACGACCGACTGTCTTGGCTTGCCCAAGACTGAATGGGTTCCTGGATGTAGGACTTTGGGTTTTAAAACTGGGATAGTCTGAACAAACTGAAAGGCACTGGTCACCCTAGGAAATCTCTTCTTATCCAAGTCTTTGGATTTTAAATGCAACATATCAGCCAAAACACTTAGCATGAGGAAGGACACAAGCCCTACACCAAAGAAAGAACATGATTCCTAGCAGTTCTATTGAGAGCGACTTCTGAGAAGCTCAAAAACCACTAGAAACATAAATGTTACAGATTATCTCTGAGTCATAAAGGAGAGAGGGTCATTCATATGTGCTATTTTTAGCTAATCCATCATATCCAGAGCCCAAATAAATCAGATGTGGGGGAAAGTTACAAAGACACTGATGAACTCTTACCACCCTGAACCCAAAACCTCTGAAAACAACAGGGCCCCTTTCAGAGGCATTCACCAGCCCCAGAGAGTTTTGGGGACAAACACTTCCCAGACTAGGGCCATTCCCTGCTATCATGGCTGAGTGCCATACCCCTCCCAAGAAGGGAGGTCACTGTGATATAAACACAATGTGATATAAATACGATGAAACCTAGACCCATTCATTCCCAACCAAATGACACCACCTAGAGAGCTGCTTGTCATCTGTTTGACTTTTAGGAGGAAAATGACAACCAACTGAGTGCATTCAATGCCCAGTCTTAAAAAATCTACACTGTGTTAAACAGTGATTAGGGTCAGTCACCAGCCCCTTTTTCTTTCTCTAGCTTGAGCTCCAGGGCTCACCACTGGTTTTCAGAGCAATGATCTTTTAGCCTTCTAGCAGCCTAAATCCTATGAAGATGGCTTCCTCAGTCCAGTGAGTGACTTGCCTATTTTAGAAAGACTTACAGCAGTAACTGAAACCAAAAGGAGGTTATATAGGTTCTTGACTGTTATGATTGACCAAAAATTTTTTAACATCCCACGCTTAACCCTACGAAAAGATGCAAATATTTTGTCACAGGTTAGCCAGGTCCGACCCGGTCAATTGGTGGCTACACAATAAATAGGAATGCTCCAGAATTATAATTCTAGAGGCTATTGATTTTCATGTGGGTAGAAGATATAATAATAAATTAGACACTATACCAAGATATCAGAGGCATTTCTCCTGGAGGGCACTAAGTATTCCATCAAAGAGATTGATAATTCCAAAGTAAATATGTAATAAGCACACAGACCTTTAACAGTTGGAGGGAGAACGGCAAAAATGAATAAACAAAAAGCCTACAAAACAGGGTTCCCTACCTTCTTTTTGGAGTGGCTTCTTTCCTCCTCCTTCGTGGCTTTGCTATTTTTCCCAGCACGGGACACCTTCTGGTCGCCAGATTGCTTTATGGTGATCTTGATCTCAGGCGGGCATATATAGTTCTCCAGATTCTTTGGGGGTTTCTTAGCCCGCTTGGTGGTCTGAATCTTCAGCTTCAGACTCCCCTCTGTGAAGTTTGCCTCCTTGATAGAAAACTCCTGTTCTTCCAGGCCATCTCCTGCAACCCATTTCTCGCTGTCTGCATTGGAGTTGGAATCCACATCCCGCCCTGAGCCCAGTTCATCCTCCTCCTCTGGCTCCATGCGCTCTCCGCCCACCGGGATCCCCTTCCCAGCTCCCGGAGCAGAGAGCAAAGGTTCTGCACAGACAGGAGCAGCTGGGGGCTTGGCCGAGGAGACAGGCAGGAATTCCGACTCGTCCCCCCTTTGCCGGGAGCTGCTTAAGATCTCCCTGGACTCCATGACAATCCTACAGTCTTCAGGAGTTCTCAGGAGGCGGGACGGAAGAGGGGAAAAGGGAAAGGTGAGAAGAGAGGACGTCCAAAATCCCAAGGACAAAGTGGTCCAGCTGCTGGGTTCAGAGTCCCAGGGATGGAGACACGGCCACGTGTTCAGAAGAGGTCAGATCTGCAACTGAGAAGCAGAGACATTAATTAGTCGTGGCAGGAAGGAAAATGACCTCAAAAGGAACTCAACCTAAGTTCCAGAAGCCCCTTCCCTCTAATCTACGGCCATCAGAAAAAAAAAAAAAGTGATGGGAAAAAAATCAAACAGAACATGCATATCCCCAAATCGGATTCTATTGGCAGTGAGGGAAACACACACACACACACACACACACACACACACACACACACACGCACACGCGCGCGCACACACACGCACAGCCCTTCATTGAATTGTTAATTTTTATGGCTATGGGCCCAAGAATAAAGAGAAGAGAAGCCAGTCCTCCAGTCCAATAACAAGCTAGAAGTTTTTTATACTGAAGCCACAGCGAGCTGAGTCACCATCAAAACCAACCATGACGAAAGGGAAGTCTGAAGTGTTGAGGCAGGTCTGTGGGAACGGCACTGGGCTGGCTTCTTGCACCACTTCCCTCTCACACGTGAAGAACAGTTTGCAAACTGAACACAACACCGCCCGCCCCCCGAGCTGTCAGGGTGAAACCCTGTGTCATCTTGGTGGAAGGACACTCACCTAACCTCCTGACCATTCTTTCTTTATCATTTTTCATGCTAAATTATTTCAATTACACAAAATTATCTTTATTTCTTAAAACAGACGCAAAGCTTAGATGCAGGCTTGAAAGAGGAAAACATAAAGAGTTCAGTGGAAAAGCACTTCGAATGCTGTGATTAATGCAAAACAATTGCTAAAAAATGTTTCTGTCCACACAAAAGATATTTCATCATGATCAATTATTTAGATAAAAATAGCCGTCCAAGACAGTTTTAATTCCCTTTCTGGTCCTTAAACGAAGTAGCATTCTGTCTACACGACAACAAAAAAGAGAAAGAGAGAGAGAGGGAGCATTTCACAGGCCTTTGGAAATGTCAGGGATGGCTCTCACCACCCCCTCCCCACCTCTCCCCACCCACGGGGATCTTTGATTCTGCCTTCCTCCCAGAGGAAACCAGAAACATCAGTCAGGTTCTCTTCAGACCATCATAGGATCAGCTAAACTATCCCTCACCCTTACTCACCACATGTCCCATTATTCCCAGTTTCAGACTCATCATTTTCAAAGCCCCAAAGGAAGCCCAATGCTCCTCCTCAAGAGAAAATTGAGAGCCCTGAGGCCGCACAAAACTTCAAGGCTTTGTCTCCTTCCACCCTTAGGCTGCAGGTAAGATCACACTCAAGCCTTCTTAAATGGCTCAGAACTCTGAGGTTTCCCAGCAGAAGACATTACCCCACACCTTCAGTTTCTACCTTGGAGCCCAGCAATGTAAGGTATTAACCAGCACATGTGCCCACCAGAAAATGCCCAACAACAACTGCAAAGGCACATTCAGAACAGCGAAAAACGAAGCCTGGAGACCGGCCACGTATTTTCTCCCTCTGGAATCAGGACATTTTCAGCTGACATCCTGTGAGGAAGCTAGCCAGCAAGACAGCCAGGGTTTCAACATGAACCTGCTCCCCAGAGGCGCCCAGGTGCGTACTCGGCTCCTGGAAACTGCTCGGCCCTACAGAAAGACACATTTACAACTGCATGCTCTTAGGGGAAAAGCCGACGAATGCAGCATTTCTAGAAGAGAAGAGGCTGTCCGAGTGAGAGTAAGAGCATCTTCACTGAATTTGTCACACAAAGACTGAACAGCCACCTGTGCCCCGGGCTCCGAATGGACCAAGTCCCCACTTAGGGGCTGGGGAGGGCAGGGAGACCCGATGACAATGAAAGATTCTTTTACTTATAAGATCATTTGTCTCATCTAGACCGATCTGCCTACCTCCCCAAAACTTTATATAATTTTTAAAAAAGTCGTATTCAAGTCAACATTCATTTTGGTGTCGAGGACCATACTAGATGTTGGAGGAGACATCCGGATGCCTTAGAAAGTGTTCCTGTTGTCAAGCAGCAATTGTCCAAAAGATCTTTCTCAGCTTGTACCCCAAATCCATCCAAACTGCAAGCCGTGTTTTCGTGGTCGTGTCTGGTGGTTTACTTCCTCTGGCAGGAATCTTCAGTGTTACATTTTAATTCCCTGTCACAGCCTACGAAGTTATCCTTGTGTCAGGGAAAAAGTGAGGCAAGTTCTCCACTAAAAGTTCCCAGACTAAATCCATCTGGAACTTTGAACGTCTATTGCAGGTTCTGTGATGAAACAGAAGATGATGAAATCTAACTTTAGAGGAATGGATAGCAGTGTGAAATGGGCATATTATTAAGACAGTATCTTCCATTAAAAAAAGATTCCCTTGTAAGAGTTCCTTAGGGTTGATGTACATCTAAAACTAATGATGTAATGTATGGGGATTAACATAACAATAAAAAAATTTAAAAAAAAAGTAACCAAATCTAATTAAAAAAAAAAAAGAGTTCCTTAGGGTTGATGGTATAAATCATTAACTAATTTGTAGAAGACCGTGCTCCAACACTTAAAGCTCAAGTCATAAGAGGTCCACAAAACATGAAAATCCAACAATCTGTTTTTCAGTGCTCCTCCAGTCAAGACCCTAAGATAACAATGGAAATACAATCTCTTTCCTTAGGGAGCTTATGTTCTTGAAGAGAGATCTGGAAAATAACTGAAACAGAGCAGATATTTACATGTCCTATAGTAAAGGAGAGAAACAAAGGAAAGAGAAAATGTTTCCCCCTTGGGCAAAGTAGAGATAAATCGATGGGAAAGCACACAGAAAGGTTTCAAGGAGAGCACAGAAAATGGCTTTGACCTTCAGGGGCTTCAACAGGTCCAGTGGGAAGAAGGAAGACACGAGGGACAGCATGAGGCGAGGCCTGGGGCAGGAACCTGCAGGGTCATGCTCAGGAAACAGAATGTTGATGTTCAGCCAGGAGATGCTGTACGAAATTGGGACTGGTGAAAGGTAAAGCTGGAGATAAAAGGTTACAGCCAGATCACAAACACCCTTGCATGCAATGCTAATGAGCTGGATTTTATCTTACAGGTAATGGGAAGCCATTTAAGGGATGTAGGAAAGGGGCACTATCAAAGCTGTGCTTTAGAAAGATAATTCCAGCATGTAGTGTAAGGGATGGATTAATAGAACCTGATAGTAGAGGCAGGGGGACCATGAGCAGGCTCAGCTGAAATTCAATTCTTGCTACACGGGGACCTGAACCAGACCAGTCTGAGTATGACATGATAAATACCAGAGATCAAACAGTAATGCAGTTTCAAATCATCCCAGTGTTCAGGAACACATCACTTCCAGACTTTGCACACTGGTCTCACTTGAAGAATCCAGTCCTAGGGCTCATTGGAACTCACATTCCCTGTTCAAATCAAACCAGTCTCCACAGTGGCATTACACACACAGAATTCTTCCACCTTGGTATTTTTATAGAATCTTTTCTGTATCTCCTTCCACCAACCCATGCAACGACTGGCATAAGTTGGTCCTCACCAAATGTTTGTTGCGCAAAGGAACAAACAAACATACAGACCCAAGCCTTCCCTTATTTCAAGGTCATGCCCAAGCCTTCACTTCTCCACGGCAACATTTTATAAACTCTGGACCACAGCATTCGCTCCCTGGCCTGACTTACACTGCACCCGGCTGCATAGCTTGCCACTAAATACTAGTCTGGCATTGTCTTCTTGTTGTTTTGAGTACACAAATCTTATTTTCCTTCCTCGATTGCAATTCAGGCTCAGGCTGAGACCAACTGTGGTTGTACAGCTCTTACATTCGCTTCAGCACCCAGTGCAGGATTGGGCACTTGAAGGACTTCAAGCTCTTTCTGAATGAAAATGAATTAGCCCCCTGACAGCTATTCCAAGTCCTGTGGTTCTAAGGACTCCAACTACAGCTCTGCCCGCCCAAGCGCCCTCTGCAAAATCCAAGGTCCATGCTGAGGGTTATTATCCAGCCCCCCATGTCCACATGCACCCCTCACCTTAAAAAAATAAAAAGAAGCCTTCAAAAGGGAAGAGCAAAGAAACCTAACCTGTCTGTTTACTTCAGCAGCACACAAAGCTGTTGTTCTCCCTCTGCCTTCTCCCAGCACAGACCGGCCAACCCAAATCCACAGTTCACTTTTTTGGTGAGTCTGGGAGACAACTGAGAGTTGTGTTGTGGTGCACCCCTGCCATCATGTGAGCGTGAGCACGTGCACCCACTCGCACACGCACCCACTCGCACACTCACAGAGGAGGGAAGCCAACGACACAAGGTGAAAACCTTCTGCCTTGTCACATTCCAGCAGTCAGCGACTCCTCCGGAGGGGGCGGAGGGGGCGGGCGCACAATGGACACTCTGTACTTGGCTCGGGGCTCCGGGTCCAACTGAAGTTAACCCTTCAGTGGCTGCCTGCAGGACCTGGTGGCAGGGGATAGGAGTAATCAAACTTGCTGAGGAAATAACTGCCCAGCAGGTCTAACGGAAACAGAGGGGTGAGAAGCAGGGTGGTGATGTTGGAAAGGAACACGGTGGGGGGGGGGGCATCCGGGAACTTGCCCTCTACTCCTGGCTCTGCCATTCACAGTGACTGTTACACAGGCCACTTGGAGTCCCTTACTCCATACTTAGCTCAGCAATGAATGGAGCGAGGGTTTTTCCAGAATCAAGACTCTAACTTTACCCTGCACAGCCACAGACCTATGGGGGCACTCCAAATTAGATAGTGTGGACCTTCAGAATTATTTCTCTGAGGGACCAGGGGAATCCTGCTTGGCTAGATGTGTCTCAGAACCTAAATGAGTCCCAAGGAATACATCCTCTCTAACCTCCAAATCTGCAAGATGGATGAATTTTTCCTAAGCCCGAAGCCTCGGGGAACTCTTAACTAATCCCAGAGTTTGGTGGCAGAAATGCAAATTCTTGGGCTCCACCTAGTGAATCAGAGCTCCAGGGGTGGGGTCTCGCCTTCTGGCTTTTCCCAAGTCCTCCAGATGATTCTGATGGGCTTAGGCTTTGCATAATGTATGTGCTTACCCCTACCTCCGGCCTTAACCAAGCAGAACTCTGTGTTTCATCTTTCTCCCTCACAGCAGTACACTGAGTCTCAAAAGAATACACGTAGGTGGCATTTGATTCATGCCTGCAATCCCCATGCCTAGCACAGTGCCCAACACATACCGGACACTCAAGAAATGCTGGTTGACCAAATTAAGAAATGAACAAACCAACACAGCTTCCCACCATCATCCACCTCTCCCATCAGCTCTGCTCCCAGGGCACCACCCACATGCAGGCCATCCGTCAGCCGGACTGTCGCCTTCCAAAGAGACAATATGGTGGAACTGGCAGAGCCCGTGGCATATTTAACAGAAGTCAAAACATGTGGATTCTGGACCTAATCCTGTCAAGTAGGAGCCTTCAGAAGCACTCTCTCAGCCTTGATGTCTCATCAACAAGATGGAATAAATGTCTTCCTGATCTACCTTATTAGGTTATGGCTTTTATCTTTTTTTTTTTTTTAATAGAACCACATGCTCCTTATAAAAATAAAAATAACACTTGCACCCCATACAGTCTTAAAGGCAAACCATCACAAGTATGGGAAGAGTCCTCTGCCTCATTCCTGACCTTCCCCACTCCCCCAGAACTCTTCCCCTACAGCCCCACCTCAGTCGGCTCTCTGCTCTGCAAATCCCCATAAGGCACTTCTCCCATCTTTACCTGTAAAAGCATAATCCTCAGGCCAGGACCTCTCCCCCTCAAAACTCTGAAGACTGTCTTCTAACATTTGAAGTCACAGAGGAGAAAATGGAGGGAGGCCAGCCTGGTCTGTTTCCTTTGTAGGCAACTTCTTTTATGCTGTTATAGTCGAAGATTTTCCTTCCATTATGTTAGAATTTTATTAATGACAAAATGAGTACAGCGCGGATCTCTTTCATTTTTCCCACAACATGATGAGCCTTTTGGATTTACAGAGGCAGGTTCTTCCTAGTTTGGGAATATCTTCTTTGATCATTCCTTTAGGTATTTCTTCTATTCAATGGTTCAGGCTTCTTTCTCAGTTTTTCCCCATAATCCTCACTTTAGAGCTCCCATTTCTGTCCTCCGTTGCCCTCATTTTCTCTCTCACTGTTTTCATTTCTTGATTTTGCACTGTGGGAGAGCAAACCCTAAACTACCTTCCATAATAGCAACGTAATTCGATTTTCCGTGGACATTTCACTCTGCTATTACACAGCTCGTATCCTGGCCTTCTTTCTCTACCTCATTCACCCTCCTTCCAGCTGACTCTGATGCCTTTTCATCCCGGCCCTCTCCCTCCCCGTTACGTTGTGATCCTAGCCCACCAGGGTCGCGCTTCTTCCTGTTGCAGATGTCTGGCAGCTTCCTAAAATTCTTATTCTGCAGTTGTAGTAACTAATTTTCATGATACTGCTCCTTTTACCTTACTTGGGTGTTTTCCCCTCTAAGGCCTCATGTTGGTTCTTCCTCTTTGCTCATGCTCTCAATGAGGAGAGCATCCTACAGAGGAATCTGGACCTACAGAGAAAGCACCGGGCTGCTTTTGTTTCTATGGTCCGTCCATCTGGAAGGAGGTCAAATCCTTCTTCTCTAGGGCTGTTGCTGTTATCAGTGATCCCACCCTCTCGGATTCTGACGAACGTAACAGCCATGTGCTAGAGCGAGGCTTGAGGGGCTCCTGAGGGCCTCTCCTGGGTCTCTCTTCCCAGCCCCACATGCAATGGGGTCAGGCTGGTTGCTTGAAAATTGGCTACGGCGGGAGCGTTTACACCACAGGAATCAGCAAACTCCACAAATAGCAGCTGAAAACCAAATCTGGAGAACAGGGCGTTAAGCATTTACTAGGAAGCCACCGACAGTAGACATCTACCTGCGACTGTTTTGCTGGACTCTGAGGGCTTCTTCTGCCGGATTCTTTGACACTCTGAAGAGCTGAAATGCCCAATAGGCACTGTGACAAGGGCTCTTTATGTCTCCCTCAGAGCTGGACTTGAGGAGCCGTCTCTGCCTAGAAGTCAATGCCCTGCTTCCACTCCTCCCAAACCTCCCTCCCTCTGTCTTTTCCATTTGTTTCCTGAAAGCTGTAGACTTTTGAGATTATGTATAACGCCGGTAGGAAGGAAACCATCTCCAGTTGTCTTATTAAAGTTGCCCATGCAGGAGACCCGACAACTGCCAGTTTTTCTAGTTCACAGAAATTAGGAGTTTCTGATCTTGGAAGGCAAATGGTGCAAAAGGATGGAGTGTAATCCTACCTCGTGACAGCTAGGGAAGCTAATGTAGTTCCACCTAGGCTCACTGGCCTAAAGTTATAAGCATCCCTTCTCAGATACTTTCAAGAGATTGATAGTCTGACTTTGGTTTTGGGGGTGGATGAGTGTTCATCTTTCTTTATGTCACCTAAGGTATTTAGGTGGGGAGTCAGGAGTGGCCTTTCCCATTTGATGGACTTGGCCTGAGCCAAGTCTTCCTGTCTTCATTACTCAGGCGCAGGTCAAATGGCACTTCCCTGAGCTTCACGGCCAGATCAGGACTCCCTATTTTGTGCCTTTACAGCACAGAGCTTTTATTCACTGGCATTTATTATATTTTATAAACACACGTGCCATTCTTGCTTGTAACTCTGCACCCCATCTCCTCCCGCACAAGATGGTAAGTCCCCGAGGGCAAAAACTATGTCTGTTTGGCTCACCATGGAATCCCCAGAGTCTAGTCCACCCCCTGATCCATGGAGCAACACTTCAAATTATTCGCTGAGTAAATGCTGAATGAGAGACCGTGTCAGAGGCCACCAAAAGCCATTTGACTCAGTTGCCCATGACTCTGAGTGATGTGTCCCTGAAATCCTTCCTGCTGCAGAAACACCCAGAGTAAATGCTCCATCAACACTGGTAAACTGATCAAGTGACCCAACCCTTACCCAGCTCTCAATCAGCGAGGGCAAAGGTGGCTCTGCACCATGACTCTCTAACCCTACAAACACACCGTGACCTACGGCAAAGAATGAAGGTCAGACTCAGTGGCTTTTTTCTACCATGTACCTGGGTGGTACCTTCCTGATCACAGATCACCTCCTCCAAGCAGTGTTCCCTGAGTGCTGCACCCGCCCCCCCCACATTCCCCAACAGTGTTTGCTGAGCTACAAGGCCCCTGATTTACATCACTTCATGGGATTCCCTACTAATTCCTCCAGCTGCCCTTTCTCCTTTCTCTACATTGTCACCTCTAAGTCATCCTTCAGGATTTGGGTCAAGATTCACATCCTTCATGAAGGCCGACTAGACCTTCCTTTTCCATTCCTTTTCCCTTGTGTGTACATATGCACACACGTGCACACACACACACACACACTCACAGATGGTCTTGCTCTCACTTCCCTAGGCATTCTGCTATCAAAGCATTTGGCAAACTGTATTACAATGTTCCATTTACTTATTTATCTCTCCCACCAGACCAGGAACTCCACAAGGGTAGGGGCTGAGTTTCCCATGGATCTCTGACACACTTCAGAGCACAAGGATCCTACACACAGTAAGGATCCAACAGACAGTGTCCAAGCCATGTTTCCCCTTGAAAAGAAGAATGGAAGTAGCACCGATCTGATGTCACATGTTTAGATTACTTAGCCTCTCTTTCCCACTTAGTGACTGTTCCTAGAAAATATGTTTACACTGTTCAAGTCTCATTTGGAAATTGGGTTATAAACCTACCTCAAGGGTTGTTTTGAGAAGTAATTGAAGATTAAATAAGATATTTATGAAAGAACATGCTGGGATCACCTTGGTGGATGCTCAAATTTTTTGGTAAATTTGATTTCCTCCCTAGTCTGTGTCATCTAAGCTGGTGTTTGGCTAATTGCTGCCTCTCTTCACAGATCCCAAGTAAAGCCTGAGGGACAGGGGTTGGAGACCAACCTCCCCAATCTCCCGATACAATGGGAAGCACATACAAATAGTTTAATTTGCACCTGCTAACTTGAGTGTTTGATGTTGTTTGAGTATTGCTTTTTTCTTCTTCCCAGTTTGTCTTATAGAGGAAAATGACTGAGTTTAGTACAAATTACAGGCTCAATTCCCTGCTCCGCCAACTGGAGTTAGTGGCCTTGGGAACGTTCCTTTTTCTCCCTGGGCCTCCCCAACCTCATTTGTAGAATGGAGTGAAATAAGGTAAACTCTGCGACCCCCTCCAGCTCTGACATTCTCAGATGCTAAGCCTTGTCTCCTCAACTTGACAACCAGCGTCCTCCAAAGGCTGGACTGGTACCTTCCACCTCCTTATAGATCGTGCTGGGTCTGTGGCTCCATTTGGCTGAGCCTAATGCAAAATTAAGGATCAGCCCCGGTGTTCAGGGATCTCCACGATAGGGAGAGAAGCAGAATCAAACTTCTGAGGCCTGAAGCTACACACTATGCATTAACCAACAGTTCCAGCTCTAGCTTCAAAAAACAGTGCCTCCTCTGGGAACCAATAACACAACACAACCGCATGAGCCTTGGGGCCCCTGGGGAAAGATCTTTAAAGCTCTGGCTGGGCCAATCCCCAAGTTCGTAGGGCAAGCTCTACCTCTGGCGTATCACCTGTTGCCTGTGCTCCTCCATGCAGTCAAGGAAAGCACGCACTCGCCCTGAGTAAGGGCGTAAACACAACCAATGAGCACAAAAGGCATTATGAGTTTAATCGAAACAGCGGCCCTGCTATACGGAAGACCTGTCCTCATTTCACAGATGTGGAAATAATAGTCCAGAGAGGTTAATAACTTGCTCAAGGGCCCACACTATTTCTACCAGATCCACAATCAAATTCAGGGTTTATACGATTCCAAAGCCTGTAGTCTTACTTTTACGTGATAACGTCTCTAAAATACAAAGCGATGCCACCTTTTAACCGAGCACCCCTGGCTACTTCTACAGATGTGAGCTCCAAGACCAGTCTTTGTCATCTGACTCACCACATCGCTTCAAATCCTGGGCATCAGCTCTCTCATCTGCCCTCCTAGTCTTTTCACAGAACTGTCCAAGGACAACAGTAAGTAACATATGCAGAATAGCACCCGAGTAACTGAAATATGGTAGACCTATAAGAAGTAACTGTGATCATAATATTTCCTGTCCAAGCAGAAGAGAGAGTGACACCTGGCAAAGAAAATGATCTTAAGTTTTAACATGCATCTAGTATATAATGGGTGCTTTAGGTTTTTCCTTGGATTTAACCCTGAGATGTGCCCATTTTAAAGATAAGAAAACTGAAGTTGAGAAATTAATTTAAATCACTGAGATAGTGCTCTTTGACTCCAAATGTCCTTTACTTTCCACTGACTCATAATGCCACCAGTCTTTAAATACCCAGAGTTAGTGGTCAACTTAAACTCTGGTCCTCCACCCTACCATTTGTAAATTGGGGATGAAAATGATAGACTTACCTGAAGGCAAAGGGGATAAACTAAACAATCCAACAAATAACAAATTCCATAGTCTTTCTCTCAAGGGCCTCTAATTTTGACCCCACTCCCTGTTCAGTCCTAATTCAAGTCCCTCAACTTCTCAACCATCTGATTCCAAAATTGCTTTGCTCACTATTGTTTGAATATAAAGTATAATCTGACACCTACATGTTTGTGTTTCTGCCACAAAGGGGATGCTAGGCCTACCAGAGCTAAACAAATATTAGCTCCATTTCCCTTCCTTTATATTTCTCCTTCAGCAATCTTGAACTGCCATTTAAATACTGCATTGTTATGAAAACTTGTATATGTCTTTCTCCAATTATACGTTAAGCCCCTGTTGATGAATGCCAGTAGCAGAGCATTTTTGTTCCCCAGAGTGGCTGATCCCCATTCTGAATGCTTGTATGTAGTTTATTGTTTATTCTAAAGATGCCTCTTTTGAACCCCAGACTGAAGAGTCAGTGGCTGACAAGGCTCAGTGGTGGATGGGACAGTCAGATGTTGGGGTTCTCTCTTGTGTGGTATGTGTGAACGTTCTCTGATTGGCACATCCTTCTGCTCCTCGCATCTACTCCCCTTGCATTCTGAAAACTGGTCATGGCTCCCATCTCAACATGCAGCCTTGGCCGCCTTCTCGCAGGGCCCCACGTCATCGGTTTTGTCCCCTGACATTCCAGAGAACCCTGGTCTCTGGGCAGTGGTCTTCTTTCTGCCTCTACATTACCAAGTTGAGTATCTTCTCTGAAGATGGCTCTGAACCTATGCAAGAATGTCGCAGTGTTCAGGACTCAGCGCACGCACCGCCTGCTCCCTGAAGCTCTCTGGGATCTGTCCAGCCCCTGACGTTCTGGCCTTCCCTGGGCTCCTGCTGCAGTTCAGTTAGGCCTAGGCCACTGTCCTCCGCTACTCCTCTGCTGGCTTTCATAAGTTCTTACAAAGTCTTCTACCAGACTGAGGGCAGAGACAGTGTCCTCTCCATCTCTTGGCATCCCCCCAGCACCCATCAGGGTCTGGTCACGCTCATGTTTAAATGGCAATGAGCAAACAAAGTCTGTTGAATCAGAGGGCTGAAAAGTTGATGAGTTTGAATGAAAACTCTGGACAGCTAGACTGGGTCCAACTTAGAGGGCCCTGGGCTTGGTCCTTCCCCCTGAGAAGACCTCACACCAGCAAGAAGACTCCCATGGGTGATCTGCCCCCCAATCTCAGCCAGCTGGACCTTCGTCATGGGGGCTGTCTGCTCCGGCCGGCTGCCCTGCTTGTTCATGAGTAGCATCCACTTGCTGTGGCAGTGCCAAATTCACATGGGAACTTTGTCCCACCTCTGCTCCTATACCAAAGCTATTCTACCCACCAAGAACCTCCCCCATTCCAATTCTATTGTCAAACCCAACACCACGTCCTCCTCGAAGCCTTCCCTGACAGCTCCTGATCACACAAATAGCACAATTCCATGAGATCATGCTCCCACTTTGGCTGCAGACTGAAGCTTTCCATTGGAGCTATGCGTGTCTCTACAGACATACTGTCCACTCTCCAAAGGCAAAAGTCATGTCTCCTACCAGACCTTTTCCACCTAAAGTGTCAGGAACAATGGCTTGCACAGTAGCAATGTTGAGATTTTAATAAGTATTCGTGGATCAAAAAACTCACTGTAAGCAAGCTCTTGAGTACAAAGTAATGATCAGAAAGAAGGCCCATAGGGCTCTCACAACAAATCATTCTTTTTAGCCACCATTATTAATCCATACTTAAAAAAAAAAAAAATCAAAGCTCTCATTGCTCAAATAACAATCGGTCACAGGCAGAGTCACCAACTGCAAGGGTGTGCCACCTGGATTTCATTCTTCTGCTACAAGCACAATAATGGTGCCCCAATGTTCTCATCAGGCTACTGCGTTGGATCCATCAAATTCAGCATCTCCAGTCTCCCCATCTCTCCAGCCCCAAGTCCAAACTCAAGCAGCTTCTTTCCACTGACCGAACTGCAAATGTTTGGCAGATAGAAGGAACAGTGAAGAAACTGCTTTTCACCAAGTTAGGCTAATAGTGTTGCTTGCTTTTCTTCTCTCCTATCCCAAATAAGTCTTAGCATAAGCATAACTGCCACATTTTGGTAGCTTGCAGAACCTCCCTCTTCCTAAATATCCAACCAGTGTGCTCCTCAGTGAGCAAGAATTCCTGCTGAACTTTCACAGGGCCTCAGATCAAAGCCCGACGTTCCTGATCCCACCCCAACCCAAATCACAGAGGCTCCTGGCTTTGGACAAACTGGGGATCACCCCCTTTGACCTCAGAATGCACAGAAACCCACTCACCAGCTGTTACTGAACACAGGCCAGAGCAGGGCAGACTCTGCTGTGGGGATGGAGAAGACACGCCAGGAGCACGGGCATGGCCTCAGCCTTCATGCCCCATGGAATCCACACGAAACAATAACGCCCAGCCCCCCAGATCCAGGAGGTCCATGGACATAGAGATTCCAGACGCCTACTTGGTGCAGGGGGCAGTAGCAAAGCCCAGATAGGGAATATACTCCAGATTTTCTGCGCCGTCTGTACTATCTCCCTTGTCCCAATGCAGTTAGCTCAGCAAAGGGGGCCAGTATTCAAAAAAGATGTAGAGAATCCTTCCTTTTCTTCCTTCCACACTATTCTCTGTCGTATTCTTAATGGTTTTTCTTCGCACTTAGCCCACCATCTGTCTCCTCCTCTCCCCGTCCCCATCCCCGTCCCCCAAGTCTGGCTCTCTGGTTCTAACAGGGGAGCTTCTGCTGACCCTATTTCCATTTCTAGAACTTATCCACCACAGCAAACAGTTAGCAAAGTGCACAACTCCTCAGTGGGACTGGTTTGGATGGTTGTTGGGGTGTCATTAAATGGGTCTGAGGAGCTCTGAGCTTTAGGAAAAAAAAAAAAAGCTTCAAAATCCCCAAGACATTTTTAGCTACACAATCACAGAATTTCAGAATGGTGCCCTCGCTCCATAGCAATCAAACTCTTTCACTTCAGGATGCCTCACGCTAGGGACTAGAAAGGCAGCTCAGCCTGTCCTCCATCATAGGCTAATGGGTGGCCAGCCCAGCCTGCAGCCTGCCTCTCAGGAGCCTTGCCCAGGACCTGTCCCCGCTGAGTGCATTTCTCTGCTCCAGCTTCCTTTCCACTGCGGCCAGGCTCGCTCAGTCACCGAGGAGTGGGGAAGCACTTGGACTAAAGCAACAAAGAAGATTGCATGGTTAAGTGCCAAAATGAGTGTGGTGGACAAAAAAAAAAAAAAAAAAAGCAACTGGAATTTTCAGAGAAAGTCAAGAGCTGGGTGTGCTAGTGTAGAGATGATGCTCTAGTAGGCACTTCATAAATGGTTGATGATTGAATGAATGAGTGAATCAGTGCCTGTTAGGATGTACATGGGGTAAAACATCATTACCTCTTAGGCTTGGAGGGAGAGACGGAGTGGGTGATTGCCCCTGAAAGATAGCCAAAGTATAAAAAGCCATTAACATAAGTGGTTCTTACTCACTCTGTTTAAGAGGCACACACTGTGTTGCTTCACGGTCCAGAGTTCCGGTGCACCTTAAACAACATTTACCTTTAATATTCTATGTCTGCATAAATTCTGTGATTCATTCACACCACAGAAATCACTTGTAAGGAGGGGCAGGGCTTTGTGGGGCCAACCTGGTCCCTTTCTTTAAGGACCCATGGCCCAGGGCGGTAGTGACAACAAACAGCAAAGCCGCGTGAGCCGGTTGCCAGGCGAGTGCTTGAGACCCAAAGTGCTCTGGAGACCAGGGTGCAGAGCTGCGAGCTGGTCTGATGTCCTAAGAGGTAAATGCCTGGGCTAAAAGGGACCCATCGGGACACCTTCCAGAGAGGAGGCAGCAACACAGAGTGAGCCCAGGTGCGGAGGCGGACACACGTTCAGAGGGCCCAAGGTGAGCGAGGAAGCCAGTCTGATGGGAGCAGAGATCAGCAAGCATTGCATAAAACGGGGCTCACTGGAGAACGCAGCCAGGTGCATGCTGCACACAGGTCGCTGGACAGGGCGAGCCAGGAATCACGGGAAAGAGAAAGAGGAGCAATCCAGGGGAGGCTGGGAGCAAATGGACTGTGGAGAACTTTCCTCATTCTAGACAATGTACTAGGTTTGCTGGGACAGAGGCAATCCTGCTAGGAGGTCTTCTCTTAAGAGAGGCTAAACATTCTGTCCTGAATGTCACTGCTCAGCCACTGGGGCTCCCTATGGAGCACCTGCCCCTCATTCTCTCTCCCGCTTGCCCCCACTCTGTGCATCTCCTTTTGTTCTTCTCATTCCTAGCGAAGAGCATTTCCTGAGCCCCAATACATCTGTGAGCCCAAACTGGATATTACCTGAGACTCTGAGCCTTAGATACACACGGCAGATACAAGGCATCTAATAATTCCACTGATGTGTATGTATATATATATATATACACATTTTTCTTATGAGTCAACTCGAGAGCAGAAAACAAGTATTCCCCAACTGTCTTAGAACACAAGGGCCCCTGTAGGCATTTCTGGTCGCACCAGAGGGTTATTAATCTCCAGGCTATGGCGATAATAATCCCAGGCACCAGTTTCCAGAAGGCAGCATGGAAATCCTCTCAGAGCTCAATTACAGAAATTAGCTGGTATTATTTAATCCTCCCAACCCCTGTGAAGTAGGCAGGGTAAGCATCTTTATCCCTATTTTCCTGATTAGGTTACTGAGGCTCAAAGAGGTTAAATAACCTGCCAGGGGTCCTTTAGCCGGGACTAGTGAGGACAGGATCCAGAGCAGATCTTGTCACTTCAGGTGTGATGCTGTTCATATTTTAACACAGCCTTCGGGTCCCAGGTGGGCCACCACCTTGCATCATTTCAGCAAGTCAGTGTGTCAGTCCCTCCTCTTCTGAATGGGGATACACTGCTTCTCCCTCCTTAGGAGAATCAAGGGGGCAAATCTGATAGGAAGATGTCTTGAAAAGAACAAAGAGCCATGCATATGAAAGGGAGTGCTTTTGATGGCAGAAGTTGGGTCAGGGAAACATCTATCTAAGCTCACAGTTCTGGAATTCTATCTGCTCCCCATTCATCCTTAACCCTCCCAGCACTTGGAAAGGTGGAAGCCTCAGCCTACCTGGTGTCAGCTCAGCTGGCTTTGCCTACAATTATTTCTCAAGCGTCTGTGGATCACAGTCCATCATCAGTTCCTAGGAAGGGCTACCTGCTTCCTCAAAAGGTGTCCTGTGGACCTCAGAGCTGCTCTCGCTCTCGTTTGACCCTGGCATCATTTGCTCTGAACTGGAGAGGAAGTCAACTGTGGGTTTCTAAGCCAAAGGCCAATTAAAAACATGCTCCGTCAACCTTGGAGGGCACCCTCTGAGGATATAAGAAAACCAACTCTGAAAGGGACGCTGCTCTGACTTGAAACTTTGAAAGACCTTTGAAAATTCCAGATAAGAACTCTAAGGGCCCATTAACTTGCACTCGGTCATCTGAGGTCACCGGTTCCCCCCAAACTTCATATTGCCCCAACTTGGTAGTCTAAGTGGCCATCAGAATCTAGTTGAGGGCTAAGTGAAAATGGAAATGAAAACCCAGAGTGAAACGAGACTGTAGGGTGGCATCTATCCCCCGTATTCATGAAGTAGTGCACTCTGGACACGTTGGTGTTTTCTTTTCTGCATTTATCAAGTGTTAGGCTACCCAAAGTGTCTGCAGCTTGATGAAGAGTTTGTGAAACACCAGGGAGGCCTTTAGAAATAGCTCTAAAAGAAGCTCAAACCCATGGCAATATGTAGGATGGTGGTGTTCCTCACTTAATCCTGGCTTAAACTATTTTTAAGAAGCTCCCCAGGTTTTATAACAGACCGCAGAACGGGAGCAAAGTTGGATGGCTTTGTTCCCTTCATCACAGGAACCAAAGGACCAAGCACAGTGATGTGTGGCAAGGACTCTATGAGGCTTCCTTTTCTTCAGGGAAGGGCTGTCCTGCTCCCGGACAAGAGTAGCTACCCCCCCCCCCCCGACCCCATAGACCTCTCCCACACAGTGGGGCCCTGAGTAAACTCAATAACATCATCCCATTTTTTAAGGTCCTGCAACTCCTGACAATGCCTATGTGTTAATAATAATTTACCCCATTCTTCTGGCAGGAGCAGAACTGAAGCAACTTGAAATGCCATCAGCAAAAAATTATTTATTTCCCATTCCTGAGCAGCAGAGAAAACAAGGTTTCATTGGCTGGGTCTGCCTTCAATAGCTTTCTGGTTTCAATTAAAACTTCAAGTCTCCAAGGGAAAAACTGGCATTCTGGGAGGCTGAGGCCCAGCCAAGTTTCAGTGTCTCTGCAAGAATCCAGAAAGGACGTCCCATGCATCTAGCCACTCTCATCTTCCTCCTTTTGCATATTACAGAGAAGCTTTGGAGCAGAGATTGAAGTACAACTCAAAATAATGACCGGCTTGAAAGAACTCTCCTAGAGGTACATTTTTGTGCCAGAGAAGTATTGATTCAGCCCCTAATGGAATTGAAAGTCAAGATAACAGCAGAAACAGAATCAGGAATCCAGGGGAAATGCCTACCTATTTATTTCTTCTTCAGCAAACTCCTGCCTCCTGCCTCTCCCCACCTATGGTTTTCAACTAAATTCTACAAATATTCCAAGCACTGTTTTCTCTTTCTCAAAACCCTCATTTAGGTCAGGTGATTTACAAAGTAAATTTGTGTTTCACTTTGTGATTTACAAAGTAGCTTGCTGTGAATAATGCAAGTACATGACCAGAAGCCCTCCTAGCACCACAGAGGTTCACTCAGGGATACCCCTAGGATTCCCCTGTGGGAAGTCCCAAACTGGGCCTGCCAGCAGTGCCTTCCTATGTAACACTGTGATGTTAACATACAAAACATCGGATTACACCCCTTCACTTGCCTAGCCCATTTATGAACATATAAGGCAGTTGATATTTTCTCCCAAGCCAGAAGTGGCCCCTTCCTACCCTACCGCTCGCTGCCTCTCAGCCACTCCCCCTTATGTTCACTACAAGCCATCCCCTCCCCCACCTCCAGTTTGTTTATTCCAGTGACACGTCTATTTTCCCTGCTCCGGGAGACAAGTCCGTTTCCCTCCTCTGGCTCCCGATTGCATTCCCTCACCACCTCCTCCCCCCAGCCCAGCTCAGGTTACTAGAATGGCTAGCAGTGCCCACAGCCCAGCTTTTGCACCAACTCAACTGCCCAAGACTTCGATTTTTTGTCTTACCGGGGGAGGGGGCATAAGGTGCAAAGCAGCCCTTTCAGAGTACCTGGTCTCCCTATCTTCTCAGGCTACCTTCCCTGAAGTTTGCAGATACTCTTATGTTCGACCTTACTCTTCTGATCCGTCCTAACGCCCTTCTCTGGTAGCAGACAATTTCATTAAGTACAGAGGAAAACACATCTTCAACTTCACTCTGAAACCTTGGACTCCTGAGTCAGGGCAGGAGATCAAGCCTCCCTCCGGGAGTCTCTGGATGGTGGAAGCCACAGAAAGGAGGAGAAAGGGGAGGGAGTGACCAGGGATTGTAAACTGGCTACATTTTAAAGTGCTACAAACTTTCTCCTCCCTCACACGCCCCTGGCCAGTTTGGCCCCGCCTCCCCATCCCAGCCAGACGGCTAACTGGGGTGAGCAAAGGAAACTCCCAGACCGTCCAGGTCTGGCCCCAGTGTTGCAGATGTGGCCTGCACAGAACACCACCCTTCCTCTCCACGTTCCTCTTCTCTACTCCACTCCTGTCCCCACCTCCCAAGACACACACACACACACACACGCGCGCGCGCGCGCACACGCACACGCGCGTGCGCGTGCACACACGTTTCGCAAATGAAGATGAGTTTGAATGGGGTGAATCAGATTTACCTGTGTGAACTAAAGGAGGGTAGGAGGTGGGTCCCCAACAGCAAGATAGTTTTAGTACAGCTACTTTATGAAACTAGTTTTTTTTTTTGTATGAATCTACAGGAAAAAAAAGAAAAACAGGATAAAGAGCAAAGGAATGAAAAGGTAGAGAACAAAAAATAATGTAAGAGGAAAACAAGTAGCATTGGATTTCCTTAAAGACCACAGACTCCAACCAAACTTTAGGAAAAAAAGGTGTGGATAGTGGAGGGTAGGGGGTGGGGGCTTGGAAGGAAAAGTAGCTGTTATAGAATTCTAGAATTAAACGGCCCTTTTGGAAGAGTTTCTGAGGCGATAAAGAGACACACAAATTGGCCTTTTAGCATTAGACGCCAACCATGAGATTATCAGGACAGTTTATTTGAAGCGGAAACGAATCGGAAATCCTTCCCTCAACAGTCCTTTTAGATGGATATACACACCCTCAGAACCCACACAGACACACATAAAGAATAAATGCAGCATCAGGGGGCAATAAGAGCCCTCCTCCTCCCCGCACCCCCGGTACCTCTAGCCTCATCTTCCACTTCCAATTGCACAACTTTCCGATCTCCAAAGAAAATATTTCCAGTAGGATCCGATTTCAGAATTGTTGTAAGCCTGTGGGTCATGGGAGGAGGGGTGTTTGCAGCGTGTAGGGGAGGGGGACTGGAAGACAGCATTTAGGCAAGTCACTTATTTTTTTAGAACCAGCATGCTCTACCGATCAGAAATTGCTATTACCCAGCAATGCTTCCATCACAAACAGACACCCAAAACAGCATCACCGTTATCACCATCTTGCTAAAGATCTGCCCAGTCCAGTTTACCTGACTCTGTCTCTGTGGAACTTCTCAGACAGTATTTTAGCCAAGGAGATAATGGCTTGAAAGACAAAAACAATAAATCGATACTGAAGGGCTCCCTTTCCGGAGTGATTTCCCACTGGAAACCACCGAACGGGGAAGCCTGCCGTTAATTCTCCAGCCCAGGGCTCCTCTAGAAACACACACAATGCGTGCTTTCAAAAAAGGCAGTCGTCTGCTTTTAAGGGAATTCCTGTCTTTTCAGAGTCCCAAAACCGGAGAGCACGAGAAAGAGACTCAGATCCATTGATTAAGATTTTAAGAGAAAGACTAACACAGAGCCACAACACAAGCACACACCAACCTTCGCCGGCTGGACCACTTCTTCCCTGTTCTTCTTTCTATTAACGACACGTTAGATTCTCATACATTCCCCCCCGCCAAAAAAAAATCCAACTAGGTTACAATGTAGCTCTCTAGCTCCACTTAACCTGCAAGTTACAAAGAGACCCCCCAAAATAATATATATATACGTCCTGCTGCCTTCCCACCCCTTTCCCTACCCCCTCCCCCTCCCGAGTCCACTCCACCAACGCCAAACCCGCCAGCCCCGGCAGCCGGCGGCTGGACCGAGGGAGGGTGCAAAAGGCGGGGGGGTTGGGGAGAATCAGATTAGGCGAAACTCAATAAGCTCCCAGCCCTCCCGCCCGACGCTTCCACCATCGCTGCCACCAACGGGCCACTCCAAACGAGCCAGCATCGCTGCCCACCCGCGGGCGGGCCGGAATCGCGCCCATCCTCCGCAGCCTGGCGGGGACCGGCATCCCGCCCCCTCGGCCCCGTCTTCCCCTTCCCGCCCGGTGCAAAGTCAAAGCCCCGGCGAGGCGACGTTAACTTTTGCACACAGGGCACTCACACCGCCCCCGGCCCCGGGCGTGCGGGGGCCCGCGGCGCCGCGGGAGGCTGGGCGCCGTGCTCCCGGGCCAAGGTCGCCGCGCGTGCTCACCCATGTCCCGGCGGCTCCGGCTCCGCTGGCCCCGGCGCTCGCTCAGATCCCGGCTCCCGTCGCTCGCCCGAGCCCCCAAAGGTGCTGCTGCGGCAACTCCATGGCGATGAGCATCTGTCAAACGGCGAGCCGCGGGCGGGCCGCCCTCGCTCGGGGGGCGCCGGGGCCCCCGGGCGCGCGGAGGCGGCGGCGAGCGGCGGGCGCCCCGGCCGGCCCCGCGCTTCCCGCCCGGCGCGGCCGCCTCCGCCGCGCAACCGATTTATGGAGAGAGATATCAAGGGGGAAAATGGCGTCTCCGGAGCCCGAGGAGTCCTGGAGTAATCACATTCACACACACACGCCCGCACGCACACACACTCGCACACACTCGCACACAGGCGCGCGGCGAGCCCGGCTAATTTTAGCAGGAGCCAAAAAAAAAAAAAAAATATATATATATATATATATATATATATATATATATCCCCGTCTCTCCGATCAATGCTATTTTTTTTTTTCTTTTCTTCAAAGGATGGGTTGGAGCTTTAAAAAATGTTGCCGGGTTTGGGCTCGCAGGAGGCGGCGCGCGGAGGGCGAGGGCGCTTTTGCTGAGCTGTGCAGTTCGGTCCGCGGCGCCCGGCGGCCCTGCCCGCCCGCTCGTCCGCCCGCGGTCGCTAGTGCTGCCGCCGCCGCCGCCGCCGCCGCTCCATGGCCGCGCCCGCCCCGCGCCCCCGCCGCGTCCCCTCGCCGCCCGCCCGCGTCCCCGGCGAGCGCTGGAGTGGGGTCGGGCCCGTGTGCCTGCCTCCCGCGCCCTCTCCCGAGTCCCGGAGTCCTAGTGAAAGGAAGGGGGAGGGCGCGGGCGGGGGAGGGGGGAGGATCGGAGCGGCAGCGCGGCGAGCCGAGCGGGGACAGCCACCCCGCGATCTGCCTCGGAGGGGGCGCGGGCGCCCACACTGCTCGTCCCACGGACCGGGGGCCGCTTCCCGGCTCGAGCCGGGGGAGGCGCAACCAGTAACCAGCGAGCGACCTCTCCCTACACCCTCCCTCTCTCGGTGAATTTCGGTGAATTTCAATCAATTGGAGGGAGTGGGGTCTTGCTGGGGGAGGAGGAAAACAGTTCGTGGAGGCCGACCGGTGACCCCTCGCCGCCCCTCGCGCCCCTCCCGCTCCCCAGCGCCCTCGCGGCCCAGTGGCTCCTGCGCGCTGGAGTCAGACGCGGGGACTGGGCGGCCGCGGGGACCGCCGCGGGCTCGGCGCGGGTTCCCGGGCTCAACACTGCCACTATCTGACACAACAGGAGCAGTGTTGGGGGGGAGCTGCGCGATGAGGCGCGAGATGTGATAGGCTCTGGAAACTGGGTGCATTTTTTTTCAACCTGGTAATTGCATTTCACTTTCAGGGGTTTATTTTATTTTATTTTACTTTTTTATTTTATTTTATTTTACTTTATTTATTTATTTATTTATTTTTGTTAAGCGACATATACGCACTCAGTTGCTTAGGTGCATGTTTTTGTTATTCACAAAAATTGGACGCCTGATGAAGGGAAAGACGCAGAGAGATGGCAAATGCACGTTGGCATGCAGTTCCCTCTTCAGGGTGGTGGAAAGAATAAGATGAAGTATCTTCAGTTCATACAAAATATGGTGGTATTTTAATCCCTTTGCATGTTTGTATTTGGGTTGCAAAAGGGGAGGTTTTCAAGCTACTCACTTGCAACTGAGAAATGGCACTCCTCAGGGACATCTATATTATAGGACAATATAGGACAGATAGGACTCAGGAAGATTTGCAAGTGGTTTTGCTTAAAGACCTCCAGGTACAGTGTACTCAGAGCTCAGATTCTGGGAGGACTCTGACTACCCCCTTCTATATGCCAGTTTTTGGACATTTGGATTGAGGAATGATTTGGTAGTGATTGGAGATGTCCCCCTACCAACCACCTCAGCCACTGACCTCAGGGTTGGCTGCTGGTTTGAGTTTCGCTACAGAGCATCATCTTCATTCTCTTCACTCTGCTCACAGTAATGCTGCAGTGCAGTGGGGCAAGGGAGACTGGGTCTGGGTGGAAGGATGCCCCAACTCCCATCCTGGTCCATGTCCCAGGATGAGGTTCAGTCTGGTTCTGAAAAGATAGTTCACCCTCCTCTGACCCAAGTGCCCTTGCTGTCTTCTTTTTTTTTTTTCAGAGGAATCTTCTGATTGGCCCCAAACTTGTCCTCTGTTACTCATCACGGCAAGACCTCTGTTGTGGCAACGTTTCAATAGGTCTTTGGCTACCCTTCATATTGGAATATTATTATTGGTGGGCAAGTAATGCTTAATTAGAAAAAAAAAATCATCAGAGCAAAGTGAGTTGTTGATAGAAGTAGAGATCAAGGAACAAAATACAATGTCAAAACAACCATTCTCTGTAATCAGATGACCTTTGCCCATTTCCTTATGTACCCAGATTTCTGAAATCCTATACCCAAGCCCACAGAGGACTAAGATAGCATGTGGGCCATTTCCTACACTTCCCAAATGGAGGAAGTGAGCCCAAGGAATCAGAAGGGTTTGCCCATGAGCTTATGCTTTCTGGTGTCCTCTGAGCCAGAACTAAAGCTTGTTGCCCAAGTCCCTGCCTTTCTGTAATCCAGGCATATTTACAGGGTCTTCCTTCCTGTGCTGTGTCTCTTTGAAGAGCAGCTTAAAGAAGCACATGCCTTATTAAAAATTCACTATAATAGATGCTAAATAAGTCTACAGAATTATAGTACAGTAAAAGTTCACCTGAGGAGTTCTCACCTGGGAATTCACCTCAGAGATCACCTAGCTAGACCTCATCATCTTAAAGCTGAGAAAACAGGGACAGAGATGCAATGGACTGTCCAGAGTCACTATGTTAAGGCAAAGCATGAAAAGACTCTACGTCCCTTGACTTCTCATCCAGTGTTCCTTCCTTGCATGTTGCTCATCTTTTCAATCCTGAGAGATGAGAGGAAGATAAGGAAAAGGGAACCCTCTTGCTCTTTGTTTTATGTATCTACATATAAAACATATACATATATACATATTTACATACATGGATATATACATCTACACATAGTATATATTACATATATTTTGGCTATATTTTAATGTTTAATACATAATATTTTTTGGTATATAATAATAAAGGCTTCCTAAAAACAAAAGCCCCATCCCTGAATGATGTATGTTGATATAACAGGACCTGTATTCACATCCTAGCTAAATATCACAGCAATTCTTATCTTCTTTCCCTAGTAGGCCACTTTTTGGTTATCTGAGAACTGAACCCTAAAACACACACAAAAAATCTGAAGCTGGTAAAGAAGTTGGTCTGAAAATTACTACTATGCAATTTTAATAAACCAATTCCCAGGGCCCCAGGATCCTGGAGAAAATAATGGGACAACCTGAGCAGCTGATGGGCATGCACACGACACACATCTCTTAGTTCTACACAGTCTCCAATGATAGCATTTTTCAATCACTCAGCAAATAATTATGTAGTATGGACTGTTCAGGACACAATGGTAGCACAACTAGAGATTCTAACTCAGAATTCACAACCATGTGGGGAAAATCAGCATGCAAACTTCTAACTACATCTGATGTATAGAAATACATCAGAAAGGAGACATTGATAAAGTTCATGGAACACAGGTGCAGCAGTAGTAGGGTAAGGTCAGAAGTCATATCCTCTTTAGAATTGCTGCACATTTATTATCTATTTAATATACACATTTCCTTTTCCCCTTTACACACACACATATATATATTTTCCCCTGTAATCTGTTTTTCCAAACAAAGAATGCATGGACAATGTCAATAAGTATGGATAAGAATAAATGTTCCTCTGATATCACCAAAAAGCTGGCTTGCTGTTGCTTTGTGATGTAGGCATCCATGCGCCTAGCCTATAAAATAACCATCATGAAACACCCCCTCCCTGCTCCAGGGCCCCCATCTGCAAGATCCTGCAAGATAATTGTTCCCTACATGACTTGAGAACCAGATAAAGGGCATATATTCAAGTAAGGTATGGCTCAAAGTATAAGGGTATATTATGTCATTTTCACCTCTCTGAAGCTAAAGGTAGAAAGAGGAGTCAAACCCATCCATTCTTCCTTTATAAGAAGTTGAGGTCAAGAAATATAATCACATGCTCAGAGCTAGTCATCTCCACTTTCTGGGTTCATATACACTATTGAGGCTCACCTTTTTTGAAAAATGAGGTAGTGTTATCTAATGTCATGCTTCTCAACACTTACTGAGAATCAGAATTACCTAGGAGAATTACTGATGCTTGGGACACATGTTGATTTAACTGGTCTTGATAATAAATGCCCCAGGTGCTTCTAATATGCAACCAACTTTGAGAATCACTGATCCAATAGAAAGCACATGCCCCCAGAATATGATCTGGATACTTAGAAAGCTCCTAACCTCGTAAGTAAGGTACATGAATAGAAGGTGCACCTAACCAAAGGAGGTGACAGTCACCATGAACTGTAGAGTGATGGGGCCATATTTGGAGTTTGGGGGCAATTCTGGAAATGTAGAAATTGGGAGTATGTTTAAGGATCAAGCCAGCTATAGAATTTTCTCCATATTTGATTCCAGGACATAGGAGAGTCCAGGCAGGACAGTGAGAACATATTGGGAGCAATTGAATTAGGATGTGAAAGCTGTCCTTAAATGTAAGGAAGGTTCAGGAAAAATAGGAATTAGTTTATTTGACTTTGCTCTGAAGGGTACAGCAAGTCCTAATCAGCTCATGTAATGGGGAGGCAGATCTTAGCTCAATATAATGCAGAACTCTGTGATTGGATCTAAGATGAGAACAGATAGTCTTAAATAGTAATGAACTCTCTCTATGAGAAGTATTCCAGAAAATACTGTGTGCCCTTATTTTTCACTTCCCTCCAGCCACCATCTGTGAACTGCTTGAGGTCAAGGGCTTTGTATTACACCTCTGTATCTTCACTAGATACAGTTGTTTTTGGAGGCCAGTGTATGTCCGGTAAGGGTTAGTGGAATGTCAAAAACACTTAACAATTGATATGACATAAGGCTAATTGGTCAGAATGAACACATCACATGGCCTTATTCATCCAGGTGATATCTCTTTAGCTTTTGGATCATGTGGAGGTTCAGGAGGGACAGGGCAATAGAGTGAAGGGCATGAGGGTGAGTTTGGAGCAGTGATTATTTAAAAATTCTAATTTTTTAAACACCATCATGCCTATCTATACATATTGGATGAACATCGGTCCTATATTATGAATGAATGAATGGATGAATGAGTGAATCAATCAAGGCTATAGTGGAGAGACAGAAGTGGTAGAGTTGGATTCTAGTCCTGCTCTGACACTAACTGGATGGGTGAAGCTGAGCACACTATTTCAATACCCTCTATCTTGGTTTCCTCATGGATAAACTGAGAACTGTAATCTTGTCCTAAGGTATCAATCATCATGAAGCTTACAGGAAATACCAGGTATAAAGTTACATTGCAAAGTTAGATAATTCTGTTCAAATACTGGTTTTGATTATTCAGCATGATGTGGATATTTAAATTACTCTCTCCAGATGCAGCCTAATTCACCCCCTCTGAAGTCCACATCATATCTTTTTCCTCTCTAGGAAATGAGAAGTTAATTTCCACTCCTGATTACTCCCACCCCAGCCCCACTTTGGAAAAGGATCTTCTCTCCTGTGGCTTTCCTGATGCTACTGTAGTTGCTAAGCAACACGGAGCTAAGCAGGAGCAAAATGTAATTGTCCCAGGAAGGGAATTCCAGGTCCGACAACGGCTGGATTGTACTTTAGGAAACTTTGCCTTCCTGGCTGCAAGAAATTCAGTAAAAGAAGCGTTCTTGGCATGTGGTTTCTGGTAGATGCTCCAAGAGAGCGGGTTTCGATACTTGAAAGGCAACAAGGTGCGGGGAGGAGCATTCTTCTGGGTTTTCATTTTCTGGCTCCCTGGCAGACTTTTTGTCACTGTGACTTCAGAGTGCCCCAAATCTGCAACCAAGATTTGGAATGCCCCCAATTCCTAGCTGAGCCTTAGGAGCCCAGCTCTAAAGAGTTTATGTTTATAGCACACAGGAGCCAAAAGGAGATCCCGGAGAAATACCACGGGGAGATGCTGGCTCTTTATTTCCCCCAAGAATCTACCTACTTGGGCCATAACAGGCAGAGGTATGCACAGAAAGGTGATATAGAGAGAGCTTGTTTAAACTGAGGGGAACTTATTGAAAGGGTTCAGGGGAACGTCACGGAAGGCAGATATAGGAAATATAACCGGCCTCGTGGGAACTGGGAAGTTGCCAGGCAGCTCCTCTCTCTCTCTCCCTCTCCAGCGTCAAACTGACTCTTACCTGTGCTTTTCTCTGTCTATCTGTTTCATCCTTCCAGGGACAAATTTTCTCTGTAAGATCCTTGGCTTTGCTCCTTCACAACTTTGGCATATGTCTGACTTTTGTTTCTTTTATATTCCATGACAACCCTCAACTGCAATCTTTTTTGTGATTCCCATTTTCTCATAGAAAAAAATACCTGATCACCTCCCATGCATCTAAGGTGTGTTCCTGATACCTATGACTGAGGCCAAGGGGCTGGCACACACAAGACTCGCCAGCCTTAAGTGTTTCTTCAGGAGGACCACAGGGAGTGTGGCTACAATGGGGAGTGGGCTGGGCTGACACTCCAGGTGTGTTTAGAATAAAGAGCTAAAACTCTCAGCAAATGTATGTATTTCCAGCACTAAGGTCATCTTGTCACATGGGAAGAACTTGAGCTTTGAAGTTAGGCAGGCTTGGGTTAACTCATCCTGAGAAAAATCTCGCTGAGCTTCAGCTTCTTCATCTAAAAAATAGACCTGCTGATAACAACTTCACCTCTTTTAGGGCATTAGTGAGGATTAAGTGAGGTTAAATGAGATAATGTATGATAAGTACCTATGTGGCCAAGATTATGCTAGATGCTATAAGAGTTCAGGAGATACATAGTGTATTTGTCAGTAAAGTTTCACTGAGAACCTACTGTTTTTGAACTGTATTTAGTACTATGCATATAAAAACTATTAAGAATGTCCTTTACCTTGGGAACTTTCAAGCTAGTAAAAGACATCCATGCGATGTTAGAATCAGGATGGTCATTTCCCCTTCATTTCTTGGTGGTTGAACCTGAAGAATAGAGACATTGTGATTTATTCTTAACCTCTTACCCAAGGCCAGCTGTAGCTCTTAATAGTAGAAGAATCCTCTGTACACAGCTTTGTCCTGCCCTCATGCACTTGTAATCAATTTTGGCAGACAAGATTATATGTGAACCAGTAAATTCAAAATACAAGAGATAATACAAAGTATACCTGCTATCCACAAATACGAAGATGTGGAAAGGATTCCTTCTTAGGAAAGAGACTGAGATGATCTTTAATGTGCTATCTGTCCATATGATGCTATAAAACTAAGAGTTGAGAAGAGAAATCTAAGTAAGCTACAGTTAAAATAGAAATTTTTGGTCAACTTGAATGGCCAAAAAAGAAACATAGGACATAAATAGAGAGAAATCTGGGATGTCCAACCTGGGTAGCTCACTTTTACCATGGAGTATTTTATAAACATGTGGAATTGTCAGCCCATTATTGCTGATTGGAGTTGGGTCTTGGCTTGACCATTGTCATATGAGCATTAGAAAGACCTAATGGTCATAGGAGGGAGGACAGCTTTTAGAATGTTAGGAGGATGGCCATGAGCAAACATTAATTTGAGCCTGGCTTGTTGGCTAATGGGTTTATTCCAGACTCTGGGATTAGAATCCACAGAGTCACTCTTGGTCCCTTGATATTTAAGCTATTCATATCAAATATAGTACTATGGATACTGAAACTAGATGGATACTCAGAAATGTTTTTGTATCAAACCCAGTTGCAAATGATTGCACACAAGGGCCACGAAACTGAACCGGCTGAGGAACCTGAGACAAATTGCTCAAAGTTACAGAGCCAGTAGTTAGTGGACCTAGGCTTCCAAGCGCAGTAGTCTGACTCCAAAGCCCACCCTTCTAACCATGGTTCCATACAAACTGCTCTATTACAGTACTGCCTAGCTAGTAAACAGCACAGAGACACCTGGATGCTCCTCATATCACCTCTTTAGAATGTATTGAATGAATTTGTTGATTTCAGTCTTCTAAACTAAATGAATCACAGTAATACTTCAAATTATAGAGCTGGCAGGTTTGTTAGAAATCATCTGGACCAAGCAATTCATTTTAAAGATAAGAGAAAACTGAGAATGAGAAAGATAAACTGACTTTCCCAAATTTTCATGCAGGTGACAAAGCCAGGTTTAGAAACCGTTTTGGACTGCAATCACAGAGTCCTTCCCATTATATGTAGCTGCAAGGGCTTGGTTGTTTCCTCTGTAGACCAACTCAGACTAGGAAAAGAGAACCAAGAACTAGAAGGTTCAGCAACTGAGCACCCCTATGAAGGGAAATTTGAGGATCTTCTCTTTGAGAAAATAATTTGGTATATATTTTTGTGATTGTCTATTTTTATTCTAAATTGTGGCCCAAAGGAAAGAAAATAAGGTTGCATGCTTCAAAATTAGACTGATATTATCTCAGCAATTACTCTAATTTTTATCTTGTAGTAATTGATAGTAAGAAGATGTACTGGAGGAAAAAAGTAAAAGAAAAAATAGTTTGAAGGGTTAGGCATAAGCTGTAAGTATAAATTTGTATATGGGGTATTTCTGAAAATAGTTGGTAAAATTTTTTTGTAAAGCAAAATCAAATATTGTAATGACATATATTCATAAGGAAAGATGTAGGATTCATTCATCTATCATCTATCTATCTATCTATCTATCTATCTATCATCTATCTATTATCTATCTATCCATCCATCCATCCATCTATATTGGAAGCCACTGGGTACATAATGATAGGCACTATGAGAAGTGCAAAGAAGGGTTAGATACCATCCTAACCTGGGAAACACTCTTAATCACATACACATCTCACATAGTATTATAAGTAAATGAGTTCCCTTATATACAATATTATGGGTATTATTATTGATTATATTGTCTGTAATCAATCTGTATCATTTGCACTTAAAATTAGAAGAAACTGCCATGCAGAAAAGATGTCCATCAGGTCCTGAAACTTTTTTCCATCAATTAAATTATGTGCATGTACATATATTTCCATCCTTGTCCTCAGTTTCTCAACAGTCAATTCCTTCTCTCTAAATGTTGAGATGATGTGTGTAAGATAATGAACACAGTGGTTGATACATAGAATGGCAAGTAGGCAAATGGAAGAAGTTTCCACATTATCTTACCCACCTAGATTTTCTTTTTCTTTCTTCTGTATGAATTATAATTTCTTCATGTCACTCAAAATTCTGCTCATGGTGCCATATCATCCTTTGAAGATTATTACTATCTGTGTTTAATGCTTTAACCACTGGAGCAACCTGTATGTGGTTGCAGAGTCGTGATACATAATGCAATTATCTCAAACCAATATACTCAAGTTTGAAAGAACAAAGGAGAAACAAAATATACAAATTAATAAAATTTAATTTTGTTTAACCTTTGTGCATAAGATAAAACATTAGCTTATTTACGTAATGCTATTCTTTAAATAAGGGTTCCTCCCTATGAAAGTGGTGACCAAATCTTTTCACTCATGTGAAACAAAAGACTGATAAAAGGCAATTGTATTCCTTATCTAAAGATTTATATATGTATTAGGTGTACCAGGGTAGGTGTGAAAAGGGTCAGATCTTTGTATCTGTTCTGAAGGTATAGCAGAGTTTGTGGGGAAAGCACCGTAAAAGCAGTGGATCAGCCATATAAGGTAGGGCAAGCTTCCAACAGTGATAGCAATGTTTAGTCACCACTTCAATAAAGGGTCAAAGATAAAGTTTTGGGTGTGCCCATAGGTAGGCAGAGAATGGTGATAGTGAAGCCAGGTAGCAAAACTCTACAGGTAGCACCTGCAAGATCTGTTCTTGGCCTGGGAGAAGGAAGAGATTGTCAGAGTGCGACAGAAACACAGATCTGGCAAAGGGATACCATGCAGGTCAGGTCATTAGAAATGGAGGTCATAACAGAGTTTAAAGCAAAAGTGGAGTCCTCTGAATGCCTTGTAGAGTGGTGATGTCCCAGAAGGTATCTCTGACTCTGAAACTCAAGTGGAGTGGCACTGATGGTCAGAAGCTCTGGTGGGGCCATGAGTCATGTCCAATGATCAGCATAGGAATAGACATCCTGGCAGGAAATAAAATATTTAGCACCAGGGCATGTTAAGCTGCTCCAACATTACTTACACAATGACCAGGCTCTAAGCATCACCCTATTGGCTCAAGGGGAGAATAAAAAGACTACTTAAGTTCGTCCTTAAATCAGATTGCTTTGATACCTGGAGCAGGATTGAATTTTTATGTGGAAATCAATGTGCCTATTGTGGAAAGGTGAGGAAGACACCAAGCAGAAGAATTGAGGAGGCAGGGTAAGGGGAGTTGTTTAAAAAGTTCTTATACGTTGTAAAGACAATTTCATTTATGTTGGGAAACAGCTTCTACTTAAGGTCCAGCTTTTAGTTGGTTTCAAAAGTAAATGATGGAAAATTGGTTCACTTAAAAAAACATCAGAATTATTATGTTACTTGTGTGAATACGAGTGTTCTATCTTGCCCAGTGGATTTTAAGTGAATCAGGAAGAGAAACAAGAACTTTGCTTCAGCAATTTTAAACTATGTATTGGTTACCAATTACTGCTAGAGATTATGCTTACCATAGATTTCTCTTTTGCTGCAACTCTTCCCTAGCAAATGATACTTCCCTCTGCAAACTTCTGCGTAAACTATTTTCTGTATTTTTCACCAATTCCTTTCTATAGTGCCTAGATAAGATATATTTGTCTACCTAGCTCTTAGCACCCTGAAGAACGGATGCCAGAAACATGGAGTCCTACCTGGTCACACACACTAAGAGTCAGGATATTCTGCCCTTGGTGAGAAGGAGAAGCCAAGAAAGAGAGGGCAGGCCATCTCAGGACATTCAAGAGTTTTGGCCAGGGGAGGCAATAGCTGGTTACACACCATCTACATTGGTAGATATCAGATTATTTGCAACCTGTAGCCAGGTGCCTCCCACTTGTATCCCCCTCTACTCTGTTATTGATATTCCCAAGCTCTCTCTACCCTTCCACACGTCTACTGACTAAGGAGAACTTAAGGTTAAGACTTAGGATGCCTTACAGTAGGCTTTTAGTTACATGGCAGGATAAATGGACTTCCAGTTCTGACTGTAATGAAGTGGCTTGTATCATACCTACCCACCCACTAAGAACAAAGAACATTTGTTTGAAGGCATTTAAGAGCAACCAAGGAAGCCAAAACTTGAAGTGCCAGCATCCCCCAAAGAAAGAAAATGCATTGAGGAAAGACTGATATTCTGCACTATTTCTTCCCTCAAGACATTTGCTGATTCAGAAGTCCCACATGGAATAAGAGTCTGAGAAACCAAGTAGGAAGTAATAACTAAAACTTTGAAAAGTTGTAGGGTCTGACAATATCATGAGGCTGGGAAAACAAAAATATAGTTTACGACTTCTAAGACAGCCAGGACTTGAAGCGCCAGAGTCCCAGAGAGAAGTACAACACAGACAAGTAACTCCTGTACTGCTTTTCCTCTTGAGAAATGTGATGATTCCTAAGCAGCATGTAGCAAGAGGTTGTGAGGTCAAGAAGAAAACACACTAAGATGCTAAGAAGGTAAACAGAGCTTTCTGAAGCCAAACTTACAAGAAGAAAATATTATGGCTCAGGCCCTACCAGGAATGAGGGGACTGGTAAATATTCCCAGGCTTTCATTTGGAGTCCTTGAAGGCTCTCATCTTAGGAGGAGTAAGGGTAAATTAAAAACAGACTAGGCCTTATAGTAATAGAAGCCCAGCTCCAAATTAATTCAATGCCTGATTAAATTAAGTTGAACTGCCTATAAGAATCAAAAATGCATGCTACCTGGAGAAAAGTAACATCAGTCAGAACTTCTGTAATTTTTATACACAATGTCTGGCATTCAATCAAAAGTTACTATGCATCTAAGAAGATAGATAAAAGAAAAAAGAGATAATAAAGACTGAATAAAAAGTTGATCCAGATTTTGGAATTGTCAGACACGAACCGTAAAATAATTGCAATTAACATGTTTAAGAAAAGAAAATTTGCAGAATTTCACCTAATCCATACTTTCCATTAAAAAAAAAAAAAAAAGAAAGAAAGAAATAGAAATTCTAGAAGGAAAAAAAAACCTCAGTGACAGAGAGGTTTCAATAAATGGGTTTAATAGATACAATTGAAGAAAGAATTGGTAAGCTGGAAGTGAGCTCAATAAAAGATATCCAGATTAAAGCATAAATCAATAGAAAATACAGAAAAGACATGCACGTAACATCAACTACATAGCATGATTTAACATATTTCAAAAGGTTAAACATGTTAAAAGTCAGAATGATCTATGACAAAATGAAATTAAATTGAAATTTACAGCAAAGAGATAACCAGAAATAACAGGAAATCGCAAATGTTGAAAATTAAACAATATACTTCTAAACAACTCATGAGTCAAAGAAGGAATCACAATGATAGACTAGACCTAAGTAATAACTAAAATACAATACACTGAAATTTTTGAAATGCAGTTGAAGTCAAGCTTGGCATGAAATTTACAGTCTTAAATGTATGCAATAGAAAAGAATAGAACCTGAAAGATTACTGATCTCATCATTCATCTATAGAAATGAGGAAAAAGAACAGCAAAATAAACCTATACAAGTAGAAGGAAGGAAATAAAAATCATAGCAGAAATTAATAAAAAAGACAACAAACATATAGTACACTAACGAGCCCAAAGATGGTATTTTGAAAAGGGGTAAGTAGTCTCTCATGCAGTCATGTGTAGGCTCATGATTCATAAATTGGAAATAATTTTACCAGGTAAAATATACTAGGTCTTTTTAAAAAAATATTTTATTTATTCATTTGAGAGAGATAGAGACAGAGAGAGCACAAGCAGGTGGAGAGCAGAGGGAGAGGGAGAAGCCGACTCCCCACTGAGCTGGGAGCCTGACATGGGGCTCGATCCCAGGACCTGGAGATCATGACCTGAGCTGAAGGCAGACATTTAACCATCTGAGCCACCCAGGTTCCCCTGGGTCATTTTTTTGGTTTTGTTTTGTTTTTTGTTTTTGCTTTGTTTTGTTTTTAATGTTCAGTTAGCCAACATATAAGTACATCATTAGTTTTTGATGTAGTTACATACAACACCCAGTGCTCATCACCACATGTGCCCTCCTTAATACCCATCACCTGGTTACCTCATCCCCCAACCCCCCTCACTTCTATAACCCTCAGTTTGGTTCCCAGAGTCCAGAGTCTCTCATGGTTTGTCTCCCTCTTTGATTTCTTCCCATTTAGTTTTCCCTCCCTTCCCCTATGGTCCTCCATGCTATTCCTTATGTTCCACATATGAGTGAAACCATATGATAATTGTCTTTCTCTGCTTGGTTTATTTCCATTAACATAATCCCCTCCAATTCCATCCATGTCGATGCAAACGGTAGGTATTCATCCTTTCTTATGGCTGAGTAATATTCCATTGTATATATGGACCACATCTTCTTTAACCATTCATCTATTGAAGGACATCTTGGCTCCTTCCACAGTTTGGCTGTTCTGGACATTGCTGCTATGAACGTTGGGGTGCATGTGCCCCTTGTTTTCACTACATCTGTATCTTTGGGGTAAATACCTAGTGGTGCAATTGCTGGGTCGTAAGGTAGCTCTATTTTTAACATCTTGAGGAAACTCCATACTGTTTTCCAAAGTGGCTCTCCCAGTTTGCATTCCCACCAACAGTGTCAGAGGGTTCCCCTTTCTTCACATCCTCGCCAACATTTGTTGTTTTCTGTCTTGTTAATTTTTGCCATTCTAACTGGTGTAAGGTTTTGTGGTTTTGATTTGTATTTCCCTAATGGCTAGTGATGTTGAGCATTTTTTTATGTGTCTGTTAGCCATTTGTATGTCTTCTTTGGAGAAGTGTCTCTTCATGTCTTCTGCCCATTTCTTGACTGGATTATTTGTTTTTTGGGTGTTGAGTTTGAGAAGTTTTTTATAGACCTTGGATATCAGCTCTTTATCTGTAATGTTATTTGTGAATATTTTCTCCCATCCCGTGGGTTACCTCTTAGTTTTGTTGACTGTTTCCTTTGTTGTGCAGAAGCTTTTTATCTTGATGAAGTCCCAAAAGTTCGTTTTTGCTTTTGTTTCCCTTGCTTTTAGAGACATGTCTTGAAAGAAGTTGCTGTGGCCGATGTCGAAGAGGTTACTGCATATGTTCTCCTCTAGGATTTTGAGGTCTTTCATCCATTTTGAGTTTATCTTTGTGTATGGTGTGAGAGAATAGTCCAGTTTCATTCTTCTGCATGTGGCTGTCCAATTTACTAGGTCCATATACTAGGTCTTCTTACCACTGACCTGCATGCATAAATGCATTTCTTTTTTTATTAAAGATTTTATTTATTTATTTGACAGAGAGAGAGATAGCGAGAGCAGGAACACAAGCAGGGGGAGTGGGAGAGGGAGAAGCAGGCTTCCCGCCGAGCAGGGAGCCTGATGCGGGGCTCGATCCCAGGACCCTGGGATCATGACCTGAGCCAAAGGCAGACTCTTAATGACTGAGCCACCCAGGCAGCCCCATAGATGCAGTTCTGAGATGCTTTGAGTCATTGTTTAAATGGGGAAGAGGTAGCATTGGGTTTTGAAAAAATAATTTTGTTGATGAGTTTATTTTTAATTATATATGTTTGGGCCTGTATATATGTATGTTACATAAACAATATTCTTAAATGCATATATACATATTAGTGAGTAAAGTTTCAACTCAATTCAACAAATAGTTTTTGCATTTTCAATGTGTTGTACCCTGGAAGTAGAGCAGCAAGGAAGAAAGATATAATCCTGGCTTTTCTCAAATTTATAGTCTAATGGTGATACTTATGTGGAGAAAGAAAAAAAAGGAACGAAAGAAGAGCGGGGAGGAAGGCAAGAAGGATATTGCTTTTCATACTCCAGAGACAAAGGCAAGAGGGAATAATTATCTAAATTAATCAGACTTTTATCATTTATTTTTAACCTCATAACTTTTTTCTCTTATCTGATTAATTCAGATTAATTATCAATTTTGATTTTGTTTGGACTACATTTCTTAGCTCTTTCCTATCTTTATTTTACCTAATTTTATAAATGAAACATTTTATAATTTTACATATTCCCCTAACATCCTCATTTGACTAGTTTCCATGATTTTCAAAGGAAGGGTTCTAAATGGAGTCATGGCTCTTAACATACTATTAGGTGCAGATTGGGCACTGATTAAATATTTTTATTAAATAAATATTTGAAAAAGCAGGAAGTAAAAATGGAGCATGCTTGTCCTACACAGTATAGCAGGGATATTGGAGCCCAACTAGACCTACCCTCCTTTCTATGACATTGCTTATCTTATGTTGTTTCCCATGGGATATCTTGCTTCCCATGTCTTTTCCTACTCTTCTCTGCCTGCCTATGAGTATCAGGATTCTTATGGGTCTTGCTCAAATCTCAAACCTTCCCAGAAGCCTACCACTGAAGCCATTATCTTCTGCAAAACCATTATACTTCCCATTTTTACCATGTAATAGCTCTCCCAATTTCCTACCTGTTTCTCTAGGTACCGTTCTTCACGTACATGTCTTGTTTCTAACTGGAAACACTTCAGTGAGGAAGCATGTATACTAGATTCTATGGAAAATATATAAAAAAAAGCATACCCTCCCACCCACCCACATACACATGTGAAACATGTGATGGCTTCTGGTCCGGTTGTTGCCTAATTCTTAATAGGACTTGCAGTAGCTACTGCTAGTTGTGCCTCAATATCACCCATTAGTCCCCAATATAATAGTACCTTTGTTCAATAGTATTTCAAAAAATAGTATTTTTGATGAACACTGGGTATAAAAATTGTATTTCCAGCTTCCTTTGCTGCCAAGTGTGGTCAGGTGATTCTAGCCAATGTGATGGTACCAACAGCGGACTACGAAATTCCAGGAAATGTCTTTACTGACATTCCCTTTCTCTATTCTAATACCTAGAATGCAGATGCTGCCATCTGGGACCATGAGGTTGAGACTACCCACTATAAAGCAACCAGGTAGAAGGAGCCTGACACTTTGGAGCACTATACCAGTCCAAAATCATCTACTGTGATTTTACATGAGAAACCACTGTCTTGCAGGTTTGTCTGTTTAAGGTTTCCTTTACTCACTGACTAACATACTTCTAAATAATCAGGGCTCTTCAGGATGTGATGCTAATATTCCTGTACCTCAATAAACTCATAGCATAGTAATAACGACTTTGTATTTTAATGGCCACATTAGACAGAGGTAAAATTTCATTGTACTTGAATTCCAAAGTCAGTATACATTTCTTACTTTTGATTGGTTCTTTAGCAAGGAAGAATTTATATTATTAAAGGGCCCTTCCTAGCCCAAATTATGTGTCTCATCAATGAAATGACTATCCATAGACTGATTTAATTTTGTTAAGATGCTGTCACCAAAGGTTTCCTGTTAAAATACTAGTTTGTGTTTGAATGAGTATCTAACACTTACACTTTAGGTTAATGTCCTAAAGGATCTAAAATTGGCAAATATGGAATATCAATTTTAGTTTTACTTCTAGAATAAAGTTTTAGTTCTAGAGTGAAGATAACCAATAGTTAGCTGAAGACTTCTCTCTTCTGACAAAGTTTTATGGGGCACATCATGAGTTAATCTCTAGGGTTCTGGCCAGAATTGAAAAGAAGATTTTTAAGCAACATGAGACCCACTACAGAGAACACCTAGAGCTGCCAGGGGTTTCCCATTGCAGCTTCTCATGCTTCACACCCACTCCCAGCCTCTTTCTTCAGTTAATATTTTCCTACTTTCTGTTATGTTTCCTGAGCTCAAGTTTTTCAAGGAAAAACTAGTAATTGTATTAATTAATTCATTTCATACTGTTAATGACAGCCCTTTATTCACATAACAGTGTTAATTCCATCCTCTTATTGCAAGCCTCTTACAGTGGGCATGACAGATCACCATCCAGCCCTATTCTGGTTAGTAGGGAAAGTGAATTATGTGAGAGTATTTCTGGGAACACTCTCTGGACTCCCCACTCAGAGCACTTCTCTTATGTCTTGATAGCATTCTTTTTAGGGGGACTCCTTGGGAAAACCAACATTGGGAGGGGAAGGGAAGGGACAAACTCGATCCAGATAAAACTGGCCTCGCCATTCAGGAAACACATTGATTTTCATCAACGGTAGGAAGAGAAACAATAATTGGAAGTGATCCAGCATTAGGTCTGAATAGGGCAAAGAAAGGCCTCTGGAGACCCCTGGCTGACATGGGTTTGTCATTTAACAAAAAACTCGAAGTCTTGGGTGGAGGCTAAGTAATTATTGGAAGTTATGTGGAACCAGGAGTTTGCTCTGAACCACCTTTAATGCTTATGTTTGTGCTTTAAACTCACAAATGTTTTTTACTTTTTTAAAAAGATTTTATTTATTTGACAGAGAGTGTGCATAGGAGTGGGGGGAGGGGCAGAGGGAAGCAGACTCCTCACTGAGCTGGGAGCCTGACAGGGGCCCCAAGAGGGCACTCGATCCCAGGACCCTGAGATCATGACCTGAGCCGAAGGCAGACACTTAACCGACTGAACCACCCAGGTGCCCCTAAACTCACAGATATTTTAAAGAGTGAATAAAATAAAAGGTGGGAGAAATTCTGAGAGTGAATGGAATTATTATTATTTTTTAAAATATTTTATTTATTTATTTGACAGAGAGAGCACAAGCAGAGGGAGCAGAAGAAGGAGAGGGAGAAGCAGGCTCCCAGCTGAGCAGGGAGCCCCATGCAGGGCTCGATCCCAGGACCCTGGCATCAAGACCCGAGCCAAAGGCAGACGCTCAACCATCTGAGCCACCCAGGCGCCCTGAGTGAATGGAATTATTGAAGGCAATGATGAATTGCCATTCCACCCATGTGTTGTCTTTAGGCTCTGGGTGAATAATATGCATAATATGATCCTTATAGAGATTGACCTAAAGGAAAACATCTGTGAATTTCCCAGACTCATTTGCATCTCAGTGATAACTTAGTGTAATAGAAAGTTCTTCAGGACTATGTAGGTCCAAATTTCAATTTTGTCTCTGATCCTTTACTAGTTGCATGACCACAGGCCTATTACTTAACATTTTTGAGATTCAATTTCCTTTCTGTAAATAATATCTGCCTTCGTCATACTTATGAAATTTAAATATTAAAATATAGCCAAAACATGTCTAGTACATTGTTCATTTCTAACCCAGTTACAATGTCCGAATCTCAACCAGAAGCCATTTGGAGCAGGTGTAGAGCTACCCTTTATTCTATCACCAACTTACCAGCCAGGAACATACAGAAGCCCCAGTGATGATGTCAGGAGTTTTCACCACAGTTCTGAGGCTGGAACATCCAAGACCATCATCTTTAAACCTAGCATTGTGGCAAAGGCAGACGTCTCTCTGGGCACATCTAAGCCTTGGCTTGGCGAGGGATGGAGTAGATGGTCTCATGAGGTTTCATGTGTCCTATAATTCTTTGCACAGTAAGCTTTTGCCTTTGTTATTTTGTTCAAGCCACTGCAGCAGATCTGACCCAATTTAGCTGTTACCATTTCCTCCTTGCAAAAAAATGAAGCTCAGAGAAGGCCAGAGCTGTTGTGCTACTTCCATAACTTGCTTAATGCTTGCCTCCCAGCTCCTAAGCACCTTAGACCCAGCACTACTCAGGCCCTTTCTGTAGATAGTTTGGGTTGGATCTCAGGGCTCTTTAATCTCTGCTTGCCACTCTCTGGCCAACAAGGTGACTCAGTGTTAGCTGTAACAAGTGATTGCCTACTCTGCCCCTCACCCTGAGAGTTCCCTCCTAACCTCTACAGTGACCTATATTCTCCTTTGAGTCAAGTCTCAGATCCTGCAGAAGGCATATCACAGCTGATGTGTACAGATCACACAGGAGAGACTAAAAGGTGGGGCCATTTGCACAGTAGCATCCATTAATCAGCATATTAATTGGCACAGAGGGGTTATCAGATTAGCTGTCTGTGTCTTTGGAAATCTGATGTCAAGCATTGAGGGGAAGGAGCAGGATATAAGACTGGCATGATCAGATGATGGAGAGAGGGAAAGAAGGCATCTGGGTTTTGAAGTTGAGTCCCAGGTGAGTGAGTCTCTGCAGAGGGAAATGTAGAAAGAAGAGCCAAGATCAGCATAAGCCAACCGGTTTCTAGGGGAGAGGATCCTAAAGATACCAAGTTAGTGATTACTTATGGGTAGTAGGAATATGGACAAATTCTCCATTCTTCTTTGTACTTTTCAAATTCTCTAAAAATATATAAGGTGATAAATATAATAAGAAAGACAATTACTATACTCTGCAGGAGTTTTAAAAGTTGAATTTCTATGATTCCATGCTTGACCTTTTTGTTGAGAGGAGGAACAGAGTGGCTGTCACAGGTATGGTTACAGTATATGTAGGCTTTACTGCCTTCTTCATGGTTTCCTTATACTAGAGTCATCTTTATTTATTTGCCTCTGTAACACATGTATGCCTATCATTCTACTTTCACCCCTTGAGCCTGCTTTTCACTCCTTGAGATGCCTCCATTTTAGCATGACACCTTCATTTCACCTTCTCTAGCATCATTCCTAATATAACCATGGTTACTTAATTAAGAGACTGTTTGTAGAACATTCCTTTTTCTTGGGAGAGTATCCCCACATCAACAGATTGAAGTAGAGCCTTGGCAAAGTTTTAGTGATTCAATGCAGATATGACCCTCAACCAGAAATCTATAGTTAACTGATTCAGTTCCTCACTATCTTTTTGTTCTATATAGACACATGTTGTCTGAACCATCTTGATCAGATAATTCTGATAATAAATACACATGAGCAGACATGAATAGTGTAGCTATCTACTTGGATCCAAAGCTCCTTGTTCTGTAGCAATTACCGGAGGCCATGAGTTTCTGACTGATCGTAATTTGGTCAACATGTTATGACAGCCAGCTTCAGGCTGAATCTAGGCAGCTGAAGCCAAAATAATCAATTAAGACAGGAGGCCCAAGACATGAACTGGAGTTCTACCTTGGATACCAAATATCTAGACCTCTCTTGTCCACAGTTACCAAAAAAAAAATGAGGGTGCAGATTCCTACCTACTTAATTACTCAACTTACTCTCAGGATCAAATTAGGCTGTGAACATGGCAGTCGTCTGAAATTTAAAGTGTGGTATATGTCTATGAGACAATTATCAACCGACTGGCCATTGCACAGTCTAATCAGATCAGTTAGTATCAATCAGATCAACCAAGCCTTAGAAGGAGAGAGCTGTTTACCATGTAAAAACAGCCTGCTTAAGGGCCATCCCTGATGCCCAGTTTGCCACTTTCCCCCATTTTTACTCCTGTTTAGCCCTGGAAACATTGCAAGTGATTTCCATCTGATTTAGGAAAGTAATGGAGCAATGAGACTATCTGTAAACATAAAGAATAGAATGGGAAACATTATGTGTGTATATAAAGAAAGAGAAATAAAACCAGGCGAAAAAACTTTACAGCTTGTCTCAAAAGAATTATAAAATTAGTGGATGAAGGGTATGTTGTTACATTTTTATATTTGCATTTTGCCAATGGAAGACCTCATAATATTTTTACTGTACTTGTAGATTTGGCTTTTCTGCCTGTCACATGGATTGAAAGCTGAGTCTCTGCAACTGGGGGCTGCTGGGATGTGAGCTGCTTCCAGGGATGGAGAAAGTCTGAAGTGGTGATGGGCCAGCCTGCTCCAGCATCTTTGCCTGGAGCAGAGTTGAGCAGGTGCATGGCATCAGGTCTGATAGTGCTGTTCATGGCAAGGCTTTCATCAGACTCTCTTAAAGCTGCTTTTCTTGGGAATACATTCTCCACTCTCCATCCTACTCATTTGTACACCGTCTCAAGAAACCAAACCAAAATAAAGCAAAAATTAATTAAGAGAGGGCCTTATGATTCCAACCTTGATGCTTATGCTCTGATACTGCCATTCTGATGTTTTTGGAGAATTGGTTTATCAGTGTTTGGCTCATATCTGAAGAAATTCTGCTTCTGCATTGCAAAGTGAGCTAATTTGTTTATCCAGTTTGCTATGGACTGGATTGTGTACCCCCAGTCTTCATACCTTGAAGCCCTAACCCCCAATGGGACTGTTTTTTGAACATAGGGCTTTTAGGAGGTAACTAATATTAAATGAGGTCATAAGTGTAGGGCCCTAATCTGATAAGATTGGTGGCCCTATAAGAAGAGGAAGAGATATATCTCTCTCTTTCTTCTCTTTGCCATATGAGGACACAGTAAGAAGGGAGCTGTCTTCAAGCCAAGAAGAGAGCTCTCATCAGGAACCAAATTGGCTGGCACCTTGATCTTGGACTTTCCAGCTCCAGAACTGTGAGAAAATAAATTTCTGTTGTTTAAGCCACCCACTGTATGGTACTTTGTTATGGCAGCCCAAGCTGACTGACACACGGTTAAATTGCTTAGGCTTATTTGTTCTTAATCAATGAACAAGAATCAACTTGGCTATTCAACTATGAAGCCATTTCTGTTTCTCAAATAAGCTGCTTACACCTTCAAAAAACAAGAGGGTGGTTTTTAGTTGATTCTGTAGCTTGGTACCCAAAGAGGTTGCATAACTTGGCAACGTTTGCCCAGTGATGAATGTCAAGGTAAGCCTAGTGCCTGAGCCTTCTGAGTCCTATTCTAGTATGCTTTACACTACACCACAAACTTAGAAATCATACAATCCAGAGCCTGGTCTAAAGTGTCAAAATCATCCATCTAACTTATGAGTCAAAATCTAGAAACCATGCAGAGAGGATTGATAATTTTTTTACTATGTTAAAAAAAAAGGGAAAAAAAAGATTTCTACACAACAAAAATAAAGCAAAACAAAACCCTACCACATGCAAAGTCATAAGACAAATGGAAGACTAGAAAAAAAGCACTGGGCAACCCTTCGTAGACCAATAACCTGATAGGAAAATGATCAAAGCAAATGAACAGACAGTTCACAGTTAAAGAAATGTGAAAATGTTTTACACATATGAAAATATTTTTTACATCCCTCATTATAAGTGAAATGCAAGTATCACAGCTTTTTCACATATCAGATGGGCAAAAATCCAAAAGTTTAATATTATATTCTACTGCAAGGAGAAACAGGCACTGTCATTCACAGAGGAAGAACAAATGAACACAAGCTTTTTGGAGAGCAAGTTGAAGAGATCGAAAATAACAAGTGTTTGCCCTTTTTGATCCAGATTTTCATTCCTGAGAATGGATCCTATAGCTTTCACAAGCGCAAAATGACTTTTGTCCAGAGTTATTCATTTCAGCATTGTTTATAAGAATAAACAAATGGAAAGAACCGTAAAAGTCCATCAATGGGAAACTGCTTGAATGAACTGTGGTGTAACCATACAATAGAATACACTGAAAATAGAGAAGAATGAGGGCCCTCCCTATGTAGTGTATGAAAAGGTCTTCAGGGTATACCATTAGCTGAAAACAAACAAAGAATGAATATTATGCTAACTTTCAAAAATAAAATACTTATAGAGACCTAAATAAAGACTAGAAGGTATATAAACTTGTCAATGGCCTCTGGGGATGGGTGGAGATAGGACCAAAGAAGAATAAGGAAGGCAGTGAGACTTTTGATTCTATATATTTTCTTAAAATAATTTTTGTTTTTCGAACCATGTTAATTCATTACTTATCCATAATTAAATTTAAAAATAAAACAACAGAGATATCTCTGAGAGAGAGAGAGAGGAGGAAAAATCCACGAGAATTGTGAATTCTTCTCAGTAACATGTGCCATTTTGTTCTATTTCCTGATATGAAGAAATTCTTTATTATGGATATTTTCAGTATTTTCTGAGTAATAACTTTATTTGGCAGTTAAAGAAAAAACATATAGAATGGTTGGTCACCACATATTCTAAAGGTATAATATTTAAAAGAAGTTTGGCAAAGAAACAAGAAAATACAATCCCAGGATAATCTTGCCACAGTTTAATGTTTTCAATTACTGACTATCTGCAGCAAGGTTAATGGAAATAACACAGGCCTTAGAGACAAACCACATTTAGGTTCAAATCTCATTTCTGCCACTAAGAAGCTCTGTGTTCTTGGATGAACACCTTCACTTCTAAAACTTCACTTACTTCTCTTAAGATTGTCATAGTTACATCGCTAGTTGTAGTAGTGAGAATCCAGGGGGATCATTCAGGTTAAAGATCTAGCATTGGTGGACGTGTCATAGACGGCAGCTATTATTAGATAATTTCTGCCTTGTCATTGTGGAAATTCCATAAAGCCAGTAGGTATTTGCAAAATAAAGGCAGTCTAGAGAGGTCAGTAACATCTCGTCTACCTGGGATTTCACCACCTCTAATCTCACTCACCATCAGAACACAGAACGCAGAAACAGAAAGGAGCAAACAATGGCTTTCAGTAGCAAAATAGATTCCACAAATAGCTATATGTACATTTGAGCATTTGCCTCTTAGAAGAGGCCCTTTGAAGGCCCCCTGTAGAGCCAATTTGGCTTGGATTTCATGGCAGTGGTAAGAATAGAAATAGAGAAGGGACTGACATAGTCAGACATGCTGCCCAGGGAAAGTGACAGATCATGGCCTGAGATAGAGCTGTATAAACTGAACCAAACACAAGAACCTCAGAGCACAGCAGTTGAGAGCTATTTATCTAAGAACACATCTACATACCCCAGTAAGTTGTGAAGACCCTGCTTGTTCATGCCCGGTCTGTAGCAGGCGTTTATACAATGGTTTTGAAAGCGTTAGAAAGAATAAAGACTTTCATTAAAAATGGTTAAAATAAAAATACATGTTGATGCTTAAATACCTACATGCGTAGATAACTCTCTTGAATTGTTTGTTCCCTGCATTTTTTCACAAATAGCTAAAATTTCACTTTATGCAGTACCTAAAGGCTCACTAGAAATAGAAACTCTGATGGACAAGTCTGGGTTGAGATGAATAAAAACATTTAAATATAACTTGAAACAAGAAAGCTGCACAATAAATGGGATATTGTTCTTATGTGCTCATGGAAATTCCAGTAAACAAAGAGAACCAAGTTACCTGTCCTGCCTTTGATTTAAGGCTTATGCATGCATAGAGCATAGCCTGTAATATTTTCCACCAGGCTCTCTACTTGAGTTATTCCTACTTGTTTAGATTGGGGAAATCCAAGAGCTGAACAATGACTTTTGCAAGTTGCAAATTGCTTTTAAGGGGAAACCCTTCAGCTGTTGTGTGTGTAACTTGGTAAATGATACCCCTCTTTTAGAGCCACGAAACAGAGATTTTAATTCCTGTTGAACTTTTGTTTATAGAGACACAGGCATGATGGGGAAGCGTGCCCCCAAAACTCCGCTGACACCCACTTGGAATAACTACAACTCTCCTCAGCAACAGAATCACAAGAAATCCTGCCACATTTTCCAAACAAGCAGCAATCAAACTGCCAGTGGACCCTCTGCATCACATATTTTGTGGATGACATAGGTGGCTCTGTTCGTTTGGGTCAACATTCCTCCTTTATTATATGGAGTCCCCCAGTCACTCTGCAAACGGTCATGCCACTGCTGTGGCTGCCAACCAGAGAAACTGCAGGACCAGATCCAAAGAGTGTGTTGATGATGGAAAGTGACAAGTCCCTTTTATTATTTTATCATCGTCATATGAACAAAATAACGAAGAATCAATTCATGCTTGTTAATCTAATTCTACTTCAGGAATACAATATTGATCATACTCTCTGAGTTCCTTGAATCAATGGTAGGAGGTGTGTGTGTGTGTGTGTTTGTGTGAAGGGTTAATAAGGGGTGGGCAGGGGAGATGTACCAGAATCATCCAGGGACTTATTCAAAGTGTTCTTGTGCATTTCTATGTCTTTTCCCTCACCCCAATTTATTTGAATACATCCTTGAAAGCAAGTTTTGTGAATTTAGGGGGGAAAATAGCTTCCCAGATGATTCTGATAAAATAATAATAGTAAATAGAACTTTGTACAGTGACAATATCATTGCCAATGAGGTTTATCTGAGGCACGATGATTGCTAATAATAATAACAAATAGGTATTACAATAATAATACATACCATTTATTGAATGTATTCTATGTGCTGGACATTCTCCTAAACTACTTTTTCCTGTGGTTGAGACTTTTTCTTTGTGATTAATACACTGAGTTGTTACTGTAGTTTGGAAATTAACTGTGTGTGGTCACCCACATTCTTTTTCTTATCCCCTTATTTTATATATTCATGAGAAAAAAAAATGGTGCAATAAAGAACACTTTCCCGTGTGCTAGAAGTGTCTTTAGATAAGTAAACCAGCTGAGCCTCAGTTTTCTCGTTTGTGGTACATGGGGATAATAAAAGTTTCTTTGTCTATATTGACACATAATAATAGTTATTACAGTGAGACGGTTAATTAGATTCAGAATGTGGTTAAGAAAGCAGGAAATTTAAGGCTCCCACTAGAAATCAAACTTTACATGCCAAGATGTTTTAGCTGTACTTAATCTGGACTAAATACCATGAAGTGCAAAAAAATGTACAGTATGTCCTTCCTCCTGTAGGTTTTAAGGGATAAGCTACATGAAACAGTCAGTCAAAAGCACACTTTTGTATTACCAATATAGTGCAAAAGTTCTGCGTCAAAGATTCGGGAGTAGAGTATGCTAGAACAGTACGACCTCAAAGTGTTAAGGAAGGTGGAGGGTGACGTGCTCCAGAGCCATGAAGACAGTATGATGGAGTCAGGTCTAGAGGGCAGCCAGGTGGAGAGGAAAGGAATACATTTTCAGGAACAGCACTGGTGGAGGTGACAGGGTGAACCCGTAGTCCTAAGTAATCCTCGTATTATGCTACAACTCCAAGAGTGAACCCTTTATACAAAAAATAGAGAAAAGAAATTCATAGGTACATTATGCAGTGAATACCTTTGTGCAAGTTTACAGAGTCAGTAAAGCATGTGCTTCTGTATAATTTGTGTCTCCAGGGCTGTGTTATAATTCTTGTGCCCTTATAACATCCAGCATCATTCTAGGTACATTGGGAAGAACTCAGTTCACATTTCCAGGTGGATTGGAAACACAAAGTACTTTGATAGGCTTGGCAGGTGAGATGAGGTTATAGACCAGGAAGTCCACCCAGGCTTCGCTGGTGTTGGCCAGAGGCAGAAGTATGGCTTAAAGCTGTATTAGGAACAGAGCTATGGGGAAGGGGAGTGGGGACCATCACAGAAAATCAGCTCTGCTAAGCTATCTTCTCAAAGCATGGCCCCATCATTGTTGCATTGCTATGAACTACCCACCTCGAAACCTGGGAAGTCTGCATCTTTCCCACCCACCCCACCCCCCAGCCCCAAATGCTTCTCCTTAAAAGTGGATGAAAGTTGAGGCTGGGGTGTTGTGATTAATGCCAACACATCTAGAGTATACCTCCATCAACCCACGGTCTTTCCATTTTTCTTAGATGCTGAGAAAATGCTTTTCACAGCTATGATGACACAGTCAGAAATATCACCTTTTGAAGACATCATAACTGTGAGATATGACACTCTTTCGGCCGTTAGAAGGTTATTTGCTGTAGCCATTAAATACAGCCCTGTCACTCCCACTCACCTGAGCCATATTTCCTCCCTCAATAGATTATCCATAAATATAGGCTTAGGTACAAATAGAAATAATGAACATTCACAGCTAAAGAAGATATGCACAGCCAAATCCTGCCAAAATATAAGGTTTTCCCATAGGAACAGAGCAATCCTTCCCTGGAGCAGGCTCAGCAGAGCCCAGAGGCCAGGTCTTCTGGAGGGCTTTCTGAGGCTCAGGTCAATATGTCTTCTCCAATATCCCAGTAATGCAGAGCCTGACCTCCTAAATGCCAGGAATGTGCCTGACTGCCGACTTGGGGGCCCAACCTACTTTGCTGACATTTGGTAATTAGAGTGAATTATTAGTAGTAGCTTGTGTATTTGTCTAGTATTTAACTCTAGTTAATATTAATATAGGTAACAGTGCATTGCATTTGTGTGGATTCTACAATTTCCAAAGCAGGCAGGTAGTATATTCATTTAATCGAATATGTATGTATATCTATCTATCTATCTATCTATCTAATTATTAATTTTAATATATATAATCTCACATATGTATATATTTGTTGTTGCTGTTGTTTTTCTGATCCAAATGCTTTATTATCTTATATGTAATTAGCACTTAACTAAGAACCTGATAAAATACAGAAAAACGTAGAAAATATGTAGCAATTGAGCATCAAACTAGGGCCAAGACTTTTACCCTGTGCAAGAGAGAACAATATTGTAAAATTAAATGTGAGATTGCATAGCATAGGTGACTAATTCTGAGGTGTGGGAGAGAAGGGTGACCAATAGTCCCTTAAGATTGATAGGACTTTAGGTTGGCTCATAATAGAAGGCCTACAAAATGCCTTTATGTGGATTCTAAAATACAGGATTCCAGCAGAGAATTCAGCAGGTCATGCCAAGGAGTGAGTAGAAAGTTGATAAGGCAGGAATATTCTTGACATATATGGGAGTATGTGCTGAAACGTAGTATAACACCTGAATTCCTCACGAGACTTCCCACATTGAGGGAAATAACCGTGAAGAATTAGGCTTTAGAAATAATTTGTAGGGGCACCTGGCTGCCTCAGTTGGAACAGCATGTGACTCTGGATCTTAGGGTCTTGAGTTCGAGCCCCATGTGGGTGTAGAGATTACTTAAATAAATAAAACTTTAAAAAAAGAAATGATTTGTAGATTTGTGTAATACTGTGATATAGTGATTTTCAAGGATAATCTGCAAATCCAAAGACTTTCCTTGTTTATAGGGCTTGTGTCCCACATCCTTAAATACATTCTTGCCCTAGTAGGATAAAACGCAAGGGAAAAAAACATAAGTGGCATAAGACTTAGTGTCATTTCATAACTCAAGATAGATCTATCTACCACAGAGAAAAGATATTAGCCTACCTGTGAGTTGTGTTTTTGTCTGCATGCTTATTCACAAAGTTGATATTGTATTTGATTAGCCAAGTGGATATACCTCATGTGGAGGCTCTTAGTCAATAAAAGAAAATGGTATTTCACAAATGTGTTAATTTCACAAGTTCATACCTTCCATTGGTCATATATTTTTATGTGGCAATAGCTCTGTTTGTAGAATAAAGTATTACTAAATTCTGTTGACACTAGAAGTACATGACACACATTTATGTAGGCTAAATATTTTATGCACTTCATCAGCCTCCATATTTTAATGTATTATCTATTGAAGCTATAATATACACATGAAATACATATAAGTATGCTTATATTTATAAGCATATATATATATATATGTGTGTGTGTGTGGAGAGACTGGTTTATACACATATACAAGCAATTTTATTTTGAGATCTGGCCATTAGCATGTCAGGATTGGAAGAGAAATGCATACAGCAGTACGTGAAGAGATTTGGTCTTGCTCAGTTTTGACCCTCAACAATCTGTTCACCACACAGTAGACAGGAAGATCCTTTTGGAGGTAAAAGAGTTCTTGTTAGTTCCCTGCTCAAAGCCTTCCAATGGTTTCCTATTACAGCTAAAATAAGATGCAAAGTCCTCACCACAGCCTAAAGAGCCCTTCCTGATTGGGTCCTAGGTCCTCTTTTAATTGCTACCATTTTAGTTCATCCCACCGACATTGTCCTTTCGCAGTTCTTTAAGGATGACTAGCACATCTCTGGCTCAGAGCTTTTCCCCTGGATGCTTCCTCTGCCTGGAACACATTTCCCTCAGACCTTCACATGGCTCACTCCCTCATGTTATTCGGGTGTCTCCTTAATGGCCACCTCCTTGGGGAGGCCTTCCCTGATTACCATACGTGAGATTGCCCCCTTGGCCCTCTTTGGCCCACTGTCTTGCTTTATTTTGCTTCATAAGAGTTGTTATAACTGACATTTTATAATACATCTTTTTGTTATTCATTTAACATATATCTCCTAAGTGGGAATGTCAGTTCCCCAAAGAATGGGTTCTGTTTTGTTTTCTTCTGTATCTCTGACACATGGCAGAAATCCATTAAATGTTTGCTGAATGAATAAATAAAAATAGTAGGATAGTATTAGTATTAGGCTTATTTATTTGCTTATTTACTTGTTAACTTAATTATAATTACCACCATAAATCAACTATCCAACCTGATTACTAGAACATTATCAGAATCTGTCATCTGCCTGTGTGGGCCTCTCCCTCCCTCACACACACTGTCCTCCCACCGGAGGTAATGCTTATCCTGAGTTGTGTGTTATAATTTCCTCCCTTTTGAAATATAGTTTTATTATATATGTGTGTGTGTGTGTGTATCTAAAAGTACATATTGTTTAGAATATATTGTTTCATTTCATCTGAAACTGAATTTCATTTAAAAAAAGTATCATTTTTAAATGGAAAAAAGTATCATTCTACATGTAATCTGGAACTTCTTTTTCACTCAATTTTATATTCTTTAGACTCATCAGTATTATTCTGTTATTGTTTTCTTTTGATATTATATTATTTTGATAGGTGTCTGTAGTCCATTTATTTTCACAGTTGTATAACAGTATTCCATTCTGTGAATGTACCATGATTTATTTTCACATTGTCCTCTAATGAATCTTCTAGTAGTATCTTCTCCCTCAATAGTTGAGAAAATTTGGCAGTCTTAAGCAATTTGTACAAGACCACTGAAATATTTAGTGGGGATCTGGGCTTACACTCTCTAGTAGGGATCCTTTCCAACGTGTAGAGACATGCTGGGGGCATCTTGAGTGCGGTGCCTTATATTCAGTTGCAAACAGTGTGTTCTGCCATCTCTCACCTGTTTTCTTCTGAGGTTGCCTTTAGCTCTTCAGAGCTGGACTCACATCTGTAGGCTCAGTTGTAGGCTCAGTCCTATTTAGGTTTCCAAAGTAAATATGGTAGAAGAAAGAAGTGTATTAATGACTTCAGGGGATGAGATTTTAAATGAAGTCTTCTCAGGCCCCAGTGGAAGACTCTGTGTTGGTAGACAGATGTAGAAGTTAGCACTCCACCCCCTGGTTCCAGCATTGCTATTGCCAGCTTCCCGCTTCTCTTTCTCCCATATTGGCCTGAATCCATAGTCGTGGCTTTTCCTCTGAGTGCTGTACTGTCCTCCTGTCCAGGATTCTGTTTTTTTTTTTTTTTTTCTCCAGAAATAGCCCTCTCTTATGAAATGCAGCCCAATCTTGTAGCCTTGCCTTAACCTTCCTAATGTTGTTTCCAAAATTCTGGGAGACAAGACAATCTTCCCCCAATATGACTGGTAAGACTGACAGCATCTGGATCCATTACTCTGGAGTCCTGCTTGCATGATCAGAACTCCAGTGCAGATCATTCTTGGATTTATGACAGAAACCATTGTACTTACAGACACAAAACTTTCATTTTAAACTGCAAATCAGGAATTTATCTATATAGCCAGAACAGATTCACTGAATTTGTGAAATAAATGGCTGAAATTAGGGGTGGCATTTGTGACCAAAAACCAGAGAGGCTATATCTTGATGGCTATAAAACACAAGTGAGATCATCTGAGGCCAAAATGATCATATGTAATATTAACATAACTTTGTGATATAGAGTCAGTCATACATTGTTAGAAAGTGTGCACATTGGTATAATGCTTGGGAGAGCAATTTAATAATATGCATTCTTAAGATGTTCATGGATTTTGGCCCTATACAGTCACTTCTGGAAACATATTCTGGGAAGATAATTTTAAACACAGAAAAACTTTATGCACAAAGATGTTCACAACGGCATTACATAGCTACAAAAGGAAAGGTAACAAACAAAATGTACATTAGGGTAATAAATTAGTTAAATTAAAATAACTATTATTTCCATTAGAAGAATAGCATAAATCTTAAAGCTTCTATGCTAACAGAAAAAATATTGGCATTATAACAATGTTATACAAAAAAATTAAAATCATATATATGGTATAATCACAAGTATACAAAATAATCCCCTCTCCCAACCAGCTATGCCAGGAAATAAGACTGGTGGGAATGCTCCAAAATACTGAAAGTGGTGGAATGATAGCTGTCTTTTTAGTTTGCTAGGTTTTCTGTATCTTCCTTAGAAATATGTATCAGTTTAGGGGCGCCTGGGTGGCTCAGTCTTTAAGCATCTGCCTTCGGCTCAGGTCATGATCCCAGGGTCCTGGGATCGAGCCCCGCATGGGGCTCCCTGCTCCACGGGGAGTCTGCTTCTCCCTCTCCCACTCCCCCTGCTTGTGTTCTCTCTCTCACTGTGTCTCTCTCTGTTAAATAAATAAAATCTTAAAAAAAAAAAAGAAATATGTATCACTTTCATAGGGAGAAAAAATAACCAAACTAAAATAAATCAAACACGACACCTTGTCAATTATGAACACAAATAAAAGATACACAGTAGAGAGTGAAATAAAGTAGCCTCAAAGAGCTTTAAACTGCATCCTTCCCTGCATAGATCTCTCACCCTGTTGAGATCAGAGGAGGTAAGCCCTTTCTAGCTGCCTGTGTAACACGTGCTTTAGAGATCAAATTCCGGAGAAGAAATAGACCCAAGACATAAAATAATTTACTTGATGGTAAAAGTAGACTCTCAAATCAGATGAAATCAGAGAGATCAGTTAATGTGTGTAAATGTATTTAGAACAATATCTGGCACATTGTAAATGCTGGGGAAAAAAGTAAGCTATTATTATTATTGACATTATTCAGTCACAACATTGAAAATATTGATAAAACTTTAAACATTAGATTTTTATATAAAAATAAATTTCAGGTAGATTAGAAATTCAAATGCTAATAAATGAATCCATTAGCAAACTAAAAGAAAATTCAAGATAAAAAAAGTCCTTTCTTAGTGTAACACCAAAGGGAGAGCCAATTGGAGATTAGAAGGACAATTACTTTAACCATAAGCAATGAATTTTTGTGTGTGTGGGAATAGATGTTAAGGGAAATAACAATTTATAAAATAGCTACCTTATTCAGTTTCATAATTTCTAAGATATCGTGCTTATTTTCATTTTTTCTCATTACAAAAGAGTTAGCTTTATTATGAAAAAGCTCTTTTAAATCTATAAGAAAAGAGGAAGTTACTTCAATAAAGAAAATAAAACAAAGGCACCCATGACATTAGCAACATGGCTGAATAATATGCCCCTCATGGGTAGCCTTCCCTCAACAGCAATAATTTGGCATCTGTCCATGGACAAAAGTACCTTCCTGGGAACTTTGGGATCCAGAAAGAAGATTGTGAAACTCCAGTGTAGTGCAAGACTAAGGAGAGCTGTTTTTAGAAGGCAGGCTTGCAACCAGGCAGCTGACTCATGGACTGTGGTCTTGGCTACAGACACAGAAAAGAGTTCTGTATTCCTGAGGATTCAGTTACAGCCCTGTTTGGCTTTGGGTCTAAAGAAGATACACAAGAGATAAAAAGAAAGGAATTAAAGCATGATACCACAAAAATAAATCACAAAAGAAGACAATAAGAGAGGAAGAAAGAACAAAGTAACTTAAAAAATAAAAAAACAATGAATGCAATGACAATAGTAAGTCCTTACTTATCAATAATTACTTTAACTGTAAATGGACAAAATTCTCTAATCAAAAGACATAGAGTAGCTTAATGTATAAAAAAGCCAAGATGTAACAATATGCTGTGTACAAGAGACTGACTTCAGCTTAAGGAAACATATAAGTTGAAAGTGAAGGGATGGGAAAAGATATTTCATGCAAATGGTAACCAAAAGAAAGTAGGAGTGGCTATACTTATATCAGATAAAATAGTCTTAGTAAAATTAGTCACAAGAAACAAGGAAGGTCACAGTATAGTGACTTTCCCGCTGTGGTCAATGCATTGAAAGGATATAAAATTATGAATGTATATGCACCCAACATTGGAGCAGCTAAATATTTAAAGCAAATATTCGTGGAATTGAAGGGAAAAATAAGCAGCAATAAAATAATACTTGGGAACTTCAATACTTCACTTAAAACCTTGGATAGATCATCCAGAGAGAAAATTCATAAAGAAACATCAGACCTGAGTAACACTATAGACCAAATGGACATAAGAGGCATATATAGAATATTCCATCAAATAGCAACAGAATACTCATTCTTCTTAAGCACACACACATGAAATAGTCGCCAGGATAGATCATAAGTTGGGCCACAAAACAAGTCTTAATGAATTTAAGAAGATTGAAATAATATCTGGTATATTTTCTGACCACAATGAAATCAAATAAAACTAGAAATCAATAACGGGAAGGAAGAAAACTGAAAAATTGGGTCTAAAGCAAAAAATAGGTGGAAATCAAACTGGTCACTCCTGCACAACCAATGAGTCAAAGAAGAAATCAAAAGGGAAATTAGAAAGTATCTCAAGAAAAACAAAAATTAAAACACAACACACAAAAACTTATGGGAGGGCGCCTGGGTGGCTCAGTCGTTAAGCATCTGCCTTCAGCTCAGGTCATGATCCCAGGGTCCTGGGATCGAGTCCCGCATCAGGCTCCCTGCTCAGCGGGAAGCCTGCTTCTCCCTCTCCCACTCCCCCTGCTTGTGTTCTCTCTCTCACTGTGTCTCTCTCTGTTAAATAAATAAATAAAATCTTTAAAAAAAAACTTATGGGAGGTGGCAAAAGCACTTTTAAGCTGGAAGTTTATAGTGAAATATGCTTACATTAAGAATAAAAAAAGAGCTTTCAATAAACAACCCAAACTTACACCTCAAGGAACTAGAAAAAGAAGAACAAACTAAACCCAAAGTTAGCAAAAGGATGGAAATAATAAAGTTTAGAGCAGAAATGTGGAAAATTGAGACTAGAAAGACAACGACAAAAGTTGATGAAACTAAAGGTTGGTTTTTCAAAAAGTAAACAAAATAGAGATGCCTTTGGCTAGACTAGCCAAGAAAAAAAGAAGAAGAATCAAGTTAACAAAACTATAAATGAAAGAGGAGATATTATAACTGATACAACAGAAATAACAAAGGATTATAAGAGGCTACTATGAACAATTATGTCAGCAAATTGGATAACTTAGAAGAAATGGATAATTTCTTAGAAATATACAATCTACTAAGACTGAATCATAATAATAGAAAATATTAACAGACCAATAATGAGTAAAGAGTTTGAATCAATAATCAAAAAATTCCCAACAAAGAAAAGCCCAGGACCAAATGGTTTAACTTGGTGAACTTTACCAAACATTTAAAGAATTAATACCAGTCCTTCTCAAACTCTCCCAAAAATTTGAAGAGGAGGGAATGCTTCCAAACTCATTTTATGAGGTCAGAATTACCTTGATACCAAAGCCAGATAATGACACTACAGGGAAAGAAAACTACAGACCAATACCCTTAATAAATATAGATGCAAAAATTCTCAATGGAACTCTAGCAAACTGAATTCAAAAGCAGATTAAAAGTATTATACACTATGATCAAGTGGCATTTGTCCCTGGGATGCAGGAATAAATTTAGCTGAAGAGATAAAAGATTTGTGCACTTAAAACTGTAAGACATTGATGAAAGAAACTGAAGACAAATAAATTTAAGATACTCTGTATTCATGGATAGGAAGCATTAATATTGTTAAAATTTCCATAACACCCAAAGCCATCTATAAATTCAATGCAGTCTCTATCAAAATTCCAATGGCATTTTAAAACAGAAATAGAAAAAATAATCCTAAAATTTTTATGGAACAACAGAGCCCAAATAGCCAAAGCAATCTTGAGAAAAAAGAACAAAGGTGAAGGCATCATACTTCCTGATTTCAAGCTATACTACAAAGCTATAATAATCAAAATAGTATGGTACTGGCATAAAAACAAGACACCTATACCAATAGAACAGACATTCCAGAAATAAATCCATGTACATATGGTCAACTGTATTTGATAGGGGAGCCAAAAATACTCAGTGGGAAAAAGATAGTCTTTTCAATACATGGTATTGGGAAAACTGGATATTCACACGCAAAAGAATGAAACTGGGCTCCTGTTTATACTAATCACAAAAATTGACTCCAAGTGAATTGAAGACTTAAATATAAGACCTGAAACTGTAAAACTCCTAGAGGAAAACTTAGGGAAAAAACCCTTGATGTTGATCTTGGCAATATTTTTTTTTTTTTGGATATGACACTAAAAGTACAAAGAACAAAAGCAAAACTAAACAAGTGGGACTACATCAAACTAAAAAGCTTTTGCACAGGAAAAGAAACAATCAGAAAAATAAAAAGGCAACTTACAGAATGGGAGAAAATATTTGCAAACCATATATTAGATAATTAGTTAATAACCAAAATATATAAGCAGCTCATACAACTGAGTAACAAAATAAAACAAAAATAATCCATTAAAATAAAAACTTAAAAAATAAAAAAATAAACAATCCAATTAAAAATGGGCCAAGGACCATCCTCAACATTACTAATCATCAGGGACATGCAAATGAAAAGCACAATGAGATGTCACTTCACACCTGTTAAATGGTTATTATCAAAAAGATAAGAGATAACAAATGTTGATGAGGATGTGGACAAAAGGGAACATTACTGCACTGTTGTTGGAAATGTAAATTGGTGCAACCACTATGGAAAACAATACGGAAGTTCCTCAAAATATTAAAAATAGAGTTACTATATATCTGAAGGAAATGTAATCACTATCCTAAAGAGATATCTCTACCCTCTCTACCCTCATGGTCACTGCAACATTATTTACAATAGTCAAGACATGGAAATGACCTAAGTGTCCATCGACTTATGAATGGTTAAAGAAAATGTGGAAGCATTCATGGATGCTTGAATTGATAAAAGAAATGAATGGATATATATATATATATCACATATGCATGTATGTATTATATATGTATTATGTACATACACATACATTATGTATATGTATTATATATATACACATACACAATGGAATATTATTCAGCCATAAAAGGGAAGGAAATCATGCCATTTGCAACAATATGGATGGGCCTTGAGGGTATTATGCTAAGTGAAATAAGTCAGACGGAAAAAGATTAAAAACTCTATGATCTCACTTAAATATGGAATATAAAAAGAAAAAAAAAGTCCAAAATCATAGAAAGAGAGTAGAATGGTAGTTGCCAGGGGTTGGGGATGGGGAAATGTTGGTTGAGGGTACAAACTTCCAGTTGCAAGATGAATAATAAGTTCTGGGGATCTAATATTCAGCATGGTGACTATGGTTAATAATATGTTATACACTTGAAGTTGTTAAGAGAATAGATCTTAAATAATCTCACCACACATTAACTATTTGAGGAACTGGATTTGTTAACTAATCTTACAGCAGGAATTATGTCACAAATATATCAAATCATCATGTTGTACACCTTAAGCCTTCACAATGTTGCATGTTAATGATCTCTCAGTAAAGTTGGGGAAAAAATGGAACAAAAGATAAAACCATAAAACAAAGTGTGTGTGTATATAATTTATATATTTTTATATTCATCAGTAATTATAGAAATGTGAATTAAAACAACCAGGTGAAAGCAAAAATAAACATAAATGTAATGCTATTTTCGAGATCAGGATTTGTGCATTGTTTGTGTGGAATTTAGTAAATTACTCTTCTTGAAAATTTTTGTTGTTGCTCAGAATTATGGAAGCCACTTTGGACCTACCTCATGCCTATGGGAACTGTATTATTTCTTTTATAAAAGAATACAGGGAACCAGGAGCATGGATTCTAATGAGAAAATGGTACAGAGGTTTTGTTAGGTAATATTTTTACTTTATTTTCTAAGAAAAAAGACTCTTTAAAAGTAGTTTATGTTTTAAAGTGTTCATAAATTAACCGTCGAATCTTTTAATTAATTAAATGTTAGCAAATTGATAGGTTCTAAAAATTAAGCATCAAAAAAATGAAAATTAAATAATTAATGGGAACATAGATGAATTTTAGTGCACTCCAGAATCAATCTCTCTCTGTCTTTCTTTCTCTCCTTCCCTCCAAAAGTGCATTAGGGTATTTTTCTTGGTTAAAAAGAAACACACTCTCATAGGAATGTAAATTAGTAAAAGCTTGTGGCCGAATTTGGCAATATGTAAAGTACTTAAAATTATAAACATGCTTTCATAGAGAAGTCTCATTTTTAGAATTTATCCTAAAGAAATAATCAGACAAATGTTCAAAGATGTTTGTACAACGGTGTTCATTGAAGTGTTGTTGATAGTATTGAGAAATTGGAAATAAATGAAATATTCAACAGTGGGGAATTAGTTTAAAATTTATACCACGTAGAATAGAATATGTTATGTAGAGTAACCTTCAAGTATTTGGATTAATAAGTATATTCACTGAGTTTCCTGAAAAATAATATGTTGGTAATACATTAAGTGAGAAATCGGCTAAAATCTGGCATGTTCAGTATGATTCTTTTCCTGTAAAAATTATAAACAGTCATGTATAAAATATCCAAGCAGACTCAACTGCTAGGAATAATACATATCAAAAGGCTAACTGTACTACTTCTAGATGTGGAATTACAGATAACGTTTTTCTCTTTTATTTTTTATTTTTCTGCAACACATGCATATTACTTATTCAACTTCCAAATAGTCAAACAACTTCTTACCTGAACTACCACCCTTGTTTAGGGCACTTTTGACTTGGATCCCCCTGAAAGTAGTGTGGAGAGAACTGGAGAGCAAGTAACTGGGTTTGGAAACGACCTGGGAAGCAGAAAGGCCAGAAAGAAGAAAACCCAGTAAAGCATGTCTTAGCCTCTGTGTGCACATGGGGAGCAATCTGTGTGAATGAGCCTCGGAGCTGTCCCACTGAGGGGTGGAAAGCCTAGGCGTCTATCCATCAAGTTACATCTCTCCTTGGTAAAGTGTTGCCCCAGGGTGCCAAATTTCTGGTCGTTGGTACTTTTCTTAATGGCCACTTAATTAGTTAATTATATTTTTAAAATTTTGTTTTATTTAAGTTCAGTTAATTAACATATAGTGTATTATTGGTTTCAGAGGTAGAGTTCAGTGATTCATCAGTTGCATGTAACACCCAGTGCTCATTACATCGTGTGCCCTCCTTAATGCCCATCACCCAGTTACCCTATCCCCCCCCCACCTCACTTTCAGCAACCCTCAGTTTGTTTCCTATAGTTAAGAGTCTCTTATGGTTGTCTCTCTCTCTGATTTCATCTTATTTTATTTTCCTCTCCCTTCCCCTATGATCCTCTTTTTGTTTCTTAAATTCCACATGTGAGTGAAGTCATATCATAATTGACTTATTTCGCTTAGCATAGCAACCCTGTGTATGGGCTGAGCATACTCCCCTAGCTCCAGAAGACATCCTCAGGCAGAAAAACAGAGCTGAACTTGTAAAATAGCAACTTTTGGATTCTATTGACCTCTATTCTTATTTTATTTTTCTCTATTTTCTCTGCAAACCACATATTTTCTTTACTTTTACAAAAAAATCATTTCTGCTTCTCTCTCCACTAACTGTGGACTGCAAGCTCTATTAGGACAGAGCTGTGCCTGTGCTTTTGTTTTGTTTTTATTGTTATTTCTCTGGTGTCTAGACTATTGCAGTCACATAATAGGTGCTTAACATTGAATGAGGAGTGAATGAATGGATGAATGAATAAGTCTGGGGGTACTAATCAGCTTCCAGGGGAAACACAGAGCAAGGTAAAGAACATTTCATCAGGATCAGATTCCTTCTTTGATATTTTCTGCTTAGTAGGGTCACTTTTGCTAACCCTTCATGACTTTGACAATTCTGCTTAGTCCTACCAGTTGCCTTGCAGCTGACATTCTGAAATACAGCCTTCTGCCTGCCTAAGTATGTAGTATCTGCCAGTGTTCACCTAGTGAATCAGATCCTCAGCTCTCCAGGCTGTCTGCTCCCAGGACTGTCCACACCCTAAGCTTCCAGGTGAACTCCTGTCTTGATGACCTGCCCTAGGCAATCAGTTCTCAGATGACAGAGTCGGTGTTCTCAGTGCATTCCTAGAGCAAGTTCTGATCAACTCTGTGCTTGTCTCCTTGTCAGGCCAAGAGAAAGAACCTGGAATGCTGGCACTTAGCCGTGTAGCCCAGACTTTCTTGACAACACATCCCCACATAAGCCAAGGCAGAATCATCTCTCCATCACCACCTTTCCCAGCCTTGCTGGTCCTGGATCCCTGCCTGACCTCCACCCTGCATCACTGCCGTCGCTGCTCAAGAAACATGAGGCCCACCCACGACTCTCTTCTCCCATGATTCACTGAATTAATAACAAGGCTCTACACTGAGAAGTGATAATATCTTCTCTCCAAAGAATGTGGAGTGTTTGGAAATATGCCTGGGCAACCCATCCCCAACATCCAGAGACACCAAAGATCATTCATTTACCCAGGAGGACAAAATGAGGTTGAGATTGAAAGGCCCCACTGTCCCTCATGGTAGAGAGCTGCAGAGTTGAAATTTTTGCTGAAATCAGTGACATTTACATCCCTTTGGTGACATGCACTACTATTTGGATCTGTTCCATTGAATCTCATCCCATTCCATAGGTAATAAATGTGCATTTAAATTTACATAGCATTAAGTACACAGAGCATTTTCTGATCTATTGTAATATACTTCTATTTTAAAGTTTTGAGACTGAATTTTCAAGAATTTGCCAGCATAATTTGCTTTTCCCTCTACCTTTCATAACTAAATTATTTTTAACATGAATTATATGAAAATATTAGAAAAAAAGTAACTATTTCTATATGTGTTACTTAACTCTACTTAAATGCCCATAAGGGAGTCTCCCAGGGGCTTGAGATGGGTGTTGAGATGCCATCCAAATACTCCCAGTAGGAAATGTTCAATGAATGTCTATGTAGGCTTATCCTCAATTAATTTGAGTGTTTTTTTTTAAAGATTTCATTTATTTATTTGAGAGAGAGAGAGAGAGAATGTGCACGCCAGGGAGTGCATGAGTGGGGAGAAGGGCAGAGGGACAAGTAGACTCCCTGTTGAGTGTGGAGCCCCACGTGGAGCTCGATGCCTTCGGACTCCAGGCGGGGCTGGATTCCAGGACCAAAGTTAGACACTTAACCAACTTAGCCACCCAGGTGCCCCATAATTTGAGGTTTGAATGAACATTGCTCCATGGATTTTTATTATATCCTGGACCTTAAAGAAATTTCATTACAGCAATATTCTGACTTTTTGCAATTCTACGTTAAGTTCTTTTTTTTTTTTTTAAAGATTTTATTTATTTATTTGAGAAAGAGAGAATGAGAGAGAGCACATGAGAGGGGGGAGGGTCAGAGGGAGAAGCAGACTCCCTGCCGAGCAGGGAGCCCGATGCGGGACTCGATCCCAGGACTCCAGGAACATGACCTGAGCTGAAGGCAGTCGCTTAACCAACTGAGTCACCCAGGCGCCCTCTACGTTAAGTTCTTGAGAATTAACAATAAAATGTGAATTTATATCTATGAGCATAAACATTTTCTTAATGTTGATTCAAAACCACAAACTCTATTTAACAGAAATAATAAATCAATTGAATTATTTATTCGTATTATCTACATTCCTACTTCTGAGTTTCTTCTTAATACAATTCAGGTAATTTCTTCTCTTCCTTGCCCTTCCCACAGAAGGCAATTCACCCTTACCTACAACTCTCTGTGTAAGATTGTGCTTGAGCCTTTGGAATAATAACAACATGAATGAGAAACAGGTTTTAATTTCAAAAGAAGTACTTCCTCTCTGTTCTCAGAGGCATGGTTTGTTGTAACTAAGAAACCACTTTATGTAGAGTTCACAGTTCATAATAGAATAGCATACTAATGATTAAATGCTCATTTTGTGCTCAGAATTGTGCTCAGTACTTTGCATCTGTATCATATCATTTCATTCTCAGAACATTGCTATGAAGTAGGTGTTAACCCCGTGAGCAGATGAAATAACTAAGGGGTCTCCCCTATTTAATTTAATTATGAAAGGTAGAGGGAAAATCAAATGTTGATTTGATAGAATGCAAATGTTCTCATTCTATCCTTCCACAGTCTGATGTAGCTGTCTTCACTCATTTCTTTGTATATTTATTGAAAACCTATTTCTTTTCATCTCCTGCTTTGTGTGGAAGGTGCATTAGAAGCTGTGCCAGGAGCTGCAGGAAACAGAAAGAAATAAAATTCAAACCCTTTCCCCAGGATTCAAATTAAAGTTGTATATATTATTAGGTGTCACAAACTTCCAAACAGTGACATCCTAAAATCTTAGCGGCTTAACACAATAGAAGTTAATTTCTTCTCACCCCAGTGTTTGGTGGGCTGTCTTCCATGTGATGATTTTAGGATCCAGATTCCTTTCATCTGGTGGTTTTGCCATGTTTTGTACTTTAGAATCTTTTACTTCTAGCTGGTAGGTAGGGGGAAAAAGATACAAGATGGGCCAGGCCAAGTCTTGATATACATCAGTCTATTCTGTTGACCAGAACTCAAAACATGGCCCTGTGCCATTTCAATGGTGGCTGGAATATGTAGTCTCACTGTATGCACAGAAAGGAAAGGAATAAACAATGGTGAGCGTGGAAGTTTCTCAATCAACCCAATTCTCTGAATATCAAATATCCCTTCACTTCTCCAGAGAACACTTGTCCCTGGCTCATGGAAGTCAACCCAAAGATCCATCCTTCAGTGCATCTAGCTCAATGTGCAGGAACTCTGGATCACACACGTCCCATCCATGAGGTCCCTGGATAACTCCCTATAATCTGGTGACCTATGCACTCTAAAGACAAGTTTTCTGCCCTCTCACCCCATTGACACACCCAACCCACCCTCCATCTCCAATGTACATTGTAAAAGAGGAACAAAAATGATGAAGTCTTGCCGTGCAGTCCTTGTAAAGGATCCTATGGGAAGTGGGTAGGGAAGTTCTGGATGAGACCCTGATTAGGCCTCTGGGAGAAATTCCTTTGTGCCCTGTTTTTGGTGGCCCCCCCTTTGAACATTTTCTCAGTGACCATATCTGAAGTTGGTTTGGGGAGTTTGCTCTTCTTTAGGGCTGCCCATCATTTATTACCTATTATCAGTTAATTTGGGGACTCAATAGTTGCTTTAAATCCTAAGTAGTCAGTTTTCTTTCAGAGTACATTTCCCTCAAAAACATGGTAATCTTTTGCTCTGTTTGCTTCTAGTCACTTCCATGTGTTAGTAGTCAATCCTCAGTCTCTTTTCTAGTGATGATTCTCAAACCCAAATTCTTTCTTCCCCCTCTCATGTGACTTTCTTTGTAAAGTAAATGGACAGTAAGCTTTAGGGTAAGGTGGGAGAGAGGACCTACCATCCTTAATCTGATCTTTAGCAGTTGTCTGAGATTCTTTAAGTTACAAATAAAAAATAAATAAATAAATAAATAAATAAATAAATAAATAAAAAGGTATATTGGGCCTTGCCGGTTAGCAAGCTTTCCTTTAAAAAAACAAAACACAACAGATCCGAACAAAACTCAAACCAACAGACAAAAAGAGATACTGGCAAAGTTTAAAGCAAAGGCATTCTCCAGTGCATGAAATGACCACTCTAGAGCAAATGTCTCTGACCTGCAGTGGGAAAGGTGAAGCCCAAGTTGTCTCAGTAAAAAAAAAAAAAAAAAAAAGCCATATGAAATAAATGAACTTGTGGGAAGCAGGAAGACATTAACTGAATAATTTTAGAAGCCATTCATTCTCATTCATTATCATATTGCAGCATCTTGCAAGCCTGTGAATAAAAAGTTAAACACTCATATTTGCAGGAATGAGTGAATGAACTAATTCTTATTTTGAAAGCTTCTGGAAAATTCATTCCTTTGGGTTAGTAATTCACAAACAGGAGCCTGCCATTTCTCAGTCTTGCCTTCATGTACCTTAAATTGCTCTCCCTGCTAAATTCCCTAAGTTCTCCCATATTTTTGTATAATTTTGCATTTTGGCAGACAACAGGCTTTTGGAAAGCACTTGAAGAGATTGTTATCTAAAAATGCATTATAAAAGAAAAAAGATCATAACCAGATGACCTCTAAATCACATACACATGCTTTGAAAGTGAATGTTATCAAGTCCATGGGCTACATTTTACCAGTTGCTTACCGGGTTGGGTCCCTGTTCTAAAAGCTGGGAAAACCTGGGTGGGTGGTAGTATGTGGGCTCAAGAAGGTATAGGCAGAGGTGATGGAGGTGATGGAGAATTTTACATTTCTCTGGAAATCTTCCCAGAGATGACTCTCATATTTTTGGAAGACAACACAGTACAGTAGAAGGAACACTGATTTCAAAGTTGGTAGATTTTGTTTGCAGACCAGATCTGTTTATGAGCTATATAATCCTGAGCAGTTTACCTAACCTCCCTCTAGCTCATTTTCCTCATCTGTAAAATGTGGGATAATGATGATACATTCTTCAGAGCATTATTGGAAGGAACAAATGGACTAATGGATGGGAAAGTGATTTTCAAATGGCAAAGCAGTTTCAAATGTGAGTAGTTATTATAATTGTCCTTCAATAAATGCTCTTTGATAATAATGGTCAGTTTCTAATCCCATTTTTCCTTGAGGGATTGTGGATAAAGGGCATCGATCCTACAGGAACAGGACTTGTTTTTGGGGTCTTTGATTTATCAGGCACTGTGCTAATCTGCCCTAATTGTGGAGCTGAATATTTTAGCCCCCTTTCATATTAATAGGAACCTGAGAGTCACTTAAACTATTCATGTGCTGGTTGACTCAACTGCCTATAGTGTTGAGCCCTGCCCTGTCTTTCTCATATATTTTTTTATGAGAGAATAGCTTGGAGACTGCTTTGCAGAAATAAAAAGACCAGATAGTTATGAGGTGTTACTGTGTTATTGGCATTTCTTAAATAGCCATTGGCATATAGCCTGGCTACTGTACTTGGGTAGGACAGCCACAAATGAAAGCTGATCATAAAGAGGGGAAACTGGTTATGGTTTAATGACATTTTGTGGAATGCTGATGACTGAACCAAAAATTGTTTCATAATTGGGTATGGTGTGAAGCTAAGGCCATGAAAAAAGATGAGACAGTGAATTCAAGGAGAACAGGAATAGGTGTGGGAAAATGAATGTGGTAATGGGTTAGGGTTTTTAACATGCTGCCTTACAGAAGTGGGCAGGCAAGCAAGGCATGTCTGATGAATACCCTGAGAACCTTGATACTCGATAGCAACATGAAACTAGCTTTGGTAGTAGTATTAATGAGCATTAATACCACATTTTGTTTTCTAAGTACTTTACAATGGTTGCATCCCCATGAATGGTCAGCATTTTATGATTTATCTTTCACACCAATAATCTCTTTTTCTTAACTAGCTGAGCCCTTAGGCCCCAAGTCACATGTTCAGCCTTCAGTTAGATGTGTCCCTATGAAACAATGCATTGGCCTTAGAGGGCAGACATAAGGAATGGGTCAGTGATGTTCTAACATCTTCTTTTCAATGCTAGGTGCAGTCTTATTTATCAAACCTTAGCTTATGGAGAACTAGTTACAATATCTTTAAAGAGTCACTTTCATGTCTTCTCTTTGCTTCGAAAAAGAAGTAAACCAGTTATTCTTTTTTTTCTTTTATTTAAATTCAATTAGCCAACATATAGTACATAATTAGTTTTTGATGTAGTGTTCAATGATTCATTAGTTGTGTATAACACCCAGTGCTCATCAGATCACATGCCCTCCCTAAAACCAATTATTCTTATACTGCATGGACTATTAGAAAAACCCTTGGATGTATGACCCAGAGAGATGTGTTTTGGTGTGGTTTCTACCACATACTGGTTTATTGGTAGTGATCATTTCAGCAAGTTACCCACAATCCAAGCTTTGAAGATTTCTAAGCTTCAGAGTTCACCTTTGTAAAAGGTGAATAATAATCTGGCCTACTTTCCTCCCCAGTGATTTTTGAGAATGACATAGAAATCATAACTTAGGGAAGACTATATGGCCAAATGAACTAAGTTTTATTGGTTAGCAAGATTTTTGTAACACTAGCCAAAGATGGCAACCATACAGTGTTCCAATCTCTGCTCCTGGCTTGTGGCTGACATTACTAATTGATCATGGCACTTTTTTTTCCCCCTGAGTAAGCCTTCAGCTTCAGAATCCTTCTCACAAGGCTCTCTTAACTACTACCACTACTGACTGACTGGAATTGGTACATAAAAGAAAAACATTTGCCAAACCCAAATCTAAATCTCTTCTGCTATTTGTATTTATTTTATGTTATCTTCAGTGGGTTATATATACACATAGTTCTAAAAGTATTTTTTTTAAGTGATTAGTCTTCCCTAGTCCTCTTGTCTTCTGCCATTTCTAAAGTGCAAATTTTCTTCTTGGTTTATGTATATGCTCTGATAAATATTACCTCGGGAAAAAGAGAAAAGCACAGTCAGATAGATCAGGAGCTGTGAAGTTCTGAATCAAGACAATTCATTTCTTTGTAATTCTTGGTAACACCTTGCCTGGGAGATCTAATGTAAAAATCTAATCATTTAGCCTATATCCCATACTAGGTAAACTCTATGTAAATAAAAAGTATCCTTGAGTCTAGTTGAATTGAATCTACGTTCTCATGTGACTTGGCCATGTTCCAAATATTAGCTTTTGTTTTCAGCTTCTGGATGCCTTTCCAGTTTGAACTGAACAATGAAAAATCATAGAAATAGTATTAACATCACTTACATCTGGGATGATTCAAACACTTAAAACATTAAAATAATTTCTTAATAGATTCTTTTTTTGCAATGCTGAACTGAAAAGGAAAGTACCCAAGGTGAGTGGTTGAGAAAAATTCCCATGTTCAGTGGGGATGCCTTGGTAAGATTTAGACGGATGAAGCAAGAAATGTGGGTTCTCTTTTAGACTCACGGACCACCTTTCTTTGCTCCCAGAACCATAATTAGACTTAACTCCTAGTAAAACCCAGGAGGATAAGAATAAAACATAACTTATGATTGGGAAGGAAGTTCCATACACCCAAGAATTCTGATATTTTGTCAATTTATAATTGTGTGTGGAAATAGATTATAGGTGTTAGACCAGGGAATAAAGAGTTTAATGTTGAATTGGAGTAATCACAGTAGAAAGTCATAGCCCCTAACCCAATTCTCAAACTTAACTCCACAGATTCCATGATTCTTAAGTAAAGGGAAAGTTGTAACCACAATGAAGACTCTGCTCCACTGCCAACATTTATATCATATATTTTCCTTCTGCTCTTTCTCAGATTGAGTTGTTGTCATTAATAAAGGTGAGGATGCATTGAGGAATACCTAGAATTCTGAGTGATTACTGGACATCTACATTGAGGCCAATTCCAGAGGATTCAAAATGTCTTTTTATTCTACAAATGTAGAGTAGAAGCTTATAAAGCTTAAATGATGAGTAGAGTTTTGGCCTAAGTTCTATTTCAAAATAGGTATAGTGAGGGGCACCTGGGTGCTCAGTTGGTTAAGTGTCTGCCTTCGGCTCAGGTCATGATCCGAGGGTCCTGGGATCAAGTCCCACATCAGGCTCCTTGCTCAGCAGGGAGTCTGCTCCTCCCTCCCCCCCACCCCCACTCATGCTCTCTCTCTCAAATAAATAAATAAATAAAATATTAAAAAAATAGGTATAGTGATACCCCAAACACCACTATTTTCCTAGTCTCTGAATGAATTGTTGTAATAAGCATGTTTAGAAAGTGGCAAAATCTTCCATGTTGGCTTCCTGACCTGTGGAAAGATAGGTACAATGATAAGAAGAACCAAATGGTAGTTTATCTCTACAAAAGTAGAAAACCATAATCAATATAACACACTAGGGAAAATTTCAGAGATTAGTGATATGATCAAAGATTTGAAACATGCATGCCTGCCTTGCATGAAAGAGATAGAATTTGGGAATAAAAGTCAATTTTTGTGAACTTAATCAATGTAGCTGCTGTTTTAGTTGTTTTTAACTTGAACAAACCAATTAAATTCCTGATGTGTGGTATTTTACTATTGCTCTAGTGATTATTTTTATCTTCTATACCTGTTAGCAAAAAAAAAAAAAGAAAGAAAGAAAGAAAGAAAGAAAGAAAGAAAGAAAGAAAGAAAGAAAAAATCCTATAAACAGTTTGCTTTTACTTGGCATGGATAGCAGTATAGCTTCACTGTCTTACCTCAAACTTAAAAACTCTTCGTCACAATTCAGCATGCGGGGACCTTGATTGTCTCACCATTACATGGGGAATGATCCGAATCAGTAACACAAATGACATGACGGTGCTTGGAAATGATGATCATGATGCAGCAAATACCCTAGATGCCTTGGCAAATGATATGGAAGTCATAAAGGTGGAAAATTAAGCCCATAAAAATTCAGATATTTCCCATTTTGAGGAAGTTTTTAGGTGTTGAATGGTCTGGGGGATATTGGGATTTCTCTGCAAAGTGAAGTGAAGAACAAGTTGCTGCATCTTGTACCTATCACCTCTAAGAAAGGGGCACAGCACCTGTGAGCCTCTGAATTCTGGGAATAATAGATACACATGAGCGCATGCTAATCTGACCCGTTTACCTGTTACCAGTTTTGAGATGGGCCCAGATAAAGATAAAACTTTCTAGAAGGCATAAGGTGTTCTGCTTCTTGAGCTGTAAGGTCAAGCAGATCCAGTGGTGCTCAAAGTATCTGTAGGAGATAGGGGATACTGTGCAATATCAACAGGACAATCATAGCCCAAATCCTTAGGATTTTGGAGCAAGGTTATTCTGGGCTTTTTAATTAATTAATTAATTAATTAATTTTTAATTTATTATATTTTTAATTTATAATTTATTTATTATTTACTCCTGTGTCTTCTGTCACCTGGCAGATCGGCAGAGAGCTGGATGATCTAGGATGGCCTCACTCACCTGTGTGGCTGTTGACAGGTTATCAGCTGGGACATTGGAGTTGACTACTATGTATCTCTGATCATTCAGAAGGCTAGCCCAGGATTTTTCACATGGAGATTATAGAGTTCCAAGAAATGCAAGGATTTCGGTGAGGATTCTGGAGGCCTATGTTCAGAACTCAAAGTTATTTCTGCCACATTCTATTTAAGATAGCCCAGATTCAAGAGATGGGAAAATAGATTCCACCTTTGGTATTAGGAGCTTCAATGTGTCATTGTAATTTTAACAATGTATATAGATTTTCATGGCACTTACTTTTGCTACTTTGATAACTTCAATCAGCATGTATTGCTCCATGGGAAGTTCTCTATTTCCAGCTGACTAAGGAAGAAAAAAATGGACTGGTTTTATAGATAATTCTGCACCAAATCGTAGCACCACCCAAAAGAGGGTGAGTGAGTACCATGGCCAGTCTCAGGAGAGCATTTGAGGATAGTGGTGAAGAGTATTGTACTTCTTTGTTCACTTTTCCTGGAGGAAAGATGGCCAAGGATACATATTTTTTTCAGTCACGTTTAGGCCAGGTGGTCATGGACTTAGTAGGAACAAGATTAGAATGTTGGTAACAACAAAGTCTGTGGGAGAAGTTTGTGGAAAGGTCCCACAGAATGCACAGAAAATAAGGGGATATTTATGTCCCATTAAATGCTCACCAAATACTACTGGTAAGAGGTTCCCAAAATTCAGGTGGCTGAGAAGACCTATGCTGCTCTGTCAATTAGCCTCTTTCCTGACACCTCAGTCATTGCTCAGTGAATTCATGAACAGAATCTGGGCCCATGGTGGCAGGGGTGGAGTTATATATGAGCTCAGCAACATGGCCTTTATTCATTAAGACTGATCTAGCTGCTACATAGCAGAATGCCAAAACTGCCTATAGAAAAGATAAAAAAATGAAACCCTTATGTGGTTTTGGACAGGTGATTAGATTGGACCTCCTCTCCCATATGAAGAATAATAATGTATCTTCACTAAAATAGATGTAGCCTAGATTTTATTTGATTTCCCTGCCTTCAGTGGAACCTCTATAACCACCATTTTTGGACATCCAGTCATGGAATAATACCCTGCCAGGTAAAGATTCACAACCAGCTGAGGTTCTGAATTAGGACAAAGGAAACATGGAATGTGTAGTGTAAGAAGGAAATTATTAAGTCAACTCTGGCTATGTGATTAGTGGCAAAAATGAGAACTTCGTGGTTATGCATATTTTCTTCCTTGCTTTTATACTCCTTACATATTCACCTATTCTTTCCTCTCACTTTCCCAATCTCCTATTTCTAATATGAGATATGTTAATTGTAGGTTACCCTATAATTCAGGGCTAAAAAGTTACAAGATACCAATGGAAATTTGGTCTGAGCTTAAAGATGAAGGGCATTGGGGTGCCTGGGTGGCTCAGATGGTTAAGCGTCTGCCTTTGGTTCAGGTCATGGTCCCAGGGTCCTGGGATTGAGCCCTGCATTGGGCTCCCTGCTTGGTGGGGAGCTTGCTTCTCCCTCTCCCTCTGCTGTTCCCCCTGCTTGTGCTCTCTCGCTTTCTCTGTCAAATAAATAAATAAATAAAATCTTAAAAAAAAAAGATGAAGGGCATTATTGAAAGATGAAATGACATGGGTGCCTGGGTGGTTCAGTTGGTTAAGCATCCAACTCTTGATTTTGGCTCGGGTCATGATCTCAAGGGTTGTGAGATTGAGCCCCACATTGGGCTCCATGCTGGGTGTGGAGCCTGCTTAGGATTCTCTCTCTCCCTCTCCCTCTGTCCCTCCCTCTGCTTGTGCTCACTCTCTCTCTCTCTAAAAAAAAAAAAAAAAAAAAAATGAAATGACAAATAGAGCTTTGTGTCTACTTTTTGAGCAGAGTGAGAAAAAGTCTTTGGCTGTATGAGGTATAATTGCACCACAGTAGGTCAAAATGATCTTAATATCCTATTTGAAGGTTAAAATGGGCAAAATGGGCATGTATGGATGCTGGGTTGACAAACGGTGTCCTCTGTCTGTAGTCTTGGACTGTCTATTGACAATTTGGCACCAATACCACACCCTCTAAGGTCTCCTTTGCAGTGCAGAGGAAAATCCAAAGTCTACATTTCCCAGGATCTTCTCTCATATATAGTTTTAGTTTAGCATCTGCCACTTACATAAATTTGCAAGACAAAAGAGAAGAAGTCACTGTTCTCTTGCTGCCAGATATGTGAGTAAATGTGAGATACGCAACAGTCTTCTGGTGAGTTCTTGAGAACCACTATTTACTGCTACAGATTGAGATTGTTGGTGGCAGCTTCATGAAGACTCTTGCAGATTGAATGGAGTTTCTGGCAAGCTCTTATGAATTGTTGGCTTTGGGGGATTCAGGCTGAAATCCCCAGCTTTGACTTCAGTGAACTCTGTTCTCCAAGCTCTTCCAAAAGCTGGGTAAGCTCATAATTCCTATATTAAAACTCTGTATATCCAGAGTAACTTCTATTTTCTTCCCTAAAACAGGTGGAAGCATCTATAGTGACTCTTCAGACTGGTGATTCCCAATATTGATGAATAGGAATCTGTTAGTATAGTTTATATCCTGTGAGGGAGTATTTGCACAACAGCAAACACTTTAAATTCAGTAAGGTTTTCTTTAAATGAATTTGTATGTGACAAATCATAATATAATCTATATACATTAAAATATATTGTTGAGATGTTACTTATTCAATTTACTGGAACATATGTGAATTCAATGAGTCTCTGTAGTGAAGTCTCTCTTAGCTGCCCCATGTAACACCTCATCCCTGGGTAGAGAAATGGAAGATCGTGTATTTGAAAACTAATATTGTGGCTCAATACCATCACTATTTCAACAAGAAGTTTAAAATTTAGGGAAAGTGATTGCCTTTAATTATCCAGCTAGGACAAAACAAGGGCATTCTCAGTTATAATAGAGAACAGTTTCCAATAAAAAGTGTCGCTCATCAAAAATGTCTTAAGTCTACAATTCTTTACTACTGTTTTTCCCATCCCCGAAGATCTCTTTTGGGTTAAGAAATGTTTTTGAAAATACAGAGACCTTGAGGTGCCTCCATGGCACAGATGGTTAAGCATCTGATTCTTGGTTTCAGCTCAGGTCATGATCTCAGGGTTGTGAGATCAAACCCCATGTGGGTCTCGGTGCTTAGCGTGGCATCTGCTTGAGAGTCTCTCTTCCTCTCCCTCTGCCCCTCCTGCTCATGCTCTCTCTCTCTCAAATAAATAAATCTTTTAAAAAGAAAAGAAAAGGAAATGCAGATGCTTTGTGAAATAGAGTAGAGGCCTGTTAGTTTTACATGCTTCTATGTAATTGTTTTCTCTCCACAACATGACTGAGCTAAGCCAGTGCATGTGGTGGACCTTACTGGGATGAAAGGGGGGGGGGGGGAAAAGGTGTCCTGTTAGAGTAGTGATCTCTTGCTCAAAGTGATACTTTGTAGGGTAAGATCAGCCTCATGTAGGGAATAAGTTTATATAGCCAGATTTAATTGCAGGAATATAGATACTGGGCTTTAAGAAAAAGTACAGAAAGGAAACTTGGGGAACCTTCCCAATGGTATATTTAGCCTAAATTGGAGGTTTGTCCATGATTGGTTTTGAAAAGAGATAGGAATCATTATAAATTATCAAGTCAAAACAATTGTAAACGCTGAATAGTAAAACTACATCCTCATGCTACTACTTTCATATACAACAAATGTTCATTTGCTGTTTGTCACATTTCGGGAAGTGTTTTATGTGCTAAAGAAGCCTAAAAAGACCTTGCAGTGAATAAAACAACCAGTCCCTTGTCTCAGAGTTCACATTCTAGTTGCTATGCTGGATGTATGAGAAGTGAAAGACAGGGCCCCCATCTTCAAGAAGCTTATAATTTTGGGGGGGTGACAAGGATAATACACCTGACCAAAAGGAAATACAAGATTAGTCAGTCACTAAATTTAATGATTTTGATGAAATGAGAAAGACAAAAGCTTATTTTTCCAGGAAGAAGGTTGTGGAATAGTTCTGAAGAAAAGCCTGCATGAGTACATGAAGCAGTCGTACACCGGCTGTAGGCAGGAATAGCTTGGTTTTCATATTTGCCATAGCAGCCCTCAGTATATTGGGGCAAACTGTTTCAAAGTGAAAATTTGAGTACCTTGTCTATGAAATAAGTATACTGTCAGAACATTCTACATAGATGTGCAAGATCAGTTATTTGTCTGGGGCATGGGTGGCAGCTTGGAGACTCTGCCAGATATGGAGATCATGCCTAGAGTCTAACTTGGCATCCTGGTCAAAGTCTGCCAGGTAAGAGTTTCCTTCCAGAGGGACTGGGGAGGTTGAGGATTCCATCCACACTCCACAGGTGAACATAGGAGAGAGATCAAGTTCAATGACATTAGAGGCCAAGAAGCTATCATCTGGCTATCCAGGTCAGATCTAGAGTTCAGGGGTCAGAGAATTGGTGAGGCCATCTCCAGAATGCAGAAGAAACTGAGTTGGTATCCTCGGCTGTGTTTCTTTCTTTCTTTCTTTTGTTCATTCCTTCTTCCAGCCACTCAAAACGCACTGGGCAGTAGCGTACGTACTACTGCCCCATCTGTTGGGGGAAAATGAAGAGGCACAGATACATTGCCCTGCACCTTGATAAGCACCTGCAGTGTGTGTATGTGCAGGGTGCTGTAGGAGTGCACTGAAGGAGCTTCCATCCTTACTGCTGTGCGGGTGGGCGAGGAAGCACAGGGGTGAACATTTGCCAACAGAGGCACCCATAGAGCCCCAGGTGTTCATGCTCCTGCTTAATGTCAGGGCCAAGGAGAGGCCCTTTGGGATTTTCTTTTGGTAAGTAATTAATATATGTTTCAAGTTAAACGCCAAGAGCATGAAAAGACCTTGCAGGTGCTAAGTGTTATTATAACATATTAAGATAATGAGAGCCTTGCTCATCTTGCTTTGCCTAGCTTAGTGGTTATTCTCAACACCGCCTGCAGATTAGAATCACCTAGGGAACTTGGAAAAAAATGCCAATGCCCAGGCCTCATCTCTAGGGATTAGATTTAATGGATTTGGGGTGATGCCTGAGCAGGGGGAAAGCAAAACAACTCCCCCAGGTGATTCTAATACACAGTCAGAGCTGTGATCCAAAGCAAGCAGCTCAAAGCACTCTTCATTTTCCCCTTATCCTGATTGTTTTCGGAGACTCAGCTTAATTGCCAACTCCTCTGTGAAGTCTTCCCTGCTTTGTTCATCTGTTTGTGAACTACTGAACTTTGTCATTTGTAATATGTACTTCCTGACCAATACACTGAGCTACTTACAAGATCAGGGGCTATAACTTTTATTGCTCTTACATCCTAGAAATCTGACTCTCAGGTTTGGCTAAATTATCCAGACTGTGGATCAGAAGTATAATTGTTTTTAATGTCTGTTGATGTTTTACACAGAAATTGGAACATTTCATAGAATATTAGTGCTGCAAGGGAACTTAACGAGCCCTAATTAGATCCCCCTCATTTTATAAATGAAAATATTCAAAGGCAAATCACTTCTCTAAGTTCTTGCATTGCTGTGTGCCTGGTCAAATTCTCTGAGCACATTCCCTCAGATGACTCAGAGGTTCTCAGGCTGCACTTTGCAGGAGTAAAAGGAGAAAATTGACACGCTGTTATACTTTTCTGAGAGTCCTAATGGTGATAAAAACAGAACAGGAGGGTGCCTGGGTGGCTCAGTTGGTTAAGCGACTGCCTTCGGCTCAGGTCATGATCCTGGAGTCCCTGGATCGAGTCCCGCATCGGGCTCCCTGCTCAGCAGGGAGTCTGCTTCTCCCTCTGGCCCTCCCCCTTCTCATGCTCTCTCTCTATCTCATTCTCTCTCTCAAATAAATAAATAAAATCTTAAAAAAAAAAAAACAGAACAGGAATCAGGCTATCTAAGGCTCAAGATTTATGTTGAATGGGTACTTGAGTCCCTAGAAATGTGGGTAAAATGGGGAAGCTGATGTTTAGGTTAAGTAGTTCAAAACCATGGGCAGTATTGTCCCCACAGGGGCATTTGGCAATGTCTACAGACATATTTTGTTGTCACAACTAGAAGGGGTGCTACCTGCATTCAGAAAGTAGAGGCCAAACATTCCACAATATGTAGGATAGCCACCCCCAACAAGGAATTGTCCAGCCCCAAATGTTAATAGTACCAAGGTTGAGAAACCCTGTGGTAGATGTTCCTGTCAGCTCAGGAGAGAGGGCAAGGCCAGGGCCAAGGACAGAGAACCACCATTACTTCCAAACAGAATGGCCTGCCAGGATGATAAGGTGGGGAGATGCCTGAGAAAAGCATTCCATGATGAGATGGAAGTCTTGATGGATGCAGTGATATGTGCATCATGTTAATAAGAATTCTTGCAAGGAGGCTCTGAGTCTGTCATTCAGACGAACCCCTTGTCTTATGCCCAAAGTCCTCTGCAGATAATTTGGGATTCTTTTGAGTCTGAGAGCCATCCACCTAGTCTGGAGCTCCAGCATTAAGCTCAGTGTTGTGGACTGAAGGTTTGGATCTCCCCCAAATCCATATGTTGAGGCCCTAACCCCCAAAGTGACTGCATTTGGAGATGAGGCCTTAACAGAAGTAATTAAGGTTAAATGAGGTCATAAGGTTGGGGCCCTGATCCATATGGTTAGTGTTCTTATAAGAAGAGACACTGGAGCTACATCTCTCTCTGTGCAACTCAGAAGAAAAGCCACATGAAGGTTGCTGTCCACAAGCCAGGAAGAAAGGCTTCATTAGAAACGAACACTTCCAGATCCAGATCTGAGACTTGCTGCCTCCAGGACTGTAAGAAATAAATTTCTGTTGTTAAACCCCTTCCCACTCCCTGCCCTCCCATCTGTGGTATTTGGTTACAGCAGCCTGAGCAGACTAAGATAGTCAGGAAACTTGAACAATTAGAAAAAGAACAGAACATAATAATGACCTCCAAAGTCACAGAAAATATCTTATGGGGGAAACAGCAAGAGAGTGAAGCCCGGGCCATCCTCCAGTGAATACCATCAGTGTGGACCATCCCCTACCCTCCTCCCTCGCACCCAGCACTATCTCCTAATGACCCCTTTCCAGTATCACCTGGTTCCAACTGACTGTAGTCTTTGGAGGCTAGTCCTCTTGGATGCTCAAGACTGTTTTCAACAGAAGCACAACATATTGAAAAATGCAATTAGAAGATATTTAAACCAAAGGAGGGTAAACTATTTTCATGGTGTAAGGATTAGGTAACAGGGACCAACCATTAATAACAGTAATTTGTTTCCTTAAAGCCTTTAGGGTAGTGCTTTTAAAAACTGGGTTTGCATAAGAATTATTTGGAATGCTTGTTAGAGATTTGGATTCATGTATGCATCACCTGGTTCTGGTTTAATAGGCCTGAACCGGGGGCCCAGAGTCTGTTGATAAAATCATGGGGATTTCAAAACAGGTGATCCTGTTTTGTCACAGTAAGAAACACTGTATTCATACTTCACAAGGGACTTTTCAAGGGCTGTGTATTTTGGAAATGGAGAAGGAAAAGATGAGGGGATAGGAGAGAAGGAAAGGGACTGGGTAAGACTGGGAAATAAAAGGAAAGAGAGATATAGTTTAGATATAATGAAGGAGTGAGGGCAGCCATGGGGCAGAATTGCATTTTACAGCAAGTCATGGAGAGAAGGGATGGAGCCTGCTAGAACTCTTTCCTATAATAACTTGCTCCTGAATTTTGGCCTTGGCATTTGCAATTGTTGGCAGGGACAGCAATTAGTTCACTCTGTCCCTCAGATTAAAACTTGGAGCCAGCAGAGAGCCCTCTATAGATCTTCTCTTTGGTTCACTAGGAGGTTCACTAGAAGTATTCAGGAGAAGAAATTCAGGAAATTTAAGTGTGAGTGGATGGGGATCAGGCCAGATAAAGATATGTTGGCAGACATATTCCATAGACATATCCCATAGGATATCCCATGGGTATATCCCACAGACACCTGCAGTCCGACTGTGCCAAGAGAATGAACCTCTGAAGGAAAACTAAGTCACATACCTACATATTCTGTGCCCCCTAATGTTTATTTAACTTAGGTGAAATCTAGGTTTAAACAGATGTCAATCACAAAAGGGAGGTGGTGTGTTTAGATCTAGGAGGGCTATGGATCTGTGGGGGAAACCAGTTTCTGCCTCAGTGATGATGGTGATGGGAGAATGGGGAGGGGCTACAGATTAGATTCAAGTATACTGGATTTCTATTGCTAATTTTGTTACACCAGAAACTAGATTTCCCAGAATCTTGGGGAATGCCTGAAATTTTTCTGGGTTGAGTTCAAAAGTGAAGTTGCATTAGATTTGGGAAGTGGATATGAAGCAGAAGTTGAAGATGGTTGTCAATGAGAAGTGATGAAAGAGACACAGAGTTGCATGTGGTTTTCCAGTTTGATCTTGATCTCAACTGGTGGCCTTGCTGACCAACATCATCCGTGGTCTGCCATCTTACCCTTTCTTGCAAACTCATAGAGGCAGTAGTTACATAGATCCAAATGCTTTCTGCAGACTTCTACAGGCTTCTTCACAGCTGGACTGCAGCAGCTAGGTGCTCTTAATTTCCAGATGTTCCTGCAAGCTCTAATTCATTCCGGCACACCATGCTAGCTAATGATCTTTCTCTGACCCTTCCACTCCAAACCTTTACTTCCCCAGTGACTCCCTCAATCACATAAGGTCTAATCCTAATGGGAATTCCTTATTCCATGATACTTGTGATGATACTGCTTCCCTTACTAAACCCTGATTAATACAACCCCAGATCACCTCCACCCCTAACCCTCCCACTATGCACTAGACTCATGGGTCTTCAAAGCACAGAGACCACTGAGGGAGGGACAATTCTCCATATATCCTAAAGAGAGCTCTTCCTCTAATTATTAGTGTCTGAATCTGAGAACCATCTCTTAGTGATAGAGAAAGTTAAGTTGAGTGGAGCTATTACTTTGTAATGATATGAAATGAGAGGCATCTCTCAGTTTATAAATACTTGGATTGAGACACACGGCCTTCAGAGATAATTGTAAAATAACCCTAAACCTGGTTTTAAGCTTGAAACACTAGGTAAGGAAGCCTAATGACAGACAGGTGGAAGTGTTCCAGACAAGCCACCCAGACAGAGAAAATTGCTTTAGAGGAGTGATTGCAATTGCAGAAGTCAGAGACTACCGTAAGGGAGTGTGTAAGTGGCAACTTAAAAGATAATTCAAGATACTCCAAAGACAAAGAAAGATCTTCTGCAGGGCAGGTAACAAAAATTACTTTCCTGGGACTGGATATTTCAAATGCAGCATGCTCATGGCCAGAGGAATCTATGGGTGTTCACGTTCTGGGTCAATAATACCAGTGTTTGGGGTACTGTGTCCCATCATTCTCAGGGGCAATGCCAACCAAACTCTGCTTTGGATTGGTGGTCTGAGGGGCTTACCACAATTCAGTATCCTTCCCAGCTGGAAGCAGATGAGCAGAGTATAGGGACAGCCACATCTATGACTAAACTTTAGGTTAGTTAGCAAAATGCATCTTTATTTTATTAACAAAGCTGTTTCTATTCTTTTCTTTTTCCACTTGTTTTATAGAAAATGCTTGGGTACCTGGATGGCTCGGTTGGTTAAGTGACTGCCTTGGGCTCAGGTCATGATCCCAGGGTCATGGGATCGAGTCCCACATTGGGCTCCACCTGCTCTATGGGGAGCCTGCTTCTCTCTCTTCCTCTGCCTGCCACTCCCCCTGCTTGTGCTCTCTCTCTCTTTCTGTCAAATCTTAAAAAGAAGAAGAAAATGTTCAGTGTGAGGGTTTTTAACTGTACTGAGCCTGGGCTAATAAGGGAATGTAACGTATTTTTCCAGTTTCAGACCAATAAGTCGACCAGGATCTGGTTCCTTCTTGAAGTTCTGTGATAATAGCATCAGTTGCTCCTCCCATCATGGTGGGCATCATAATTGTAGGACATACACATAGAGGGATGGATATTCAAACTCAGCAAAGGGTAGCTGAGAGTTCCTTCTCCTTCCTACCTGGTGAGTACCTCAGAGCTTTTCTTTCTCTGCCCTCCTTTGGAGGCTCTCCTAGGAAAACTCTCTCCTCTCCTCTTTCACAAGAGAAAAAAAAAAAAAAAATCACTGTCAGTTCAAAGGATCTGAAGGATTAGCCTGAGGTCCAAACCTGTATGCTGGCCCTGCCTTTAACTTCAATCACCTCTCACCCTGCTGCCTCACTCAATTATCCCCAAGCCTGAAAGTGTCTCCCACCTTCACCCCAAAAAAGACAGTCCTCTGAGCAGCTGGCTAGCTGAGGGCAACAGCTGGATGAGCCTAGTAGCTGCTCTGGAGGGATAATATTATCCTGTGATTATCACACCTTCCTCTCCCAGGGGCACTGGGACTTGTGACTGTTGTGCTTCTTTCTGCTTTACATGTAAATAAAGGGAGGGAAATGCCTTGATTCCCTTAAGCTGGCAGTTGAAATCACGTTCCAACTGGGAGGTTGAAGCTTCCAGGCCTCCTTAAAATGCTAATAAGCTCTGCGGTGTGCATTGGCAGGGCCTTCCAGGTGGGTTCTGCTGGTGCCCAGGGCTGCTGTGGATGATACAGAGCTCTATCCCTATGATCCTATGTCTTTTTCTTTAGCTCTTTCAATTTACCTGAAGACTGGAGCTGCTTCTCTTTATCAGAGACTCTGGTGCCACCACTTGCCCATCCTCTAGCCCACCAGCTCCCAGGATAATCCTATAGAATTCATGGTGGTGTGAAAACTTCCAGGCAAGCAAAGCTTGTCCCTGGTGCATTCCCATCTGAGCCAATGGAGGCAAAATCTTTACATGGGATGGGACTAGCAAAGGCAAAAGTAGGAAGTGGCAAACACTGGATGGTGGAACTTGGGCAAGAAGCCAAAATTTAGCCTACAAAGACAAAGCAGGAATGGGAACTCAGGCAGGGTCAGATCCTGCTTCGCACAATAGAAGACCCTGATTCTAATGAGAATTGGTGTGTCTGGGATCACTGGGCCAGAAGTAGACTGGAGCTTACGAGAAGAAAGTCATGGGAACTAGTGCTAGTGACCTTTTGAAACCATAGTCCTGACAACTTTTCCTAAGGGCAGGACTTCTCTTGAGGGCCTGAGTTCTCTCTTTACCTTAAGGATGCATCTCTATCAGTCTTAAAGGGTCAGGACTCGGAATTTTCACAATTTTCCTCTCACAGACTTTTTTGTTATTGTTGTCCCCTACTCTGATTGTTTTCTCACCTAAAACCTGGAGTACTGAGACTAGAGTACTAAGACTGGATGCTAAGCTTTTGCTTGGCTTCACAAAGACCTGCTCTTCCTTGGAGATTATTTTCACACTTTCCCTCCCCTTTCAACAGTAATAATCTCGGGTGTGTCATTTAGGGCTGGGCACACTCACTAACCCAACGTTCAGAGCTGACTGACTCACTAAAAATGTTAAGAGCAAGTAAGGAGTAGTTACTGCATTTTAATAGCGAATTTACTTTCCTCAAAACCTGCCCATGTGACACTTCTCAAATCCTGTCCAATCAGTGTTCTCTATTTCACCTAGTAGCCCAAAGACAATGCTGAAGTATAGAACAGAGCAGCACTCAGCTTAAGGAACTTTTCCCAGGCCAGTGGAATCAGGCAGTTGGCAATTCCCAAATCTGTTTGCAGACAGTGCTGAAAGTTGAGACTAGCCTAGCTGCAGGATTGGATACAGCCTTTGGATTGCTTTGCCAAATATGGGGTAAAATGACTTTGGCTGCTGTAAACTCCAGCTTCAATGGAGACAGAAGAAGTCTCTCTTTCTCACATCTTTTCTGAGCTCCTGGGGCCTAACAGTCAGTGTTTGGCTTAGAAAGGGATTCAGTATCCTTTTATTATAGTCTTGATGTCAACCCCAATGCCACATGGGAAGGCTTCTTATGTTCAAGGGGCAGCCACAAGCAAGAAAGAGCAATCTGTGTTTTTCTATTTTTTTGGTCCCTGAGATAATTTTGAAGGAGGCGATGTTTGTGTTTCCAACTTACCCCTCTACTCTTCAATTTCTGTATCCCCTATATAAGCGCTCATATGTCATTCTCATGGACTTATGATCTTAGGATGTCATTCCTTCTAGGAGAAAGCAATCTGGGAATCAAACTTACATTAAGTATTCAGAACTGGGTATATTATTCCTTTAAAGGCTGCCTAGATTTTAAAAGAGGTTACAGGAAGAGGGCAATACTCAAACTGTATTTGCCTTACACGCAAAAACATTCTTTGACCCAAACAGAATATAAGTATCTATTTCCATAAACCAAGAGAACTGAGACCTCTGTAAAGATTCAGCCCTCTCTTGGCTGAAACATTAGTTCCCTGTAGCTTCAATCCATACCTTTGGTATTACTGATAAAGCAATGGCTTCTGTGGATCATTATTATTAATTATTATTATTTGATAATACAGAAGATCATAGAATCTTGGTGGGAAGTTAAGATGTGAAGAGGAAAAGGGCAGAGCACCGGAGGCCCAGAAGATGGACATGCATTGTTTATATGGTCATTGGTTACCACTGCTGAGTGGTGTTAAAGTATGATCATCTCTGATCTCCACTAACACCTGAAGTCTTGGATAATATTTAGACATCTATGCTGTTTAAAAGATAAACTTGCAAAGATAACTACCATGATGCTTTAAAAAGTTTAATAATTTTGTTAGATGATTAATATTAGTATGGACATTTGGGACACTATCATAGAATAGAGCAATTTTAGCTGTTTGTGACATACAACTTTGGTGGGATAGATGGACCCTGGATGAAATATATACTATGTTCAATGTTAAAAAGCCAAAGTAGTTCCACTGTAAACATTTATTCCTGGCACATAGAATTCTGTTGAGAAAATGTTTTCTGTCAATAACACTAATGGTGGTTGACATTTTGAGCTGGAAGACAGAACCCAAGGGATGTGTGCAGCATGGGAGATAAACACATGAATACTAAGAATGCTGCTTTTTTGCTCAATTGGCATTAGAAAAACTTGACTCATACATCTATAAATATTTGGATTTTTTAGGTGATTGTGTGCTAAAGCATCAAAGTTGTAATAATATCTTGTGTTAAAATAAAATGAGTCATTTAAAAAATGTGAATTTACTTATTTAACAATCAATATTCTTTTCCTGAACTTTGTGTACCTGTTTAGCTGTCGCAGATAAGGTGACTATTAATAATTCACACTTCCATCAGTGTGGTATGAGAGTTCTAGTCATCATCACTCATTTTAGCCATTCTGTGTTGTGTCTTATTTTCATTTAAATTTACAATACCCTGATATCTAATAAACTTGAGCACCTTTTCATATGTTAATTTACCATTTTGACATTTGGATTTTAAGAAGTTTCTCTTCAAATCTTTTGCTCATTTTCCTGCTTTTTTTTAAGATTTTATTTATTTATGTATTTATTTAAGATTTTATTTATTTATTTGTCAGAGAGAGAGAGAAAGAGGGAGGGAGAATGCAAAAGCAGGGGGAACTGCAGGCAGAGGGAGAAGTAGATATCCTGCTGAGCAAGGAGCCTGAAGTGAGATTTGATCCCAGGACCCTGGGATCATGACCTGAGCCAAAGGCAGATGCTTAACTGACTGAACCACCCAGGCATCGCTTAAGATTTTATTTTTAAGTAATCTCTATACCCAAAGTGGGGCTCAACCTTACAAACCTGAGATCAAGAGTTGCATGCTCTGCCCACTGAACAAGCCAGATGCCCTCCCTGCTGTCTTACTGATTAAAAAAAATTCTTTATATATGCTTGGCATGAGTCTTTTTTTCTTTTTTGGCATGAGTCTTTTTTAGATTGATGTATTAAAAATATTTTCTCAAGCGCCTGGGTGGCTCAGTCCGTTGAATGTCTGCCAATGGCTCAGTCCGTTGAACGCCCTGGGATCGAACCCCTAGTCAGGCTTCCTGCTCCTGGGAGTTTGCTTCTTCCTCTCCCTCTGCCCCTCTCCCCCACTTGTGTGCTCTCTCCCTCTCTCTCTCTCACTCTCAAATAAATAAATAAATAAATAAAATCTTTAAAAAATATTTTCTCACTCTATGACTTTCCTTTTAAATCTTATTGGTTTCTCTTTATAGACAGAAATTCTTTTTTTTAATTATGTTATGTTAATCACCATACCTTACATCATTAGTTTTTTATGTAGTATTCCATGATTCATTGTTTGCGTATAACACCCAGTGCTCCATGCAGTACATGCCCTCTTTAATACCCATCACCAGGCTAACCCATCCCCCCACCCCGCTCCCCTCTAGCACCCTCAGTTTGTTTCTCAGTGTCCATAGTCTCTCATGGTTCATCTCCCCCTTTGATTTCCCCCCCTTCATTTTTCCCTTCCTGCTCTCTTCTTTTTTTCTTAAACATATAATGTATTATTCAGAGGTACAGGTCTGTGATTCAACAGTCTTACAGAATTCACAGCGCTCACCATAGTACATACCCTGCACAATGTCTATCACCCAGCCACCCCATCCCTCCCACCCCCAGCCACTCCAGCAACCCTCAGTTTGTTTCCTGAGATTAAGAATTCCTCGTATCAGTGAGATCATATGATACATGTCTTTCTCTGATTGACTTATTTCACTCAGCATAATACCCTCCACTTGCACCCACGTTGTTGCAAATGGCAAGATTTCATTCCTTTTGATGGCTGCATAATATTCCATTGTATATATAGATACCACATCTTCTTTATCCATTCATCTGTCAGTGGACATCTTGGCTCTTTCCACAGTTTAGCTATTGTGGACATTGCTGCTATAAACATCAGGGGTGCACGTACCCCTTCGGATCCCTACATTTGTATCTTTGGGGTAAATACCCAGTAGTGCAAATGTTGGGTCGTAGGGTAGCTCTATTTTCAACTTTTGAGGAACCTCCATACTATTTTCCAGAGTGGCTGCACCAGCTTGCATTCCCACCAACAGTGTAGGAGGGTTCCCCTTTCTCCGCATCCCCGCCAACATCTGTCATTTCCTGACTTGTTAATTTTAGCCATTCTGACTGGTGTGAGGTGATATCTCATTGAGGTTTTGATTTGGATTTCCCTGATGCCGAGCGATGTTGAGCACTTTCTCATGTGTCTGTTGGCCATTTGGATGTCTTCTTTGGAAAAATGTCTGTTCATGTCTTCTGCCCATTTCTGGATTGGATCATTTGTTCTTTGGGTGTTGAGTTTAAAAAGTTCTGTATAGATTTTGGATACTAGCCCTTTATCTGATATGTCATTTGCAAATATCTTCTCCCATTCTGTCGGTTGTCTTTTGGTTTTGTTCACTGTTTCTTTTGCTGTGCAAAAGCTTTTTATCTTGATGAAGTCCCAATAGTTCATTTTTGCCCTTGCTTTCCTTGCCTTTGGCGATGTTTCTAGGAAGAAGTTCCTGCGGCTGAGGTTGAAGAGGTTGCTGCCTGTGTTCTCCTCATGGATTTTGATGGATTCCTGTCTCACATTTAGGTCTTTCAACCATTTTGAGTCTATTTTTGTGTGTGGTGTAAGGAAATGGTCCAGTTTCATTCCTCTGCATGTGGCTGTCCAATTTTCCCAACACCATTTGTTGAAGAGACTGTCTTTTTTCCATTGGACATTCTTTCCTGCTTTGTCGAAGATGAGTTGACCATAGAGTTGAGGGTCCATTTCTGGGCTCTCTATTCTGTTCCATTGATCTATGTGTCTGTTTTTGTGCCAGTACCATACTGTCTTGATAATTACAGCTTTGTAATAGAGCTTGAAGTCCAGAATTGTGATGCCACCAGCTTTGCTTTTCTTTTTCAACATTCCTCTGGCTATTCGGGGTCTTTTCTGGTTCCATACAATTTTTAGGATTATTTGTTCCATTTCTTTGAAAAAAGTGGATGCTCTTTTGATAGCGATGGCATTGAATGTGTAGATTGCTCTAGGTAGCATTGACATCTTCACAATATTTGTTCTTCCAATCCATGAGGATGGAACGTTTTTCCATTTCTTTGTGTCTTCCTCAATTTCTTTCATGAGTATTTTATAGTTTTCTGAGTACAGATTCCTTGCATCTTTGGTTAGATTTATTCCTAGGTATCTTATGGTTTTGGGTGCAACTGTAAATGGGATCGACTCCTTCATTTCTCTTTCTTCTGTCTTGTTGTTGGTGTGTAGGAATGCCACTGATTTCTGTGCATTGATTTTATATCCTGCCACTTTACTGAATTTCTATATGAGTTCTAGCAGTTTTGGGGTGGAGTCTTTTGGGTTTTGACATAAAGTATCAAATCATCTGCAAAGAGTGAGAGTTTGACTTCTTCTTTGCTGATTTGGATGCCTTTTATTTCTTTTTGTTGTCTGATTGCTGTGGCTAGGACTTCTAATACTATGTTGAATAGCAGTGGTGATAGTGGACATCCCTGCCGTGTTCCTGACCTTAGGGGGAAAGCTTTCAGTTTTTCCCCATTGAGAATGATATTCGCTGTGGGTTTTTCATAGATGGCTTTTATGATATTGAGGTATGTACCCTCTATGCCTATACTCTGAAGAGTTTTGATCAAGAAAGGATGGTGTACTTTGTCAAATGCTTTTTCTGCATCTACTGAGAGGATCATATAGTTCTTGTTCTTTCTTTTATCAATGTATTGTATCACATTAGTTGATTTGTGGATGTTGAACCAACCTTGCAGCCCAGGGATAAATCCCACTTGGTCGTGGTGAATAATCCTTTTAATGTACTGTTGGATCCTACTGGCTAGTATTTTGGTGAGAATTTTTACATCCATGTTCATCAGGGATATTGGTCTGTAATTTTCCTTTTTGATGGGGTCTTTGGTTTTGGGATCAAGGTAATGGTAGCCTCATAAAACGAGTTTGGAATGTTTCCTTCCATTTCTATTTTTGGAAGAGTTTCAGAAGAATAGGTATTAATTCTTCTTGAAACGTTTGGTAGAAGTCCCCTGGGAAGCTCTCTGGCCCTGGGCTTTTGTTTTTGGGAGATTTTTGATTACTGCTTCAATTTCCTGAGTGGTTATAGGTCTGTTCAGGTTTTCTATTTCTTCCTGGTTCAGTTTTGGTAGTTTATACATCTCCAGGAATGCATCCATTTCTTCCAGATTATCTATTTTGCTGGCATATAGTTGCTCATAATATGTTCTTATAATTGTATTTCTTTGGTGTTGGTTGTGATCTCTCCTCTTTCATTCATGATTTTGTTGATTTGGGTCATTTCTCTTTTCTTTTTGATAAGTCTGGCCAGGGGTTTATCAATCTTGTTAATTCTTTCAAAGAACCAGCCCCTAGTTTCATTGATCTGTTCTACTGTTCTTTTGGTTTCCATTTCATTGTTTTCTGCTCTGATCTTTATTATTTCTCTTCTCCTGCTGGGTTGAGGCTTTATTTGCTGTTCTTTCTCCAGCTCCTTTAGGTGTAGGGTCAGGTTGTGTATTTGAGACCTTTCTCGTTTCTTGCGAAACACTTGTATTGCTATATACTTTCCTCTTAGGACTGCCTTTGTTGCATCCCAAAGATTTTGAACAGTTGTGTTTTCATTTTCATTTGTTTCCATGAATTTTTTTAATTCTTTAATTTCCTGGTTGACCTATTCATCCTTTAGTAGAATGCTCTTTAGCCTCCATGTATTTGAGTTCTTTCCAACTTTCCTCTTGTGATTGAGTTCTAGTTTCAAAGCATTGTGGTCTGAAAATAGGCAGGGAATGGTCCCAATCCTTTGGTACCGATTGAGACATGATTTGTGACCCAGGATGTGATCTATTCTGGAGAATGTTCCATGGGCACTAGAGAAGAATGTGTATTCTGTTGCTTTGGGATGGAATGTTCTGAATATATCTGTGAAGTCCATTTGGTCCAGGGTGTCATTTAAAGTCTTTATTTCCTTGTTGATCTTTTGCTTAGATGACTGGTCCATTTCAGTGAGGGGGGTGTTAAAGTCCCTTACTATTATTGTATTGTTGTCAATGTGTTTCTTTGCTTTTGTTATTAATTGGCTTATATAATTGGCTGCTCGCATGTTAGGGGCATAGATATTTACAATTGTTAGATCTTCTTGTTGGATAGACCCTTGAAGTATGATATAGTGTCCTTCCTCAGCTCTTATTATAGTCTTTGGTTTAAAACCTAATTTGTCTGATATAAGGATTGCCACCCCAGCTTCCTTTTGTTGTCCATTAGCGTGGTAAATGGTTTTCCACCCCCTCACTTTCAATCTGGGGGTGTCTTTGGGTCTAAAATGAGTCTCTTGCAGACAGCATATCAATGGGTCTTGTTTTTTTATCCAATCGATACCCTGTGTCTTTTGATTGGGGCATTTAGCCCATTTGCATTCAGGGTAACTATTGAAAGATATGAATTTAGTGCCATTGTATTGCCTGTAAGGTGACTGTTACTGTATATTGTCTGTGTTCCTTTCTGGTCTATGTTACTTTTAGGCTCTCTCTTTGCTTAGAGGACCCCTTTCAATATTTCTTGTAGGGCTGGTTTCGTGTTTGCAAATTCCTTTAGTTTTTGTTTGTCCTGGAAACTTTTTATCTCTCCTTGTATTTTCAGTGACAGCCTAGGGGGATATAGTATTCATGGCTGCATATTTTTCTCATTTAGTGCCCTGAATATATCATGCCAGTCCTTTCTGGTCTGCCAGGTCTCTGTGGATAGGTCTGTTGCCAATCTAATGTTTCTACCATTGTAGGTTACAGATCTCTTCTCCTGAACTGCTTTCAGGATTTTCTCTTTGTCTCTGAGACTCGTAAGTTTTACTATTAGATGTCAGGTTGTTGACCTATTTTTATTGATTTTGAGGGGGGTTCTCTGTGCCTCCTGCATTTTGATGCCTGTTTCCTTCCCCAAATTAGGAAAGTTCTCTGCTATAATTTGCTCCAATATACCTTCTGTCCCTCTCTCTCTTTCTTATTCTTCTGGGATCCCAATTATTCTAATATTGTTCTGTCTTATGGTATCACTTATCTCTCGAATTCTGCCCTCATGATCTAGTAGTTGTTTATCTCTCTTTTTCTCAGCATCTTTCTTTTCCATCATTTGGTGTTCTATATCACTAATTTTGTCTTCTGCCTCATTTATCCTAGCAGTTAGAGCCTCCATTTTTTTATAGCACCTCATTAATAGCCTTTTGATTTCGACTTGGTTAGATTTTAGTTCTTTTATTTTTCCAGAAAGGGTTTCTCTAATATCTTCCATGCTTTTTTCAAGCCCAGCTATTATCTTTAAAATCATAATTCTGAACTCTAATTCTGACATCTTACTAATGTCCGTGTTGATTAGGTCTCTGGCAGTTGGTACTGCTTCTTGTTCTTTTTTTGATGTGATTTTTTTCATCTTGTCATTTCGTCCAGAGGAGAATAGATGCATGAGAGAACAAAATGCTAACAGGGTAACAAGTACCCCAGAGAAATGTACACTAAACAAATCAGAAGAGACCTGAAACTAGGGGAAAAGAAAGGGAAAGAAAGGAAAAAGAAAAAAAAAAGGAAGTTGTAAAAGAAAAAGATAAAAACCAACCAACCAACCAACAAACAAACAAAACAGAATATGATCAAATATGATCAGGCTGGTGTATAGATCAGTGCCACACACTAAATTTTGGGTGTATTTTGGTCTGTTAGAAGAAAGTGCCTCCCAAAATTTTAAAGAAAGAAAAACTTACATATGTACAAAAATAAGGGTAAATATGATGAAGGGATTGAATATGACTGTAAAGATGGAAATTATAAAGGTTTTATAAAAGGAATTGATAAGAGAAGTTGGTTGAAAAAAAGAAGAAGAGGATTTAAAAAAAAAAAAAAGGGAAAGAATGTGATCAGGCAGGAGACCAGAACAAAGCCATACACTGGAGATTTAGGGTATATTTTGGTCTGTTAGAAGAAACTGTATCCCAAAATTGTAAAGAGAGAACAACTTATATCTATATACCAAAAGTAAGGTTAATTGCTAGGAAGGGATAGACTATGACTCTAAAAATGAAAAATAAAAAAGATTTTTTAAAAAAGGGATTGAAAAGATGTTGGTTGAAAAAGGGAAAAAGAAAAATTCAAAAAAAAAGAAAAAGAAAGTTTAAAAAATAATTAACTTTGAAAGACTACAGAATCATGGTAAAAAAGCCATGAATTCTATGTGCAGTATTCCCCTAGCTCTGGAGTTCTGCCGTTCTCATTGATCGGTAAACTTGGTCTTGGCGGGCTGTTCTCGCTGATCTTCTGGGGGAGGGGCCTGTTGCCGTGGTTCCCAAATGTCTTTGCCGGAGGCGGAATTGCCCCGCCCTTGCCGGTTCCGGGCTAAGTCATCTGCTCCGGTTTGCTCTCAGGAGCTTTTGTTCCCTGCAAGCTTTCAGTACAGCTTTGGAGGACGAGAGTGAAAATGGTGGCCTCCCAATCTCCGGCCCGGGGGAGCTGGGGACTCGGGGCCCCGCTCCTCAGTGCGCCCCCAGAGAAAAGCAGTCAGTCACTCCCGTCTCCCCGGGCTCTGGTCGCACTCTGTGCTCACCGGGCCTGTGACCGAGCGTTTCTATCTCTGGCGCACGACCCCGTGTGGAGTCTCCAAACCCAGCAGATCCCCGTGGTGTGCTCCCGCGCTGCTCCTCCTGGGGGGAGGAAGGTGAGTCTCCCCGGATCAGCCGCTTGTTGGGTCCCTGCTGGAGGAGCAGTGGCCCGACTATGCCGCGGATCACGGTTTATGGCAACCCTGAGCTGAGAGCCCGCGCCTGGGCTCCATCTCTGCAGCCGGCTTCCCTGCTCCGATACCTGGGAGCTCTGCTGCACTCAGGCACCCCCGGTCTTTCTGTGACCCTGAGGGTCCTAAGACCACACGGTCCCGCGAGGGTGCCACCCCCCCGCTTAGCCCCTGGAGCGATGTCCCTCAGCGGAGCAGACTTCTAAAAGTTCTGATTTTGTGCTCCGCGGCTCTTTCACTTACCAGTAGCGGCTGAAGGAGGCCCCCTCCCCCTCTGTCTATCTTCCCGAATATCGCCTTGGAGTCACTTCTCTGCACGTCCTACCTTCCAGAAAGTGGTCGCTTTTCTGTTCAGAGAGTTCCTGCTATTCTTTTCTTTGATCTCTTGTTGAGTTCATAGGTGTTCAGAATGGTTTAATCCCTATCTAGCTGAATTCCTGGGACCAGAGGAAATTTAGGTCTCCTACTCCTCTGCCACCTTGCTCCTCCCCCCCATAGACAGAAATTCTTAAATTTAATAAAATCCAATTTATCAGCATTCTTTTGATTTTAGCTCTTTTTGTATCATGTTTAAGCAATCTTTGCCTACTTCAAAGTCATAAAGATATCCCCCTGTGATTTCCTCCAAATAATTACTGGTTTTCTGTTCACATTGAGATATACAGTCCATTTGGCATTGATATTTTATTTATGATATATTTTTTGTCCACAAAAACCGTTTATTGAAAGACCTATCTCTTTCCTAAGGTACTATATTCCTATCTTTGTCATAAATTAGATGATTTTTCTAGATATGGGTCAGTTTCTACATTCTCCATTCTGTTCTATTCCTTTTTGTCTGTTTTACTATCCTTTTGCCAAAAGTGCACTTTCACAAGTATTATAATATTATAATGTTTTGCTATCTGGAAGTATAAATCCTTCAGCTGAAGACCAAGAAGAGGATTTATACTTCTTCAAGATTACCTGAGCTATTCTTAGCCCTTCCATGACCATAAAGAATTAGAACAAGCTTGTCAATTTACACTCAAACACACCGTGTTGTAATTTACTTGGATTCATGTGAATTTCTAGACAATTTGGGAGAATTAATATCATACTGGTTCTCATAATCCATGATAATGGTATATTCTTTGATTTATATAGTTTTTCTTTTATTTCTCGCAAAATAGTTTTCAGTGTTCCTGTCTCACACATGTTTTGTTAGATTTATTACTAGGTATTTGATGTTTTTGATGCCATTATAATGTTAAATGACACATTAAAGATTTTTTGATTTGTTTGTCGTAGAAGTAGAGTGGAAAATTCCTTCAAATATTGTTTTTCCCATTATTTACTCCTTTTCTTTTGAGTATCCAGTTATATTTGTTCTTGCTGGGTTCACATGCTTCATTACATTTTTTTGTATATCCCATTCTTATTTTCTGTACTTCAGTTTGATGGTATCTATATTTTAATCCTTATCCATATCTCTATAAATCTATATCTAATCTATCTGATCCAATGTCTGTGTTTTAATGATTTTTTTACTTATCTCTTGGATTCTTATTTTTGGATACTTTAAGTTCTGGAATTTCTATTGATTCTTTTTTTAAATATATAACTTCTGGAGATTTTTTCTACTTTTAATCCATTTTATGCATATCTTTGACTATTTAAAAACATATTTATCACTTTAACATCAATTTTTTTATTCTTCCAAAGGCATTAATAGATCATCTGTCAGTTTATTATTATGTTTTTTTCTCATTATCTTCAATGATATCATTCTGTTTTTAGGATGTTTAGTAATTTTTGATTGAATGCCTGATATTGTGTTTAAACATTGTTAGTGACTCCATATGATATCTTCTTTCTGAGAGGATTCAACCTTTCCTTTGCTAGGCTGATTCAGGGATGGCTGATTATTCCAATCAGGGACTGAGTTCAACTGAGGCTGAGTCGCAGTTTTTGGAAGGCACAATCTACCTTGTTTCACTCCTCTCCTAGAGTGTACCCTTGAAGAACTGTCAGCTGAGATGTGGTTTCTGAACTCTAATCTTTCTGTCTTTGGAACAGACATAAACTGCCCTACTTCCAAGAGTTCTGCTCTGCTTTTCAGAGGCTCCTAATTATTTCTTAACTTTCCACCCTGAGTTGCCTCAGAATTTAGCAAATATTTTGAGGGAGAAATCAGATATGTATGAATTTTCTCAAATCTCTAATATGGTCTCTTCAACGCTGTGAGACCACCAAATTGGCTAATTACCTAGTCCCCAGTCCCCAGTAGGAGTCCTCTGACCAGGCAAAACCTGGCCTGAATCTTCCTCCTCTTTTCCTGTATCCAGAATCAGCCAATGTTCCTAAGGAAAGAGTGGCTACAGATCACCAGACCATCTCTCTGTAGTTCTCACTCTCTGTAATCTTGGTTCATCTAATCATCATTGAATCAGCAGCTTCCTGATAGCTTTAAATATATGCTTTTAATGTTTATAAGGCTTTTCTATTTATTCTTTGGGAAATCCCACAAGCTACTCCATCCTGCTTGAAAGAAGTCCCTCCACTTGTTCTTATATGAATATATTTATTGATATTACTCACTCAGCAAGTATGACTATCCACCTTTTTTCATCCCTTACCTCCCTCTTTTACTGGCATGTAACCCATGCTTCAAGATATGCTAATCACAGTCTGTTTTATGATTTTCCTTGGAGTATCTCTCAGTCAGTAGTCAGTGTGGGTTATTCTTATAAACCTTTTCTGTATATATGTATGTGTGTATATATACAATCTCACTCTTGATTTTCCTTAAATTCTTCACATCATGTGTGTAAGCTTCCTGAATGTCAGAATATGCTGGACATATTTAGGATAACAGTTTTTCACTATTTCACAACATCTGCCATGGATCTGATAAGCAGTTCATCCTTATTTCATATATCAAAAAAAAGAGCTTTTGTAGTTGTATAATCTTCCAGATCTGATTCCCTTTCCTTCACCTGAAAGCAGAAAAGTGAGTTAATGATTGTCGATTTTCTCCCTTAAAGGAGTGAATTTAGAATGAAAAATAGTATGAATGCAAGGGTATCTGAATTGTCTATGTGTGTGTGTGTGTGTATGTGTGTGTGTGTATGTGTGTGTCTAATAAATGGAAAGAGGCTGTTCATTATTTATGACCTCTATGATTTTATGTCATACTTGTTCTGTTCCCACTGACTGCATAATGACCTCTCTGCCTATCTTTGAACTACCATAGTAGTTTTTCTCTAGAATGAAATACAAGCTCAGGAAGGGCCCTAGAGATGATGTCATATAGTTTACCACTCAATTTACATATGGTGAAATTTAATGAATAAATGTTACTTTCCTAAGGAACATAGTATATTAAGAACAGTCGGGGTAAATATGCACTCCTTTCTATAAATGCACTTATATTTTAGTGCTTTCAAGCTGAGTATTCCTGGTTTTATTTGAAGTGATTCCCAAAATCTGACAGGGAAAACTTAGTAGTGATGCAGAAGTTCAAACTTTAATCTTGCACATATACCTGGACCTGTGCTGGGAATGAGGTTATACCACTGTCAAGAATTGTTTCTCAGAGGGGCGCCTGGGTGGCTCAGTTGTTAAGCGTCTGCCTTCGGCTCAGGTCATGATTCCAGGTCCTGGGATCGAGCCCCGCATCGGGCTCCCTGCTCCGTGGGAAGCCTGCTTCTCCCTCTCCCACTCCCCCTGCTTGTGTTCCCTCTCTCGCTGTGTCTCTCTCTCTGTCAAATAAATAAATAAAATCTTAAAAAAAAAAAAAAAGAATTGTTTCTCAGAGAGGCTCCCTTATTTTTGCTTATTCATTAGTTCTTTTTAGGTGTATAAATTAGTGTGTGTGTGTGTGTGTGTGTGTGTGTAAAATCTCTTCATGGTAGTAATTTTGCTAATTATATTAGAAGTGAAGAGAAAGCTATCCAATAACATAATGATTTTTAGAAAAGAGTAATTTGAATAAATTTAAGAATGGAATGTGGAACTATTAATGATCTAAAGGGTATAATTTGAAATTTTCAGTTCTAGTTTGCAGCATATTAAAGGGGAAATTATGTGCTATTCTGGCATTCTAGAACTAAATGGTCTTCACTATTAGTTAACTTTTGTAACTTTTCTGGATGTTATATTTCTCCCAAAAGATTGCTATCTCTTAGAGGGCAAAGATCAGATTGTATTCTCTTCTAACCTCCACTGCCCTTGGTGTTAAGTTCATAATATGACATTTGCTCATCATTGCCGACTGAAGGAGTTCTTAGTGATATTTGCACTATTTCTTTCTGCCTTTGAGGCACCTGTGAAAATTAAACTTACTGGTGCTTTCATGGTTGGAAGGGGCATGTGACTAATTCTGGCCAATGAGTTGTAAGAGGAATTGTATGTCTTCCAGGACAGATGAGACCCACCAGAGAACTCTCTCCCAGTGCTATCATAGCTATCAACATCCAGGTAATGGTTGTTCTGTCAGCCTGGGGCCTGAAGTGGACATGTGGTGGAGCAGAGCTCTCTGATCATCGAAGATGGACATGTAGTATGAACAAGAAATGAAACTTTGTTGTTCTCAGACACTGAGATTTTTGGGGATGTTTGTTATCATAGCACTACTAATCCATTATGACTGATACACTAATAGACTGATTACTTTTGAGGTTTCAATTGTCAAATGGCTCTAAGAAAAAAACAAATATATGGGGATAACCACATCACTGGCTCTGGCTAACCAAGCAGCATGGACATTTGGTCCCTTCCCCTCGAGGGAATGTGGTTCTACCAACATGTGGTAGACAGATGTGGGACCATGAACACAAGGAAAATAAGAATCTCTTATTAGTGTCTTCAAGACTGTGTGCCTTAAGATACTTGAGTATCTTTACCATGGACTTAGAGGCATATATTATTAATGATATAACACCTGAGATCAAACAGGCATATATTTTAATGCACTCCCCAGGCATCAGGTATGCTTTCCAGAAACTATCTTTAAGCTCATATTTCTCCTCTGCATTCTAAAAATACTTTCTGTAACTTCACTTCATTGATGTGCTCTCACATCACATGGAATGAGTATATTTTACAGGAAAGAAACAATCAATTTTCAGGCAGCATATCATGATGTTGAATATCTTGATCACTTCCTCTCTTGCTATTTCTTCTGTTGTATTTAACATTCCTGTACTTTGCAATGTCTTCACCTTTTCAGTTACTCTTAGCTTGGTACCAGTATGTCTCCAGGGCTCTGATCAAGCCCAAAGATTTCCTGGTTTTTATGTCTTTTTATATTGAGGCCACACAGTAGAGGCTCTGTAGGAAGTTTCCCACATGCAAGTGCTGGTGATAGGTCTGTGCAGGTCTAAGAGGTCTCTTCTGGAGTCATTCCTGGGAGTTCCCTGATGAATAAAAATATGTTGGTGGAATACTGGTAACTCCAGAGGGAAGACAGACAATACAAGGCATCTAAAAAATTGCATAGGAGAGAAGGGAACATGTTATTTTTCAGATTCCTGTTATCAGTTGTCATTTTTCTTGGTTAAAGTCGTGGAAATTTGAGGCCAATGAAGAAAAATTATGCATTGGCTGTTTGGCAGATATTTTCTTATTTTGCATGTGTGTTTATCCCATACTTATTGAGAAGCAAAAAATATTTGCAACATTATGAGGCCTTGTGGAGAAGACATACAAATTAGGAACAATCTTAATATTGTGGAACTTACATTATGTTTAAGGAAAGAAATTCACACTTCTAAAACAATTTTGATATAATAGACAAAAGGCATCATTCATTCATTCATTCATTCAATTATTTCTTAACCATTAAGCAAATGAATACGGAGAACAACACACGGTGTTTGAGGTTTTCGGAAAATAGAAAATTTATAATAATAATGATAATAATAATTCCTAATACTAACATTTATTAGGTACTTTCATGTGAAAGATAATCTGGTTCAAAGTATTTTATAAGAATTAGTTCATTGAATTCTAGTGCCTCAGTTTCCTTTTCATTCCTCCAGCAAGGAGGAATTGTAGGCCAGAAAGACCGTGTAGATTGCCCAAGGTCAAAACAACAGGTCAGTGGTAGCATTGTGAGATGGATCCAGACCATCTGGCCCCTAAGCCTGTGCCCCAAACCTCAACACTATGCTGTTTTCCCTTGTCCTCTATGGAATTATCATTAAGAAAATGAGAAAATCCATGTAATGATCCCATGCCTGGAAAGAGTTTGGTGGCTTTGAGGATATATGTGGAGGAAGTAAGAGTCTACCTTCTTCTACATTTCTCACTTTCATTTGTGTCTCAGGTCTTGCCATGTGGAGCTTGGAAGACAGCATCTTCCCTACATTTTTGAATCCATGAAACTACATTTTTGAATCCATGAAACTACAAAGAAACTACAAAAACTACAGCTAAGACCCTTGATAGAAAGGAACTGAGAATCCTACTACTTCCCTTTGAGTTCACAGTTATTAGAATATGTCTGATAGTCTAGGGTGGTCTTGATCATAGTTAGAAGAAAGGAGAGATCATACAAGGTCCCAAGAGATAAAATTTGTCAGAGCTAAGGAAGAAGTGGTAGTGGCAAGATACTGGATTTTTGACATAGTGAAGAGCAGGACTAAGTGGAGAAAATTTCTGGCTCTTGATTTTTTTGACGTCTTCTGACCTTGCTGCTCTGGGGTCATGTAAAAAAAATATGGATGCCAAGAATTCAATGTGTTTAATTGTTACAATGCTTCAGCATTTGAGGTCTGGTCAATTTCCTATAGGATGTTTATGGCTGAGATCTGTGGCAGTGGTGGTGTTGATATAAGCACTAGATTCGGGCCTGTAGCATTGGGTTGCCCAATCAACTTGAATCTCTGTGGGACACTAGGGATTTGGTACTACCATCATCACCAGCACCTCTCCACCAATGCACTATCCAGAAGCCCTTGGTGTGGGAATCAGTTCTCCAGGGCAGTGGTCTTCGAATTACATAATTATGCATCTCTATTCATAAAAAGAAACAAACAAAACAAAAAAACACCCATAATATGTGAATATTCATTTATAAACTATAAAAGACATTGTAGTATTGATAGATTATGAACATTAGAAATACACTTAAAATATAATTTTTAAGTGATGTAAGATAAAATATACAATATTATAAAATGTACCCCCAAGGATGATGACATCATAACTATAATAGCTATATTTCAAGGCTCTATACATACTAGAATTAGGTTAAAAGTCTATGTTGCCATGATTCTAATTATGTAACCCATTGTTTTTTTCTCATAATATTCCTGACAAAGAGCATATTCTATACATGGATATTTTAGCTCTGCCATTTTCTTATTATTCATTTGTGCTTGTATTACTGTTATTAACTTTAACTTATTTCTTCCAAATAACTTTGAAAGAAATATTTTAAACTAGTCTGCTTTATTGTTAAGGTAAAGTAGTTAATAATAGACAACCTTACCCATAAATCCACTTGATTAGGCACAAATGAACTGCAACATCTGACCTTAATTGGAAAGCAAATGGAAGAATGAGGCACCCACTGTCCACTTTTTGGATTCAAGAATTTTTTGCTCTTGTCTGAGAAATCCTGTGCATTGCATGGGACATGAGACATTTTCATACAAGGTTCAGTGTAGGCAACTTGTATATCAAATATAGATAAAATTAATTTCTTAATTTTAAGATAGGTTTAAATAGAAAATTTAATGTTTTCTTTCTGCATCTCACTAGATCACCTTGCACAACTTACTTTAGACACAGCTCCCCTTAAACACCTTTTTCATTTATAAAACTGAGGCAAAGATATTTCAAAAAAGGCATTTCTATTGACATCACAGAGATCACTGGTTTTAGATAGTTGGGTAACAATTAGAATTACAGTAGGTTTTAGAAGTTCAAAAGTGATTGAGATCCTTTTAGCTGAAAAGATCATCAGTCTGAATCAAAAAGATGGAATTCAGACTAATCGTTGAAAAATGGAAGGGATTTTGATAGAAATGGAGGTATTCTGGGTGAAGGAATTAGAATGAGTACAGCAAGTACTGTTAGAGGACCTAAAGAAGGAGAGTTTAGGGGACACAATCATGAATTTCATTTTAGATATAATGAGTTTGCATTGGTGGTTAGATACATAGATGGCACCGTCTCTTAAGCAGATGGCTCCTTAGGGCTAGTATTTGGAAGCAGTCTTGGGACTAAAGGAATTGATTTAGGAATCATCTTCATAAGGATATTTTCTAAAGTCATGGAAGTGATTCATCAAGTGAGAATGGTGAGAACATAAGGACGCTTTTATGCATAATGAATATATTGAATGCCCTTTGGAGAGCCTTTTTCGTCTGAGTTCCCTTCTCTTTCTGGAAAGGTGAGGTTGTTGGAAGAGTGACCACCAGATTTGTGAATCTTTGGAGCAAAATGGAGGTTGTTAAAATTCCAGTGCTGCATATGTACATCCACAGGTGTTCCTCCTTTTCATTGGAAGGAACAGGCTAGTCATGTGGGTGGTAGAGCTAGAACTGGATTGGAACTTGACTTTGAGAAGATGGGTTGAGTAAGGAATAATTAAATCTATTCAGTCATGAAAGGAATGGCTTATGTATTAATATCAAAGTACGAGATCAAGGGGACATGCCTTGAAGCATTAAGGAAGCAATTTAAAAAAATTAAAGCAAGTCCCACATAATTGACAAATCATATACTGACAGCATTCCCACCTTCAGCTAGAGTAACAAGTGTTAATGACACAGTTCTTTCCCTAGAATACACTATTTGTAGAGAAGGAGTAGATGGAATCCTTTCTCAGTAAGACAACAAACACAGGATTGAATAATTAATTGTATTTGTGATGGTGAAGGTAATAATGGCTACAGGTATTTTTGGAATGATTTTTTCTCAAATGTGATTTTCAATGTCTTGAGGAGGGAGGTAGGCTGAAACTTGATGAATTCCATTTCCTGTATCAAATTAAGTGTATATTATTCCACGATCACATTTTAATATCCACACACAAGATACCTTTATTGTTCATTTTTAATATTTGGAGTACTGAAATACATAATATTAGGGTTTCTTCATTACATTTTTGAGAAATGTCCCTAGTGAAACTTAAAAAATGTATACATGATGTAGAAATAACATGCACAGATAAATTCTTAGAGGAATAGCTTTATGATGCAGTGGAATGAACACTGAACTTAGAATCGAACTTTTATTTATGTCCCTTTCTACTCTTGAACAAGTAACCTAAAATTTTGGAAAAGAATCTTCATCTTCAAAGTAGAGATCCCATTATCTGCCCTGACTACATCTCAAATTTTTTAACAAGATCTAGCAAGATCCAGCATATGCTACTCTGAAAACTGAAAAATGCTAAACCAACACCAGGCAAGATATCAATTTATATACATCTTTCCTTACGTATAAACTTTTATGCATATTTTTTCTCTTAAGAATTTTTTTTTTATTAAACTAAATATTGTTTCTAGCAAGAGAAGCCTTTCAAGTAAGGTTGATATTATTATTACTTACAAGTTTCATCTTGATTCATAAACATTTTATGCCAAGAATAATGCTGTTTTAAAGACAATAAGTGCCTGGTTTTGCCTGGGGCCACTGGAAACCCTGCAAAAGAGGCAGGAGGAATTAAAGGCCCTTAATCATATTTCCCCATTTTTAACTGTTAGTTTTTACACTCTTGAGCCATTTCTCTCCTCTTGCTGGGCCCTACTGAGGCCCATAAATCTTAATTAAAGATGCAATTTTTTTTCTTATGAAATCTGAACTGCAAGAAACCATTCTTATTTTTTATTTTTAAGACTAGCTCCATGTGTCGGCTCATAAAACAAGTAAGACTTTTGCACTCAAAGGATTTTGAAAGCTGTTATTGCTGCTGTCATGTGGCACTGGTCCCGTAATTACTATTATTGTTATTTTATTTTATTTTTTTTACACATGAGCTTCTGCTTTTCTTGTATAGAGCCTGATGTAAAAAAAAAAAAAAATAGAACTTACAACAGGCTGGTCTTGGTTTAGAAAGCAGGGGTTATGGTTCATAAAACATGAAAGAAACATGAATCCAAGATTCCAGTGGGGACGAGAACACTCTCTGAACGCTACTAGGTATAGAGACTTCCTGATGGGGTCCCCACCAAGGAACCATTATTTAAAGAGAATATTCTCTTGATCGGAGTCTGATAGGTAAGACAAGCAGGACATCTGCAACTGCATTCCTTACCCTCTTAGACTAGGGGAATGGGCTTAATACTTTTAGACCTCTGGCCCTGATGTCCTGATGACAGACCCCAAAGGCATTTAATCACAGATAACAGAGGTAGCCTGGAAAGACCTAAACCTGTTTTAGATGATGACCCTTCTCAAGAATAAAATGATTCTTATAATATCCTAAAGACACCTAATGAGGCATGAGGCCATGCTAGGCACTAGGACCAGAGACCAGACTAATTATCTATTAGCTTGTCTGTCTTCTGCCATTCCTTCAAAACATCAATTTCCCCTTGTCCACAAGATTACATCAAAGCTCTCAAGACCACTTTTTTAAAAAAATATTTTATTTATTTATTTGACAGAGAGAGAGAGAGAGAGAGAGAGCACAAGCAGGGGAAGTGGCAGGCAGAGGGAGAAGCAGGCTTCCCGCTGAGCAGGGAGCCCGATGTGGGGCTCAATCCCAGGACCCTGAGATCATGACCTGAGCTGAAGGCAGCCGCTCAACTGACTGAGCCACCTAGGTGCCCCCAAGACCACTTTTAATGTGGCCTCAACCTATCTTTTAAACCACATCTCCAAATGTCACATCCCACTAACTGTACTTCTTCTGTTTATACAGAGAAAGCAAAGACAGAGCTTTTTGAGTCTTATTCTTCTGTAACTCTGTGCCTTTGCATGTGTTGAGAGGTGCAGTGGGAAAGGAGAAATTGCACAGTGGACTTAGAATAGATTTTGAAGTTAGGAGGTTTTAAACTTGGGAGCCGAGTAAATATAGGCAAATTACTTAGCTTCTCTGAGCCTCTTTTTCCTCAACTGGAAGATGGGGATAGTAATTTCTTTCTGGTGGTGGTATACAATTTATAGGAGAGGCATGCTGTGCATCTAGCACAGTGTCTGCAACAGGAGAGGTGCTTCATGAAATAGGTCCTCTCTGTCCTTCCTTCTGCTTGGGGTTCAATGGCCCTGTGAGTTTCTACTCATCTCCTAAGACTCTGTCAAATTATACCCCATTTACAAAGCCTTTCATAAGATCCCCCAGGCACATTTGGGTGAATTAGGATGAACAATTTGGCAATGAATGCAAGATTGTTGGGAGGAAGAAGGGACATAGAATAAGCAGGCCAGCCAAAACCTTTTACTTCTTGTGGCCAAAGTATATTTTTCTGCAAAAGGGGCTTCCTGGCCCCTTGCCTGGTTCTTTCTCCTCAGGCAACTCAAATTTCTTTGAAGTTTTGCTCTCCTTCATCTCTCTCTCTTACACTCCTCATGGTATTCCCTCCACCAAATCTACCCATCTCATCTAGGGCTCCTTCCCATGCTTTTGTTGGCTGGTTGACAAGTCTTTCAGCCCCTGGTTTATACCTTGACAAATGGCAGATGTTATTAACCCTTTTACTACCTTAGATTCCCTATGCCACTTTTGTTCCTTTACTAGATTTTGTGTGATTTTGTTCTTTGACATCATTGGGCCCCAAACTGCAAGGCCCCTTTGCATCATAGTCTCATATAAGATTATAAAGATTGATCTACCACTTCTTCATCATCTTTGTTCTGTATATGAAGAATAGTAAGCTCGGAGAGTTAAAAGGCTTTCTTGAGTCAACACCTAGATGTTGATTAAGGTTCTGACCCATGTCGCCCTCATCCTGGCCATTGCTTTTCTCCTGCACCACACTGACTGCTCTGATCATATGGCACCTTGAAATCTCAGAGAAGTCTAGCGGGGAATTAGAATGACAAAGAAATATGCTGTAGCTGTGTGGGATCCAGCCCCAAACCAAAGGATGCCCTTCCTAATCAAGCCAATAAAGTGATGCATGCCAAGGGCACCCATGACTAGTTGGATGGAAGGAGGTGAATATTTTGAGATAGGTTGCCCTTGAAGGGATCTGCAGATGAAGCAAGCTGTCTCAAGGAGTTGGGGCAGGACAAAGTTCAGAGAAATGTCAGTGTTTCCCAGCAGACCAACTCATCCCACTGAATTTCCTACCCAACATGGTTTCCCAACTTAATATTTTCCTAGTTCCAGATGGATACTGATTGTAGTTTTTTTGGAGATTCAAAGGGACTGTGATGGTGTGACTGGGGCTTTCTGGAAATAATAAAAGGGAGAGGAAAAGAATGAAATTTTTTTTTTAAAAGATTTTATTTATTTATTTGACAGAGAGATAAGAGAGAGCACAAGTAGGCAGAGAGGCAGACAGAGGGAGAGGGAGAAGCAGACTCTCCACTGAGCAGGGAGCCCGACGCAGGGCTCGATCCCAGGACCCCGGGATCATGACCTGAGCTGAAGGCAGCCGCTTAACCGACTGAGCCACCCAGGCGCCCCAAGAATGAATATTTTTTAAGCACTTATACAAGGTCTGGTAATTTTACATACCCTAATGAAGTTGCAATAAATTTTCCTATTTTATAGATGAGGAAACTGAGATTTAGGAGTGATGACTAATTTGACTTAGGTTACTCAAGAAGCTGAAGCCAGAGTCAAATTTTGGTTCATTTGACTTAGAGAAGATAAGGAGTATAAAAACATCTACTGAAATTCTGTAGAACTGATTTCTAGACTCCAGTTTTTTTTTTTTTAGATTTTATTTATTTGAGAGAGAGAGAGAGAGAGCACAAGCAGGGGGAGCAGCAGGCAGAGGGAGAGGGAGAAACAGGCTCCCCACTGAGCAGGCAGCCCGATGTGGGACTTGATCCCACGACCCTGAGATCATGACCTGAGCCAAAGGCAGACACTTAACTGACTGAGCCACCCAGGCGCTCCTAGACTCCAATTTTCTATTTATGTTGTTTTTGCCAATACTTGTCACTCCTGCCTATACTTCTTTTCTTTCATTTTAAAACCAGGTGTTAATCCTGCTTTACTTTCTTACAGGGATGTTGGAAAGTCCAGGCAAAACAATGGATTTGACAGTCTTTAAAAATTATGAAGTATTATAAAAACATAAGTCATTAGTATCATTGAATTACAAAGTAAATATTGAGTAGAGGAAGAAAACCTAAGGAGTATACAAATTTCTACATTGTTTTCCAAATTATTTTGGAAGCAAACCAAAACCCAGAAGGTCTCTTGCAATGTATTCTATTCTCCTAGTAGATTAATTACATATGCCAACACCATTAACTGTTCTTCAACTATGAATTAGAATGAGATTGCTAAATCCAATGCTCTCTTACTTATCTTAGTATTCAGAATAATCTGACCTCTTAATATTGTATACTTAATGATTTGTGTGAGGCGAATGAAATTCTGACATTTTTCTGACAATTGCTTCATGTATATTCTTTATATTACATTAATAGTGACTGATATTTTCATACCATGTTCATATCTTTTCTTTCAGACATTGAAAAATAAAACTAATAGTAGTACCAATTTGGAAATTGATCATTTATACGGACAATGCAAAGTGTTGGTGGTTAGAATCCCATAATGTAGATAAAGCTAATTTTCTGTTTATCAAGATGGAATAAACAATGTACTCTTAACAATGAATAAACTTGGAAGAAAAACTTTGACTTCTGTTTCCCCTTGGATAATGATTTCTTCTTTAGCATGTGGGGGTCCAGTGATATTCTTAAACATAGACACGTACATAAATAAATAAGTATGCATTATTTTTCTTTAGAATAAAAATATAAAGGACAATTAAAAGATAAAAGGAATACTTAGGAATAATTTGCAGAAAGTCCTATTATTGTATAACCAGTTTGTATCCATTATTTGTTACTCTGTGGGTGTGCAATGGAGTACTTACCAAGTTATCTTGCCTGAACCCATACTAGGGCTTAGATACAGTCAAGGTAATGAGAACAAAGTGACATTTCTCTCCTTTGTGGTCATTTGCATGAATAAGTGGGCACAGGGATGGAGGAACCTCCTGTGAAAAAGCCTCCTGTGAAATGGAAGTTCTGAATACAGCCTAGCAGCTGAAGCTGGGAGTTGGTCTGCCCCAGCAACTCTGGGAAAAGATGACTGGGTGTGTGTATGAGTTGAGAGTTGTAGCACTAAAAGTGTTTACTCTTCCGGGTTCATGACTCCTTCCCAGCCTCCAACTCCAGAAGTAGGAATGGTCATCTTCTGCCAGATGAGTAGCCACATGGGTTTTTTGAAGGTGTAGCAGCTCTGTTCTAGGTCCAGAAGCATCAGGGTCGGGTGCATTCTCATTTCTTCTGGCAGCATCCAGCATAGAAGCCTAATCGAGCTAAGAGCAGCTGCTCTGGGGAGCTACTGGGGACTGGAAGCTGTGGATGATCCTGATTTGGCTGGCTGATTCTTGATATATATAAACCTCTCCAGTGATTGCAAGAACGACTTGAGGGAGAGGAAATCTGGGAAAACCTGGGCTTCTAGCCACCACAATTTAGTTATAACTGTCAGTTGTGCCACATTGTGTTTGCTGGTTAAGAAAGCTGCTCAGATTACCAGTAAATAATTAAAAATTCACAAACAAGCTGATACAGAAGTAAATGCACATTTATTTCTTTTCTTTTTTTTTTTTTTTAAAGATTTTATTTATTTATTTGAGAGAGAGAATGAGAGAGAGAGAGCATGAGAGGGTCAGAGGGAGAAGCAGATTCCCTGCTGAGCAGGGAGCCCAATGTGGGACTCGATCGATCCCGGGACTCCAGGATCATGACCTGAGCCGAAGGCAGTCGCTTAACCAACTGAGCCACCCAGGCGCCCCTGCACATTTATTTCTACAAATTGCTTATGTATTGGGAAAATTTCAAAATTACATTCTACAATTTTTTTTGAATGTAGCCAAATTATACAATTAATTTGAATACTGCTTTTACTGCCAGGTGCCATTGATTAACCTGGGAGAGGTAGGAGAACAAGGGAGGTGGCGACACAGATATTGATTATAAGATGAGTGAAGGGGACGGTGGGGAAAGCGAAGTTAGGGGGGAGTATGGCTATGCCATTGAGATGACACATGGCTGTTAGTGTTGGGGTGTGGTTGCTTTTTAGTTGCTTCTCAATATCAAGTACAACTTGGTAAACTTACTCAGGTCTGCAGACATAAAAGAGGGACAGATAAAGGAACCATATTGGAAATGATGTTTTGTTGGCAGGTTGAAGCTAGAAAATTTGTTTAGTTAAGCACATAGCTGTCCTCAGTCCTGGTGAGCCAATACTACACTAAACAGTCAGTTTTTCCCAGTGGGAAGGAAAAGTTTCTGCACTACTGGACACTTTGGACACCTTGGACAAGTACCTGCCATGCTTTACCCATCTGTCCTTCTGGGAATGATAGACCAAAAAAGAGAAATTGGATTTCAAATTATTTGGGCTATGAGGAGAGGGAAATTACCAAATCAATCAAACCCCAAATAAAAATTATTCAAAATAAAGGGTGAGAAGTGGAAGAATTTTAAAGCACCACTGGGGTTAGGTAGGACCCTGTGTTGATACTGATTACTAGATTCATCCCAGCAAAAATTATAATGGGGTCCCTAATGTGCTTTTGAAATCTGCACCCCATCTTTTGTGTGTATGGACATACTTTCACTGTTCTATGAAGAAAGGAAATGTCTGTCATCATATTTTCAAAGGAATCTGTGTTAGTCAACTTTTGTAGGTGCTGTAACAAACAACTCTAAAAATTTCTGTGGCTTAAATATTTGTTTCTCACTTAATGGCCAGCTCAGTTCGGTTGGGGAGGTTGGGAAAGTATGTTCTGTTCCACTTGGATAATTAATGACTTTTTTTTTTTTTTTTTACTGGGGTTATGGGTATTTGGGAGGCATATTACAGAGGTAAAATACCATTTTCATTGCATCATATCAAGGATATATTTCATCAACATGACTTATCATTGTTGGTGATCGCCTTAATCACTTCGCTGAAGTAGTTTGTGTTGTGAATCTCCAATGTAAAGTTACTCTTCCCTGGCCAACCCCCTTCCCATGTCTACTGTGCTCTTTGAAAGGAAGTTACTACATGCAGCCCAAACACTTGTTTGTAATTTGGGAGAAAGAGATTTGTCTCTTCTATGTAAATTATTTGTAATTTGGGAGAAAGAGATTTGTCTCTTTCTCCCATTTATTCATTTATTCATACTCCTTTCATTGTGTGTGTGTTTTAGCACATCCCTACTGCTACTGGGAGATGCTCCAGGCGCATATTGTATATTTCCTGCCCTAGTCCTAGAATCAGCCACTTCTCCAAGACACTCTGGGCCTCTTACTGACAATGATAATAGAAAATAACATCTGGGTGCTGGGTATGCTATTGCTGCAGGATCATCCGACAGAGCAAAGAAATGTATGTATATATACATAAACATACAAGTTTTTCTTTATGTCACCATCTGCATCTATATTACACTAAACATAAGTTCTTACTGATGTCTTGAACACTAATCCATTACCACATGAAATCAGTCTAGTCTCTTGTTTATTTGTAACCTCCCACTTCAACATGAGAAACCTGGCTCCCCCAACTGCCATTCATTTTCTTCTTAATTGTGCCGTTATGTATAGTGGTGTCAGAATTGTTAATGTGTGTGTGTGTGTGTGTGTGTGTGTGTGTGTGTTTGTATACCCCGGGGAGACTGCTTTATTAGCAAAAGTTCATTACTTATGTTTGTTGTTTTTGTTGTTGTTGTTGCTTTTACCTTGGTCTTGCAGATTCTATTCATTTGTAGTTATTTAGGTCAGCACCTTTTGCCCCTGTTCCCTTCTATAGAGTTGTTTCAGGCATTTGTAATACAGTTTGTTTTGCCACATTCCACATTTCATCCATCCAGTAACATATAGAATGTTTTCAATGCCACAGAATATCTTTGGAGCTTCACTTACTCAACACTTTATCCCTCCTTAACCACTGATCTTACTAACATTCCACCAATTCTGTATTTTCCAAAATGTGGTGCAACTGGAACCATAGAACGAGCGGTGCCCCACCACTCCCAGTGATTTCTTTCACTTAGTAACACACATCCAAGACTAACTCATGTCTCCTCATAGTTCCATAGATCACATCCTTTTTTTAATCACCAAGTAACATTCCATTATATGGATGTATCATAGTTTAGTCATCCATTTACCTGTTGGAGAATTTCCCAGCTGTCTCTAGTTTTTGGTGATTATGAATACGGCTGCTATAAACTTTCATGTGCAGGTTCTAGTGTGAACATACGTTTTCATTTAGGTAAATACCTAGGAGGGCAATTATTGAATCATATGGTAAAATTAGGTTTGGCTTTGTCAGAAGCTGCCAAAGTGACTTCCAAAGTAGCTGTAATCACCAGCAATGAACTGAGAGTTTCTGTTGATTTACATCTGTTGTTTACAATTGGTATTGTCAGTTTATTTTTATTTATTTATTTTTGTTTACAGAGGCTTTCTTCATAACTGCCCAAACATGAAAGCAACTGAGATGTTCCTCAACAGGCAAAAAGAGACATAAAATGGGGTACATCTGGGTAATGGAATGCCATTCAGCAACAAAAAGAAATGAGCTACTGAGCCATGATGACACATATGGGGAGCCTCAAATGCATATTACCAACTGAAATAAGCCATCCTAAAAGGTCATGCAACATATGACACCGACCATATAGGACACTATGGAGAGCACAAAACTATGGGCGTGGCAAAAAGATCCATGTGTTATCCAGGGTCCAGGTGGAGAGAGGGAAGAACCCAGGTGTTTCTCATTTTAGGATTCCCCTGCTGGCCCTCATAAAAATCTGAGATCCTGTGCGATCTGGCTGCTTTTGAGAAAAGACGTTTCTGTAGAAGCGTCTCAGTCCTGATTTCACCCTTTCTGAGCTGTCCCTGAAACTGTAAGTTTTTTGGATTTTAACCATTCCAATCGGTATGTAGAAGTATTTCATATTTGTTTTAATTCACAATTATCTAATGGACAAATGATTTTGAGAATCTTTTCATATATTTATTTGCCGTCTTTGGTGAGGCGTCTGTTCAGATCTTTTGTCCTGTTTTTGGTTGGGCTGTTTGTTTCCCTATTGTTGATTTTTAAGGGTTCTTTGTATGTTTTGGATGTAAGTCCTTTATCAGATATGTATCTTGCAAGAGTTTTCTCCTAGACTGTGGCTTGTTTTTTCATTCTTTTGTCTCTTGTAGAGCCGGAGTTTTTGATTTTAATCAAGTCCATCTTATCAATTTCTCCTTTCATGGGTTGTGACTCAGTTTCTTTTGTGTTCTTCCTGTCTCCATGATCTTTTTTAAAATTCCCCAGTGGATACTCTGCATCTAGTCAGATAATGATAAGAGATAAAGAATAAGGATGATTCTGTAGGACCGTTTAGATCCTGGCTTGGACATGGCTTCCATCACTTCTTTGCACATTCTACTGGATAGAACTTGTCACATAGCTCCATTTAGATTCAAAAAAGTTGAAGAAATGCAGTATTCCTGGTGCCCAGAAGGAAAGCGAAATGTTTTGGTGATCATTCAGAATGATTTCTGCTATAGGGTTTATGACTCATAAAGGGTTAGGAAACATTGCCTTGGACATTCATTTGTGGAAGGTTATGTTTCACAGGGTACCATGATTTAGGTTGCCAGGCCTGCTTGGTCACAGGGAGACTGTTAGAATGGAGTCAGGGTGGTAGTATCTTTCTCCAAAGTAATCTTGAAAGATTCTGGTGTCTCTAGGTGTCTGTAGAGATCTTTGGGGCTTACCTTACTATGTTCCCTGTCTTAATATATTTATAGGACTATAACAAAAATACCATAGATTAGATGCCTTAAACAACAAAGCTTTCTCACAGTTCTGGAGGCTGGGAAGTGCAGGATCAGGGCACTGGCAGCTTTGGTGTCTGGTGAGAGCCTGCTTCTTACTCGCGCATGGCCATCTGCCCACTGTGTCCTCACATAGAGCGGCAAGGAAGCTCTCTGGGGTCTCCTGTAAGGGCACTGATTCCTTTCGTGAGGACTGCACTCTCATCATCTAATGGCTTTCCAAAGTCCCCACCTCCTAATATCATCACACTGGGAGTTGGGTTTCAATATATGAATTTGTGTGGAGGACACATTCAGTCTGTAACCTTTCAACACTAAACCACCAGGGGAGGAAGAAGAACTGCAAATGGGGAAGAAAATTCTCTGAAATATCCCCAGATACCTGCCAATCCCTAGAAGTGATTAACTACCCTGAGGAGCAGGGAGAAGACATTTTTCACAGTTTGTCTCCTCATTTTTGGAGGGGAGGCCATGCATTTGGAATTGTCTCAGACTTGAAAGTGAGAAGTGAATCGTGCTTATGACAGCATTGCCTAAAGGAAGTGAGGTGTAACTTGGTTACCTGGCACTTGGTATTTGTCAATGTTTGTCCCATGAAAATTTGTGAAAAGTATTGACTAAGATTTGGTCTATTGCTATAAAGGAAGGGTGTCAAGATCTTCACTGAATTTGTGGTTTGGTTTTCCATCAGCTCTTAGGAATGTTTACTTTGAATGTTGGTAGCATATTGCACCCATTTTTCTATACAATGATTGTAATAAATCTGAACTAGGTTTTATAAAGGAGTAGAGAGTAGAGATTTAGGCAACTGAACTAATTTTATCAAATTCAAATTCATACTGAAAACAGTAAAATGGCAACATTAGTTTATAAATGACATATTTTTTCTATTTTATCTTTATGGGTACTGGTGAAGATTTTGACATAGGAACTTTTTGAACATCTGCTAATCTCAGGATTTTTATAAACCATTGATTTCAAAACCTTGATTACATACCTTACCTATAAAAATTATCACAGACCCCCAAATATATGCATATTTACTAAGAAACTCTGTACATGTGCAACTGTAGTAATATATTGCAGACATTAAACACCCGCTAAAGATAAAAGTCCTAGAAGAGATTGCGTTAATACATAAGTTCAGATTCCAATAGTTTCTTTCTACATTCCAATGGGTGGTCTTGCCCACATTCTGGGTCACACTCGAAGGGTTAACATAAGACACTTCACGTAGTATGCTTCAAATCAGAATCAGTTGTCACAGTAAAACTTTATTTCACAAGAATTTCATCTACATTTTTAGGATGCGGGATGCCACACAGTCATGCTATTGTAATGGCAAGTTGCCAAATAGGTTGCTTTCAGATTCTGGAAGAAAAAAATCCAGCTTTCTGGAAAGGCTTTGTCTTTGACTCAGCTGTTGTCAATTCATCACATTGCTAAGTCTATGAAGCAGAGAGAGATTAAAACCAATAATTTCCACTCCACCAAGGATGATTTAGAAAATCATGAAAACAGATTTCACCCTAGTCACCTGAAACAGTCAAAGAATCTGAAACAAAATGATGCAAGTGGCTGGAGAGAACCCAGAAAAAGCAAATCAGAAACACAAGCAGACTAAAGAAAATTATAGGAGTAAGAGTAATAAGGAAGAACTCACATTTATTGAATATTTACTATGTGCCAGGAATTGTCCTTGCTAAGCACTTCATACACATTATCTATTTTCATCCTTTAAAAACCTATGGAATATATTTTAATTATTTTCTTTTTATACCATGAGTAAACTGGCTCCCGAGATGAAAGATTAAAGGGACAGCATTTTGTTTCTGGAAAATAAAGGGTGTTTAAGTGATTGTCAGCTGTTACATGTACCCTCTGTCAGAAAGGTTTCCTTAAGTATGTACGGAAATGGAATTGTTTACTTTTTAGACCCTTTCCAGCACCGTATTTCTATAAATGTTTTTGAACTTGTGCTTAGCATTATTCTAGATGTTTACCAAGTATACAGTCTTGAGCAAGTCACTTAACCTCAGTGAATTTCAGTTTAACCATCTGTAAATTAGGGTCATCCTATCTGGCCTTTCTGAAGTTCTTCTAAAAAGCCAACATGATTATGTTTTGAGGACTCTATGATGTTCTATCTGCTTAAGGCATCCTGATGATTATGAAAATGTGATGCAATCTCTGTGTTTCATGAATTTTAGTTCATGAAGAAATCTTATAAAAGCATTCTCATAAGCAAGGAGCAGATAATTCTTTTTTTTTTTTTTTTTTTTCCTTATTTGATCAAAGGGCTTCAGGAGCCACACATCGATGAGAGGAAGTAGTTCTAATTCCTTCACAGTGGGGATAGAGACTTTAATAATCCTTTGTATTCATAGGACGTTTTAAGCTTTCAAAATACCTATACACTAATGATCTTGCCTGTCCTCTGAAGACTTTCAGATGAAGATGCTGAAGCCTAGCACATGTTGTCTGGCCCCGAACTAGGCAGTTACTGTGTGATGGGGTCGAAAGTAAGACCAAAGGCCTTTTAATTCTCTGTTCTAGGACTAGTTTTTCCTCCAACTGTATTGATCCTGCAGACACTGGATTCTGCTATTAGTACTGCTTTTGGGGACTTTGGTCACCAGCTTGGTTGCACCATTTTGTTCCCTCAGTCAAAACATGGCTCACTTTCATCATAACAGTCACCTATACCTCTTTCCCTCCATAAGCATTTCAGGATTTAATGGGATTTCATATGCTAGATGCTATAGATGGATCATCAAATAGAACCTTTTGTCTCAAAGAATCTTATCGAGGAGGTAAATAAGAGAAGCAGCAGTTACAATATGCTGTGAAGGTGATACAATAGTGGAAAGTAAGCGAAATTTTGAGGAGGGACAGGGTAGGGGCTGGATCCCAACAGAGAGGAGGAGGCCAGGAAAAGCTTCCTAGAGGATGCACACCCTGGGATAAGTAGTAGTCAGCCTAGCAGAGATCACAGGGACATGCAGAGGGTACCGCGTGAGCAGTGCCCTGAAAACCCGCTCCCCAGCTGCTCTTGCTTTGACCGAGGGTAAAAGAAAAAGTTCAGTGCTCTTAAGGTAGAATGTTCCTGACCCTAAAATTAGGGATTATTTAAAGTTTTGGCCTGAAAAGTCAAGGCTTAGTTCCTGTGAATTCTCAGTGACTGACACTCTGAGCTTTCTAGACCATCCTTCTCCTTCAGGCAGACCTGGAGTGCTGATTGAGTCCCTCTCTACATCCGGCCCTCTCTACATCCCAGAGTTTGCCAGTGATTAAGGGCATTTTTGTCTGAGTGCCTAAGTACCAGGGCAAACTGCCCCGCTGAAATGAATCGATGGACTAAAAATTGTCTTCCCAGGAGGCACCGCCAAGCAGGCTCCAGCCAACACTCCAGGTAACTGAGAAAAGATCCACTGAGCTCAGCTGGATGCTCTGTTCTGGCCGACTCAGCACCCTGGAAGCACTTCTCCAGTCATTTCTCTCTCTCTTTTTCTTCTCCAACCTCTGCCCTGGATCTCTACTCTTGATGAGGTCTGCTTTGTGCCAAGGTGGGAGATGCTGAGGTTTCAAATGACAGTACCTTATCAACATCTCTGTGTGCTTCTGACATGCCCATAAAGTAGACCCAGCTCAATAGTCCATTTTTATTCTCTATTAGTTTAATTCACATTTGGGTTTGGCCCAAGTAGTAAAGGTTTTAGTTCAAGAGAAACCTTTTAAAAAATGATGAATGAGATTAATCTTGCAAAGATCATGGAAAATAAAATATTTGCATTTGAATCCTTATAAAAGGTCATACACCTAGCTTGTGGAGGAACTAGCCCTAGAACCTATGACTTTTGGTTAATTCCAGTGTTGTAAAAATCACTGTTTTCCTTATTTTTAGAGAACATTTTAAAAATATTTTATTCTCTTGTAAGTACAGTGAAGGAGGGCACATGCCATTACTATTGTTGTATCGATGAGGGAACTTGCGCAGACTTGTCAAAGGTTACCCACCCAAAGATAAGCAATAGACCTGGGAATGGAATTATTTCTCTTTTAGGACTTTTCCTAGTGTGTCACGTTGTACAATGTCTTAGTTCCATAAATCCCCAAGTAGGAGTGGGGAGATTCTAGGTTGGGGCAATTTCTGCCTTTAGTAAGCCATGGGTTTTGAGCAAGTGTCTTTTCTTTTGTTTGATTCTTTTGTTACCCTGGATTCCAGGCTGTTCCTCATCTGTATAATGTGCGGATCGCACTGTAGCAGGCTTGCAAACCAGAACATCTATAAGAACCAGGCCAGGAGTGCCAATGAGGAATCAGGCCAGATTGGGCCCCCTTCAGCCAGGGCAACTATGATTCATCTGCTGCTGATTGCTGCCATGTCGGTGTGCTGGTCCACAACAGAGGCACCTTCTGATTGTTTAAAAGAAGTTAGAAATAAAGAATTTAATGTAAAATCTCTTTATTTTTAATTGTTGGTAGAAGGATCAAAATAATAAACAACACAATGTTGAGTGAAAGAACAATGTCTGTGGCCTAGAAATAGCTTGTAAGTTACCAGTTTGCAGTGTCTGGATGACAAAAATCTTTGGAGAACTGGTGCGTGTTAACATTCCATGACTCCATAAGCCTTCTTATAACTCCACTGTATAAATGTATGGTAAGTTTCCATAGACCTCATCATCATCAAAATACATATCTTAAACACCTTATAAATAGCTTCAAAGGAGCTCAAGTAATAGGCTTTAAAAGAATGTAGAAATAATAGAAACCTTAAATTGTACCTTTTTGTTCATCCCTGCTGTTGGCCCCAATGTATAGATATTTTGCCTTTAAGATGATATTGCTCCTGCATTACTCTTAAATTGTTCTGTGACTATGTTCTATCCTCAATGGGATGGTAGTTTGTTTTAGACCAGAAATTCTATTTCTCTGTATTTTCCTTTTCTCCTTGACCGCCATGATATATGAATACAGTGTGAAACTTAAGTCAATCCTTTTCTTCCTTTGGTTTCTATGATCCTGAACTATGATAGTTTTTTTCTGGGTGACTGGTTTTCTGTCTCTCCTGATGGGGTCACTATTTCTCATGCTGTTATATGTATTCTCCTGAGTTCTCTTCTTGACCTTTTCTTTTGCTGCCCCAAATACCGCTTGCATGGAGATGATACCCATAGCTTCTTCCTTTATTCCACTACTATAACTATCTACGTGCCCTTCAGAAAAGCCATAATTTTATTTGGCTAAATTAGCACCACATCCTTGGGCACCTGGGTGGCTCAGTCGTTAAGCGTCTGCCTTCGGCTCCGGTCATGATCCCAGAGTCTTGGGATCAAGCCCCACATCGGGCTCCCTGCTCAGCGGGAAGCCTGCTTCTTCCTCTCCCACTCCCCCTGCTTGTGTTCCCTCTCTCGCTGTGTCTCTCTCTGTCAAATAAATAATCTTAAAAATTAGCACCACATCCTTACTTCAGCTAACTGTCTCACCATGAAAAGAAGCAGGGTGAGGGTGGATGAGAGAGGGACTGTTTAGATAAAACATATAGGATTTAGAGCCTGAATTAATGATGGAGAGTAAGACAGAGGGAGGAGGCAAAAATAATTCTAAGTTTCAAGTCTAGGTGACTTCGAACAAGTTAATACCAGCCACAGAAATGACTAACACATCACATTGTGGGTCAATAAGGGCTAGTGAGTTTGAATCTAAATCCTTTCTATTTAGGATAAAACTAAAGATACCTTAAATTTATTTAGAGAGAGAGTGAGAGCATGTGTGTGCTCAAGTGGGGGAAGGGGTGGAGGGAAGAGAGTCTTCAAGCTTCAATCTGTGCTGAGCGTGGAGTCCGACTGAGGGCTCCATCTCACGACCCATGAGATTATGACCTGAGCTAAAACCAAGAGTTGGAGGCTCAACCAACTGAGCCACCCAGGGGCCCCTAAAACAAAAGATACTTTTAAACTTGGACTAAATTAGAAGTTGAAGCTAGGCCTGGGAAGGTTTCCGTTGGAGCTACTAAGGGTTATTTTTAATGATTCCTCTTGTACTCCTTGGTGTTGTATTTTTAGCATCCTCTTCTTGATCAGGAGTAAATTTATCATGCTTTACTCTGACATTTTTAATAAGAGGAATTTATTCATCTCCTAATCCCAATTCAGTCTGTCTATATACATGTGGATTCTATCCATTTGTCCCCAGCTCCTCAAACTTTTCTCCAAATAAAAGGCTATGGATATGTGCAAAGTGTTAAACAGGTAGATAAGAACCTGCTTTGTTGAATTTCAGATGGGAGTCCTCAGGATCCCCCATCCCAAGTCTCAAGGGGCTCTGAAGAGGCACCATTGCAACTATAGAGTAGGTTACCCTTCTGACAGACTAAAGAATAAGGCAAAACATTTTTGATTTTTGTTCTGTGTCTCAGCAATCCCCCCCGCCCACCCAACCCAGCCCAACACAGTGCTCCTTGGCCAAAGGAAAGAGCTAAAGCTTCTGTTTATTAAGTAGTTAGGTCCAAGCAACTTAATACAACTTATGTCCTAACAACTTAATAGCCATTTGAGAAACTACTATATATATAATAGTTATATATATTTTTCATATATATATAGTAGTTATATATATTTTTCATATATATAAAAAATATTTTAATTTCATTCTTAAATAACTATAATCACTTGCTGGGCTTTGCAAAATTCTCGAACCTTAGAATCCGATGCTGTCACCTTTATTTCCTGTTTCACATTGACTTTGTGTGGTACTTGCTATTAATCACAGGAACAGATGAAAATCCAGCTTCACTAAGATACGGTGCCTTCAAGAAGAGTAAAACACATGAAACTGTGAACTGCATTGAGCCTAGTAGTTTTTGTAGTTTCTGACAGATGTCAACAATTGCTGTTTCCCTTAAGAATTTGAAATGTTTGACCGCAGCACTGTGAGGTCACCATGGCACTTTGAATCCCCCCAGCTAATACAGTCAGAGAATCATGGAACAGGGCAGAGTCAACTGTGAGTCCTGGGCCTAGCTCAGTTAACTAGTCATTTGAGTACTCTTCACCACAGTTCCCTTGTTGTAATCAATGGTCTCTCATGGTTCCTTCTAGCTTTCAATGCCTATAATTGAACACATTCTTATTTTACAAGTGCCACTAAGGAAGCTTGGAAAGAAGTTGCTACCTTAAATAGCAAATATTCACTTTTTCCTGCATCCTTGTTTTGAAAGTGAGGACAAAACTGGTCTTAAATTTAGCCATTTCTCCCCTGCCAACACACTCCTAACCTCTGTTAGTTCTGCAAGCTCAGGATTCTTTCAGAGGAACTATCTAAGGAATTCCATGCATGCTTAGTATCAGGCCTGAGACAGAAGGGGAAGAAATGAGTTTATGTGTTCTGATGCTTTGAAACCAGTAAAATATCTCTATGCACACATTTTTGCTTAATAATCAGGAAACTCTCCAAGACTCCCTTTTCCCTTTTGGGGCTACTAGTTGGGTTAGATTGAAAAGATAAGGTGTTTCAGTCACTATCTTTAAAACCATGCAGAGCTTGGAGAGAATGAAGGCTGATATGTTCATTAATTTTGAACCGAATGGGTGAATGAGTATTCTTTGGACTTTGGAGTAGGTCAAGTGAAAAGAAGCAATAACAATTTCTTACTACCCAATTATTGAATTCAAAATTTGCTTTGTCACTTGTGGTTTTCATTGAACAGAAATTCTTAATTATTTATAAATCACATTTTTTGGTCTTCATTTCCATTTTTGAGATTTTCTTTTAAAAGGGTTTCCTAAGTTACAAAGTTATTCATATTTCCATATTAGAACTTTTTAGTTTTAACCTTTCACAAGGAGGCCTTTAATTCATCTATAGTCCATCTTGAGTGTGGTGTTAAATACCAAGTTATTTCTACATATATAGTGAGCAAGGTTTCCCACCATCACCTATTCAACAATCTCCCCTTATCCCATTGTTTATGGTGCACTCCTTATGATATACCACACATCTCTATATATGTAGGCATTTGTCTCTTGGATTTCTATTGATTTATATGTCTGTTCTTGACCCCTAAATGTACTTTTTATTATGGGTTTGTAGTATGTCTTAATATATGATAGAGCAAATCACCATTTTTTAATTTTCTTTTGAAAGGTAGATTCAGTCATTTCTGGACTTGGGCAACATAGAGCATTTGAGATATAAGAGCTGGTAGACAGAAGCAATAGATTACATGTACACAAAATGTCATAAATGGACCTTAAAAATACGGTGAGAAAAAAGAGATATGTAATTTAATAACTTTTATAGAAAATTTAAAATACATGTATTTATATAAAATATACCTAATTTTAAGAACACATAAAAACTAAAAACAAGCTTATTAAACACATTAGAATAGTACACTTGTTGGGAAGAGTAATGGCTGTGGATTTTGAAAAGAAAGTAGTATAAAAATTGTATAAAATAAAAATGTATTTATAAAGGAACAAACCACATTTGAGATAATAGTGTAATAATAGTTTTTGTTTTTGTTTTTAAATGCCCTCAATTTTCTAACTCTTCAGATTAGAATCAGGGAGAAAGCTGATTCTTTCTATAGCATGTTCTTCTGGTGGGTGGTGAAAACAAAAACTGGGGTCATGTGTGGGTTCAACTCCGCAAGTCAATTTCCATAAACCAGCACATGGGAGGAAAAGTTAGAACTCCTCACCAGGAGGAGTTAGAACAATTTGATCTTGCCCTTTAGGAGTTATTGATATTATTTGAAACCAGTTGGTAGGGAAATCTGTCCCCAGAAAGCTCCAGTCCTTGACTCTGGTAGGCCCTAAGTGTAAACATGCACAGATCGTTGCCTGAGTCACTCAGCACTCCACCCTGCCTCAAAGAAAAGAGCACTTTGTCCAGGAGCGCAGTGCCCTGACCAAGAGCTAAAAGCGTCCTCTTTTCTAATTGTCAATTATCTCTACACTCCAAGATAAACATTTCCCTTTTAACATCAGACCGGCCTGGAAGGTTCATTTAGGACAGAGCTATTTGAAGGGCTGGAGGAGGGGGGTAGTGGAGGAGGACAGAGAAAGCAAAGAGACAAAGTTTGAAAACAAGACATACAGTCTGCTTTTTCTGATAAATTCGTGCATATTCTGAATTAGAGAATGCATTAGCCTGAGGCTTTAGGGAGGAAGGAGTTAGATGGCACAAGGAAATAAGTCTTCACTTTCAAGGACTGCTGTGGGGAATTTTTTTTTTTTTCTCTAACAAAGCCCCTTTTTATTTGTTGGGGGACTGGAAGCATTTCATATCTCTATATACATTTATGTGCATATATCTATATATGTGTGTATACATAGGTGTATTATATGTGTGTATATATATGTATATACACAATATATGTGTGTGTATATGCACACCTTTGTATACTTAAAAAAATATGGTAGTGTTCTATTTTTTAGATTAAGATTAAACTTAGCTCCAAAACTTTCCAAAGACCTACTTTTTCTTTTTCTTTTTTTTCTTTTTTTAAGATTTTATTTATTTATTTATTTGACACAGAGAGAGAAACAGCGAGAGAGGGAACACAAGCAGGGGAGTGGGAGAGGGAGAAGCAGGCTTCCCGCAGAGCAGGGAACCCGATGCGGGGCTCGATCCCAGGACCCTGGGACCATGACCCGAGCTGAAGGCAGATGCTTAACAACTGAGCCACCCAGGTGCCCCAGACCTACTTTTTCTAGTTCATTTATGTAATGGACAGGATTGCAGTTGACTTGATTGCAGTTGATAGCAAGGCCAGAGATAATTTAATTCAGTACCTACCCAAACCTGTTGTGTTTCCATGATCCAGAAGAAGAGGAAAAGAGGATCTAATAAGAAAGAATGAGAATATTTATTCCTGTGTAACAAATAAGTAAGGATAACAGTGAAGGATTTTCCCTGAAGCTAATGCTCCCTGGGGTATCTGCTTTGGAGAATAAAACAACGTCACTCAAATTCCTTTTGTACACGCTCCCTCCCTTCCATTTTCTCCCCTGAGTGACCCTTTCCTCTCCCTTCTCTTTCTACCTTACATCTCCCTTTGCCTGGCATACTTAAAATCCAGAAATCTATGTGCTAATTAGCGTGGTTATGATTTGCAACCTGTCCAACGATGCCAGGAAGTGAGACGCAACCTTTTCAAGTTCAGTAGCGACCATCTAATGCGAGTCAAAACAGAGAGATGTGTTCTGCTAATTTGGGGGAGTGGATGGTTGGGATTTGTATATTCAAAGTTCAATGATGACAGGTCACATTGGAGGGGGACGGTCTGTGTGTTAAAATGCACCAATAAAGTCAGAAACTTTCTAGGCCAAGCAGAGAGAAGGGAGATTGTTTTTGTGGAATGAGCTGTTAAACGTGGAAGCCCAAGAGAATCAGGAAACCTGTTTTCAATCAGACACAAAGATTATTTCTATTTCTTTCCAGCTCTAGCAATGAGACTTTTAAAAAGGGTTTGGGGGAGTAGTGAATACTTGGTTGTCCAATTATTAGCCTAGATAGACTGTTTATTTTGGGATAGTTTTTTTGTTGGTAAAGGAAGAAAGAAAATATGTGGATTTTTGTTCTTGGAGCCACTGGGTGAATTTTGTCTCCAGTGCTCCAGCACTTTTGGCATGAGCCTTTGCCCACCAATGCCCAGCTAGCATTTCATATGACTCTTTGCAGTTTGGACTGTCATTTTACCCAACATGTGGGTGTAAATAAGGGGAAAGTTCTTTGCTTATTCTGGCTCAGTGAAGAGGGAAGAACAGATTCACGTGGCTGGCAGGGACTAATTCTAGGGTTAATACCCAAATGGCAATGGCATTTCAAGAATCAGAATCTTTGACCTTAAAACTCCAGTTACCATTAAGTTTCTGGGCTGTCACAGAGAAACTCATCAGGCTTAGTGATTCTTAATGAAATAGTCCTTTGATGAGTGTTTGAACTCTGATTATTCACTAGAAAGAAATGTTTAGACATATCTTCTGTATGACATATGATGTTTCTAAACAGTACATCTATTAGTAAAGAGGTAGTCCAGCTTTCTTGATACTACTTCTGAATATCGGGCAAGCCATTGAACCTGTCTGATGATATCCGCAATGCAGGGCTGTTAAGAAGTTAAGATTTCATGGGTAACGCAGGTAGCACAGAGTGTGTCCTTAATTACCATTCTTCCCAGGTTTCTTTATAGGGTGAAAGTTCTTCAAAGGGATAGACTATGTCTTAATAGATTTTCATCAATTTATCATAACTTCTGGGCTCACGAAATGTTTATGGAATTTGCCATATAACTCAGCTGGCTTAGAGTTCAGATTTTTCTACAGGCTTTGAATCACTTGCATGCCTCATTCAGTTTTTGTGTTTTCTGCTGTTTTATCTGGTGGATACCCAACTTCCTTTTTTTCTTCATGGGTTTTGGTTCCATTCATACTCTCTGTTAAATTAACAACCAACCTCTGAACTGGTCTTGATTTTTGTCTTTATTAACCCTTCTTGGTTCTATGAGTCCATAATGACCATATCTTCTGGTGTTGACTTAACAAGGCAATGATCATTGGTCAAGCTGCCAGTGTAGTAAAATAATAATAGCAGAAGGCTGAAGGTTCCTTTACTTTCTCTCCAACTTAAGAACAGCCTTCTGTAGGCAGTTCACTGCTCCATCCTGCTGTGGCTCCATTGTTGGGAGGTCTAGCTCATGCCAGTCAACAAAGGAAGTGTTTGAGGCAAGTAAAAAATTTTGTATACTTCTCCTTTCTCTGCCTTCAACATGCAAACATGCATGCAAACAGACATGCACACACGTAGAGCCGATCTTCATTGCCAATTACGGCCCAGTTTTGGTCTGGTGGAACAAAAAAATGCCAGCCAGGTGAGTCATATTCTCATTTATTACATAAACATTTTCCATGTGAGAAGTAGGAAGAAAAATGAAACTATTGCCTATTCAAGCTGGAAAAGGCTAGCGTTTCCATGATACTGGACTGCAGTTCTGGGCTGGGCTGGCTGCTGCAGGATCACCTGGGAACTTTATAAGGAAAGAAACTGACTTCTAGGTCCACTCTTGGAGTTTTTCAGCCAAAGCTCTCTTGATGATGCTTGAGTTTGACCAGTTTGGGGAACCACTGCTTTCTCATAATCCCTTAGTTTTACAGCAGAGAGCATGAAGACCCTGGAAGAAGTGATTTGTCCAAGTTTCTTCAGAGAGTAAGAGGAAGAGCTGAGAAGGAGAGGGAAGAAATGAATATTTAGTGGATGTGAGAGTTTGGGAGTTGTATTCAGTTTTCCATACATTTGATCTCATGGTCCTTGGAAAGAGACATTAGCTTCTCCATTACAAAAGAGGGAATTCAGGCACAGAGAGGCTAAGAAATTTGCCCAAACTCCCATAGAAAGTGGTAGAGAGAAGCAATGGATCTAAATTTACCTGACTTCAAAGCCTCCCAGTTTAAATCTTGTCTCCTGATTCCTAGTCTGCGATAACACAGTAGGGACTTACTTAATGTAAGATAACTGAAAACTCAAATCTTGTAGATTATTATTATATTGACATGCCACGGTTCAGTCACCTGAGCCTGAGTTCTCTTCTGTTTAGGGTTTATGCTGGTTCTGCTTGACTCCATGATTCAATAGTCTAAATCTTCAGGCTGAATGATAGCAGCAACCCAGCCCCCTGCAACTAGATTCACTTCAAAATAGTTCAACAAATACTTACTGAGGAACTACTATGTATAGGAACTTAGGGGTGAATGTGAAGGACAAAGTTTTGACATTTACAGAACCCATAGTCCTGAGGAAGCCATGAGAAAAGAAGTTATGCCAATAAAATGTGATGAAAGTTATACCAGGGGAAGTGGATATGTAGCAGGGAAATTTAACCCATACTCAAGGCCAAGGTAAGCCTTCCTGAAGCTGACAGCTAAAAGATGAACAGGAGTTAGCTAAGTGGAAAGTTTTGGAGCAAAAGTGTGTGGTAGAGGGGGAGATGTTTCAGATGAGGAACAGTATGTGTGAATCCCAGGAGTCTAGACATTGTGTAAAGAGTTTGTATCTGACCAGTTCACCAAACTGAAAGAAGCTTATTTCTGGAAAGCGAGGGAGAGAGGCTAGATGTTAAGAGGGGAAGTAGGAAGCCTCCAGATGGAGAAAAGCCGTGAAAACCCCATTAAGTTCTTTGGATTTTATTCTAAAGTGTGGCTAAGCCACTGAAGTTTTCCAACCCTCTAAAAATGATCTGGGGATTAAAAACAGGGTATAATATAAACAGGTTTATAGTTTGGAGGATACTTTGATGGTAGTGTTAGTGATAGGTTGGGGTGGATTGAACTTGGAGGCAGGGAGGACAGATAGGGGCTATTTCACTCAGAGACCAAAGCTGTGTTTTATTCATGTTGTAGTTTCAACATGTAGCACACTGCCAGGTACCTAATATGCATCAAGTAAATATTACTTGAATGACAGTTGTGGAAATAAATGTTTGTAAGGACAACACTCCCCTGCCCCGCTGCCAATATTTCTTGCTTGTTTTGGCTTCTTTGTCTAAGTGTACCCCCTCCCCAAGTATGCATATATTCTATGTATCTGAACAAATATTTTAGGTTCAGCTTAAGACTAGCCGCTGCTTGAAGTCTTCCCTGACTATTTTTAGTTTCATTGATTTTTTTCTATCCCCCTCAATTCCAATATCACTTAGAGTCTGTTTAAAGCTTTATGGCATTTTGCCATGAATGATATTGTTCCATATGGATGAATCTTCAACTACTTTTAAATTTAGCTTAAGATTTTAAAAACCTATATTAAGTCAATGAATATCTCTGCCTACCTACCTATAACTAAGGCTAAGAGGTTAGGAAGAGCTAGCCTCTTTCACACAGTTATAGAAATATAAAATCCCTTCCTGAAAAAGGAATACAAAAATATGGGGCTATATATATGTATAATATAAATATGAATATAAAATATAAAAAAATATATAAATTTCTTTAAAATACTCATACTGTTTGACTCAAAATCTTCTGGAAATCTACGTTAAGCAAATAGGCAGAAATTACAATAAAGATTTACGTTCAAATATATTTCTCTGTCTTTGCAATTTTAAGAAATTAGAAGCAATCTAATCATTCAAGCATGGGGAGCAGAGGTTAAATAATGTTATAATCTTAGATAAGATATTACATAGAAAAATATTTGGGGAAAAATAACATGGAATGGCAATTGAAAAACTGAGGTTATAAGTCAAGATTACAAATATTTTTATTTTTTATGTATTCTAGATTTTTTCACAGTGATAATATGGTTAAACTGGCAATATAAATATTATGTTGAAGCACTGCAAAAATATTTCCTGCTTTCTTACTGCAAACTCCCCAAGTTGGTTAGTAAGTCTACCATTTAGCATTCAGAGAACCCCTCACACACCTTCCTGGCAGTGATGCAGAAGGAGAAGCAAGCTTCCAAGCTGGGTCTTTCAGAAGGAGGGGAGATGGCTTTTCTTCCCTCTCTCCCTCCCAGGCCAGTCTTTGGTAGGTTGCCATGATCAGATTTGCATGGACAAAGTCTGCAACCCACCTGTCCAAGTTGGACTGATCACTTCTGATTTGCCTCCTATGGATGTTCTGAGAAGTGAAACACTGACAAGCTGTGGCCACAGAGCTGGATGACACAGCAACCTGGGAGTATATCCTAGCAGGATTCCAGAGCCCAGACCTGCCACACAGTCTGTCTTTTCTATCTCACGATAGCTTATGCTCTAGAAACAATTATTGCAGGTCAGACTCCCATCATCTCTTCTTCTCTAGAGAACTATATTAGTTCTTATGCTGTTTAACAGTGGTAGGACATTCCCATAAAGCTCTATCTGGGGTGGCCTAGCCTCTGTTGGTGGGGAACAAATGCTAGGACAGTGGTCCTCATATTCCACAGTGTCCCGGATGAAAGACTTTGACATGTAAAATATATCATGTTCTCTCTTGAGTGTGTGTGTGTGTGGTGGTGGGGGGGGGGACAACTCTAATGCAAAACAGGAGCAGCATAATAGCCAGGCAGCAGGAATCTGTCAGGAACCAGTTCCCCCATCTCAATGGGCGCCAATAGCCAATTCCTGATAGCCCTCTTGACCTATTAAGAGCTGCAATGTTTGATGTTAACATTTGTGACTTCCACCTGCAACATTTTTTAGGCCTGGGTATACATTCTGACTGGCCCACTGCAGCAAAAATAGCCTGCATGTGCTGAGCTTAACACTGTGCCCTGGACAGTGCTTTAAGATCTAGGCATGTACTACTTGCATTAAGTCCCACAGCAACCTTGTGAGGTAGGTACGATTATGATCACCTCATATATATAACCACTGAGACACAGAGAGGTTGTCTGCCCAGGGTCACACAGGTAGTAATTAAAAAGCAAGGACTCAAGTGCTGGCAGTCTGACCCACCACCATGCTAGACTAAATTAACACATGCAAAATGCTTACAGCAATGCCAGGCACACTGAAAGTACAAAGTAAGTATCAACTACTAGCAACTCATTTTAGTAATTCTGGGCAGTGACCAATTTTCTCTTTCAACTTGATATCTGTGGGTATTGAAAAAACTCCAACAATCCAGAAGTAAATGCTTGCTAAGCATCCTTGGGAGCTATATAACAAAGGAAGTTGACACAGCCTTGGACTTCAGACAGTGGGTATGTGAGATGGCAAAGTGGGGTCACCATCCTCTACTCCATATTTTAGTGGACCTTAAAATGCATTCGGTTAGTCTCAAGTCAAGGAGGTTATAGACAGAGGATGAGGTGGCCAGTGGTGAACAAATAAATAGTGAGTAAGTAAAGTCTTTGAGGCTCTTAGGCTTCTCACACCCACACATACTTAATTCTTAGGCTGCACATTTTTTTTTCTTACTTGTAGTTTTATGAGATTACCTTTCTTTTCAGCAATTTCATTGGTATTAATTTAACCAAATTCCATCTGGATAAATATACTGGGGTTGGGTGGGACAGGGAAGAAGCACAGAGAGCAATACTCTTTCCACCCTGAGACATATTAGGGTGTATTCAAATCAAAGAGCTTATGGTGAATATGGGAGATAGTTATACACATACATTTATAGCATAACAATGTGGGACAGCCTATTTTTTACATGCCGAATGAGTACAAATAATTATACAAGTTTTTGTAGTTCCTACGGAGTGGCTACTTAATGCCACTGATATAATTCGTTGAGAAGCATTTTTCCTTGGCGGAAGTAGAGAGTGCAGAGTCAATAATAAAATGGTTTAGATCACCTTGTAAAGGATTTTATTTTAGTCCGTCCTTGAAGAAGGATAGTGTATTGCTTAGGAAAGATCATAACAACACAATATAATCTCAAAATCTTAGTGGCGTAAGACAACGTTTAGTTCTCACTCACTCTGCATTGCTGGAAGATCGGCTCAATCTCTCCCTCACTCTTGGACCCAGGCTGCTGGTACAACCGCTATCTGGAGTATAACTAGTTGCAGTACCAGGAGCAAGGTAGACTTTCAGAAGGTCCAAAACAGGCAATTAATGCTCTGTTCTGTAACTGACTTGTGACTTACACTGTCTTTGGCCAGATCCTCACGTGAACCTCAGAAAAGCAATTCTGTCTTGCATTGGAGGAGTAGGGAAGTAGAAATATATGGTAGTACTACTAATGATTACCACAGATGGACAGCATTTAGGTAAGAGACATGAGCGAGCAAGGTGGGAAGACCTAAGACCTAATGAGAGAATTAAAGAGAAAACTCAACGAGAAATAAAATGAGTTATAATTGAACAGTTGTGTGGGGCTAGACTGGGAAAGCCTTAAATGCCAGGCTAAGGAATGTTGCCTTTTACACATGGGCCATTGATTCCTAACTTGTTTTTGCCAGTAGATAAAATTTTAAAGCAAACTCATGTAGATCCCAACATGTAAAATAGAAGAAAAAAGTCATCTCTGGTGGAAGAAGGGATGAAGGAGTCCTGAAGCCTTTCTACTTGGTGGACTTCCCACTCTAACTCACTACATGTAAGTACATTTAAGTATTAGGGAAAAGGGAAGTCTGCTGTCAAAACCATGGTTGGCAACTATAGATTAAAAAGATTGATTAAAGAAAATGTGGGGGGAAAACTGAGAGTAGGGAGTTCAATAAAGAGGCATAAAATAATAAGATCCCTGAATGGGTGTTGACAAAAGTAGATGTGTCTCAAAGAAATATTTGACAAACTGGTGACTGATTGGATTTGAGGGTTCGTGGAAAGGGCAGAGTCAAAGAAAATGACTTGCATGAGGTTTGTGAACTGGGGGAATGATGAAGCAATAAATGGTAATATCAAGATCAAGAGGAAGAATTTTATGGTTTTAGCCAACAAGTATTTGTATAGTGCCTACTGTAAGATATGAAGTGATTTGGAAAATGAAATAAAATTTAATATTAAATATATTAGTTTTGGGTGACAACAGATTATCCTCAATGGCTTAATGCACAGTTGGAAATAGGACACTGGCACTCAAGATGACCTAAGGCTGCAGATGCGGCTTAGGACACAGTCACATAGAAATGAAGTGTGGTTCATTGGAATTGATCATTGTAAGCATAGGCTCATATATGTCTGATTCAGAAAGAGATGCAATGAATGGTATGAATCTTATCTTTAGAATCATTGAACCAGTTACTAATCTCTGTAAAGTTTGGTATTAATGAGGACAATGAGCAAGACTTCATTAATTCACAAGCCAAGGTATACTGAAAAAAAAGTATTTTTATCTTTGAGTGGTTTGGATGTCAAGTTCATCGTTATAGTGTTGCATAAGTAATTCAGAATTCAAATGGCTTAATTTTCTTTCCTATTTGAGACCCAAGACAGTTCCTTATCTTGAAGCTTGATGTAAAGGGGATACTCCTTGTTACATAGAGTTAGTATAGTTATAGGACTTCTATGGGATAATAAGTTGGCAAACAACTGGGGCCAAAGAACTCCTGTGTTCCAAGGTATTAAACTATCAAAAATTCTTAGGAGGTTGAACCTTTCCCTCCTCTGGGAGTGAAATTTTTCTTCTTCTTCTGCCTGCCCAGCTCTTCAGCTTGGCTCAGAGCATAGAGTTCTTGACACTTCAGTCATCTGGTCCCATAAAGATAGAAGAGACAGGTACCCAACATCCCTAGGCATCCCTCCCATTTAAAATTTCCTATTCTTTGGGCATTTACCTGGTGGGCATAACTCGTGACATTTCCCAACCCATCGCCTATCTCAGTAAAAACAAATTTACAGGGCACCTGGGTGGCTCAGTAGGTTAAGTGTCTGCCTTCGGCTCAGGTCATGATCCCAGGGTCCTGGGATTGGGCCCTGCATTGGGCTCTCTGCTCAGTGGAGAGCCTGTTTCTCCCTCTCCATCTGCCTGCCGCTCTGCCTACTTGTGCTCTCTCTAATAAATAAAATCCTAACAAAAAAAATTCACAAGAAAAATAATTTAAAAACATAAAATTTCTTATTTAGATTCTAACTCACCAATTTCTATTGACTCATCCAAGGTCCTGGATTAATTGATCCATTGATATATTCCCTGGGTGTGTGATATGGAGTGTGCAGGGCTATCTTCACATGGTTCTATCATTTCATGATCATAGCTTGATGGGGCTAGGGATTAAAAGCCTTAGTTATTAATACTAGAAAAGGTAATACCAATAGATAAATATGAAAGCACTCATCTAAAGTTGTACTGAATGACCATTGTTTGTTTATAGGAAATAAGGGAAAGCTTAAGCTAGAACACACACATTTGATCTTAGGGGTCAAATGATGAAACAGGCTAAGAGATCACAGAGTCTTGGAGAATTAGAACTTACTCTTGACAGAAGTCTTATTTTGTAGAGTGGTAGCACATTTTGGGAACTTGTTCCTTTAGGGAAAGAACAAGCTATGGGAATAGATCCATAGGAAAATAAAGGATGTTTAAGATGTGTAAGTAACCCCAACATATGTGAGGATGGTGCCCAAAAAAGAACACTGGCCCCAAATTAAAAGACTTATGGTCCTGTCTCTGAGACTTCTTAGCTGTGTCACTTTTTTAAATTTGCTTTTTACTGACATATAATTGACATATAATATTAGTTTCAGGTATATAACATGATCCAATATTTACACACATTGATAAATGATCACAATATTCTAGTTAACATCCCTTACCTTACATAGTTACACATTTTTATGAGAACTTTTAAAAAATCTCTTTTAACAACTTTCAAATATGCAATGCAGTATTAACTATAGTAACCATGCTGTACATACAACCTATTTATTTTATAACAAAGTTTGTACCTCTTGATGCCCTTCACCCATTTTGCTCACCCCTCACCACCACTCTCTCTCCCCCTGGCAACCACCAATCTGTTCTCTGTATCTATGAGCATGGTTTTTGGGGGATTTGTTGTTGTGTTTTTTTGTTTTTAGATTCCACATATAAGAACATACCATATTTGTCTTTCTCTGTCTGACTTATTTCATTTAGCATAATGCCCTTGAGTTCTTTCTATGCAGTTGTAAATGGCAAGATTTCATTCTTTTTTATGGCTGAATAATATTCCATTGCATGTCTATACATTCATATATATGAATCTATATCCATTGCATATATATACATACACATATATACACACATACATACACACATATACACACATATGTACTATATTTTCTTTATCCATTTATCCATTGATAGGCACCTAGGTTGTTTCTGTATCTTGGGTATTGTAAATAGTGTTGCAGTAAACCTAAGGGTGCATATAGCTTTTCAAATTAGAGTTTTTGTATTCTTTGGGTAAGAACTTAGAAGTGGAATTGCTGGATCATATGGTAACTCTATTTCTAATTTTTTGAGGAACCTCTTTACTATTTTCCATAATGGCTTTACCAGTTTACATTCCCATGAACAGTGCATGAGGATTCCCTTTTCTCCACATCCTCACCAATATTTACATCTTGTCTTTTTGGTAACAGCCATTCTAGTAGGTGTGATAGGATATCTCATTGTGGTTTTGATTTGCATTGCCTTGGTGAGTAGTGAGGTTGAGCATTTTTTTCATGTACCTGTTGGCCATCTATAGGTCATTTTTGGAAAAGTGTCTATTCTGTCCATTTAAAAAAATTAAAAAAAAATTTTTTTTTAAGATTTTATTTATTTGACAGAGAGAGACACAGTGAGAGAGGGAACACAAGCAGGGGGAGTGGGAGAGGGAGAAGCAGGCTTCCTGCGGAGCAGGAAGCCCGATGCGGGGCTCGATCCCAGGACCCTGGGATCATGACCTGAGCCAAAGGCAGACGCTTAACGACTGAGCCACCCAGGCACCCCTATTCTGTCCATTTTTAAATCAGGTGTGTGTGTGTGTATGTGTGTGTGTTTAACCATTCAGTTGTATGAGTTCTTTGTATTTTTGGATATTAATCCCTTATCAGATATATGATATATTTGCAAATGCATTTGCAAGCATTTTCTCCCATTCAGAAGTTGTCTTTTCATTTTGTTGATTCTTTCCTTTGCTGTGTTAGCTATGTCCTCTTGAACAAGTTGTCCTCTTTTAATCATGGTTTATTCATGTATAAGAGGTTTGAATTAAAATTGTTTTCTATATTGGGGCGCCTGGGTGGCTCAGTCGTTAAGCGTCTGCCTTCGGCTCAGGTCATGATCCCAGGGTCCTGGGATCGAGCCCCGCATCGGGCTCCCTGCTCCTCGGGAAGCCTGCTTCTCCCTCTCCCACTCCTCCTGCTTGTGTTCCCTCTCTCGCTGTGTCTCTCTCTGTCAAATAAATAAATAAAATCTTTAAAAAAAATTGTTTTCTATATTATTATTTCAAATTAATGTAAAAATCCAGATCTGTATTTATAAGTACCTAAATTTATGCTAAGAGTTCTGCATATATTATCTCACTTTATCTTACAACAATATTCTGAAGACTCTCTTGATCTCTTATAAAAATGAGAAAACTAAGCCCCAGAGAGTCTCAATGAGACAAGGGCACACAGCTAATAGAGAGTTATATTCCATTTTGATTTCAAGTCTCATGCTCTTAACCTCCATGTAATATGAATTCCCTTAGGAAACTATGAATTGTTCATAAAGCACAACCATAAGCAGTATATTTCTTGGTTCTTGTCCTGGTCAGAGATTAGCTGGAGAGGTTTTGTTCTTTTGAGCCCCAATATCCTCAATGGTTGCAAGTATGTCCTTTGAACTTGCACCTATTCTTTGGATCATCAAAATTTAAATTTTTTTTTTTTTTAATTTTTTTTTTTTTTTTTTTTTCATTTGCGAGAGAGACGGAGAGAGAACAAGCAGAGGGAGAGGCAGAGGGAGAGGGAGAAGCAGGCTTCTTGCTGAGCAAGGAGCCCGATGCGGGACTCGATCCCAGGACCCTGGGATCATGACCTGAGCCGAAGGCAGACGCTTAACCATCTGAGCCACCCAGGCGCCCCTGGATCATCAAAATTTAGAATACCTCTTAACTGGCTCTTAGATTGTCATGCCACTATGCCTTTTTTTAAAGTTTTCTCCTGTGAACATTCTAATCACAGAAAGGCCATCATCCAGTCAGCTTTAAAACTGTCCCATGTCTCTATTTAGTCTCTGTCCAAAGCCCAAAGAGGTTAGGGGAGGTTGTTGCTGTCTTTCCCTCTCCCATGCCCCCTAACTGGAAGGGAATGGTGTTTTCTAAGGACCCAATCTTCTCTCAAGGGTTTGTCATTAGCTTTCTTGTGACGACTGCCTCTATATTTTTTGTGTATATCTGTATCCTATAAGTTGAGGCTTAGAGGAGGCTTTGCAGAGTTGGGTAAAATAGTTTGCTAACCTGTATATCTGTTTGCCTTATAAACTCTTTCCCTGAACTAAAAGACAATAGTATTTTATTTCTTGAGCTATATACCAGACCCACCATTGCCTGCTTTACAAAATCTCAAGTTGGAAATGAGAACACCTGGCTTCTATTCACAGCCTAGCTAGGATGTCTGTTACATTTCATGAGCCAAAAGTCTCCAAGAATGATGGAATCTGGGATTGGAAAGAGCCTTCATGGTTGGTCCTCTACTCCAACTTGCTGTCTTTTCATTGAATACCTTCTACTTCAGAGGTGCTCTTTTTCAGGTTTGCTATAAATAGAACCTAACCCGCCTGGCTCTCCCCGGGCGAGCTGTCTGGTTTGACTGGGGTGGCTGTTGAGCAGTGGCGGCAGTGCCCACTAGTATCCAATGGGGAGGAAATGGATGTGATTCAGCTGTGAAAATCCGCAAATTAGACTTTGGCTTTCAGACCACTGCGTACTTTTAGAACCAGAGGAAAATAAAATAAACATTACTTTAGGTCTACTAAAGATTATTACTGTTATGTTCAGGAGGAAATGCCTTTTTGGTGATTGGTTGGAATAACTTCTCCTAATATACGTTTTTCTAATAATTTGATTTTCTGCAAGATAATACTATACATCATATCATAATACTATACATTCATGAACCACTCCCCCATTTTATTTTTTTTTAATTTTTTTATTGTTATGTTAATCCCCATACATTACATCATTAGTTTTAGATATAGTGTTCCGTGATTCATTGTTTGTGCATAATACCCAGTGCTCCATGCAGAACATGCCCTCCTCAATACCCATCACCAGGCTAACCCATCCTCCCACCCCCCTCCCCTCTAGAACCCTCAGTTTGTTTTTCAGAGTCCATCGTCTCTCATGGTTCTTCTCCCCCTCTGATCTCCCCCCCTTCGTTCTTCCCCTCCTGCTACATTCTTCTTCTTCTTTTTTTCTTTCTTAACATATATTGCATTATTTGTTTCAGAGGTACAGATCTGAGATTCAACAGTCTTGCACAATTCACAGCGCTTACCAGAGCACATACCCTCCCCAGTGTCCATCACCCAGTCACCCCATCCCTCCCACCCCACCCCCCACTCCAGCACCCTCAGTTTGTTTCCTGAGATTAAGAATTCCTCATATCAGTGAGGTCATATGATACATGTCTTTCTCTGTTTGACTTATTTCGCTCAGCATAATACCCTCCAGTTCCATCCACGTCGTGGCAAATGGCAAGATCTCATTCCTTTTGATGGCTGCATAATATTCCATTGTATATATATACCACATCTTCTTTATCCATTCATCTGTTGATGGACATCTTGGCTCTTTCCACAGTTTGGCTATTGTGGACATTGCTGCTATGAACATCGACCACTCCCCCATTTTAAAAAGATTTCTCAGATTAGGGAGCTCAGTGAGCTCACTTTATTATAGCTGCAGGACACAGTTTTGCCAACTGAAAGCTGCTTGAGAGTAGGAACATTATTTCTCATTGTAACATCACCTTCTCCATAGCATAGGAGCTGGCACCTGATAGGAGCACAGAACATGATGGTAGAGTGAGTGGTAATCAGAAAATAAGTGTCCTGATAACAGAAGTTAAAACAGCAGCCTTCTTGCTGTGTGCTTACATGACCTTTCCTTGGTGTGTATATGTGGAGAGAGAGCGAGAGACGCGTGCGTGCTTTGGTGTCTCTTCCTCTTCTTATGAGGGTACTAATTCCACAATAAGAGTTCCACTCTCATGACTTCACCTAAACCTAATTATCTCTCAAAGACACCACCTTCACCACATTGGAGGTTAGGACTTTTAACATTCAGATTTTTGTGGGATATAAACATTTACCCCATAATAGAGGTGGCAAGGCTAGATAGTTTTTCTAAAGTTACATGTGTAGTATTTAGAGGCTAAGGATCCAAGTCTTCCACTGAACATGACCCAGGCTCCCAGCAACACATTCTAGGTCCTCTTGAGGGGGCGATGGCTTCCGCGGCAGTACCTTCTTTTCTGGCTAATGGATGTGCAGGCAGAGGGGAGGAGCTTGGGGAAGATCCCTCCCCTGTTTCTAGGAAAACTGCCACCTGTCCACATTCTCTTATTGTCCCAGTTATTTCTTCATGTTCTGGGATTTCAGTGAACAAAACAAAATTTAGAGTGATTCTCAAGTCATTAAACTTTTGTTTCTGGGAAATAGACTCATTATTTTAAAAATTCCTCAATTGATCAAATAATTCCAACCAAGAAACCATTTTCTCCTCTATAAAAATGCAGGGGAGCTTGTTGACAAGTTATATTTGGTCGATAGTGTTTCCTTGAACATTTAATTATTGAGCTGAGGAATGAGAATGACTGGTATACCCCAAGACAATAATTTCTCATTAAGTTGCCTGGCCATTACCTGCCAATAGGGTTGAAACAGATGTTTCGCTTGCATCCTCTTTTTTTGAAATCACTTCCTGAGTTTTATTTGATGTTATTTGATGTGTTTTGCCTCATACCCAGGCCTGGGTACTACAAACATTTCTTTTAAACTGAGAAATTCCTCCTTGTACTCTCAGAGAGTAATTGGTGGTGGGGGGAAAAAAACAAAAAACAGAAAACGAGTTTGTTCAGACATTTTTGCCTTGGTCTGATAAGCCATGGCATCTGAGTAGTTCTAGCCAGAAGCAAAATGGGAATTAGGGGAATGTTATTCTTTCTTTCCAAATCAAATCTCCTTTCTCCTGGCTCCTAAATGCTCATTTACACCTTTCATATTCCAGAAAACTTTACATCCCTTCAAAACTTTCCTGTCCCGTATCCAGTTCCCTCAGGACCTCATTGTCTATTGGGTGACAAAAACTGCTAATGAACAATTCATTTTGACTTGTTTAAGGTTGAAGTATGTAAATTGTTATTGCCTACCCATCAGTGGATTTTTAGTGTTTATTATTATTTGCACAGAACTGTGCTAGGGAATTGAAATGGAGGTGAGGGTTGGGCAAAAATATGAGGAAAAATAGTCTCTGTCCTCAGTTACTTCTTGTTGAAAAGACAAAGCATGCCTTTATGAACTTGAATATAAACAAGTAGTACAGACCAAGCTCATGTACATTAAATGTGTGGCTAATGGCTGGAGGAGAGGAAAAGTCCTATGATGTTATCAAAAGAGCACAACATCTTTAAAAGTCCTCAAGAAGTAATGTTCAAGTTGGCTATCTCTATTTGATGGCTCTTTCAGCACTTGCTGAAGGTACAAAAAGGTAGCAATGATTTTGGCCAGAGTGGCCTTTTGGTGACCCTCTAATCTCATCATGCAGACTGACAGCTAAATCACCATTCATACACCATCTGCAGAGCTGAGAATCCTGGTGCTGTTGAGTGAGGTTTGTCAGAAAGTCCCCCCACACTGTTGTCAGCAAGAAGGCAGTGGGGAGGGAAGCAACAGGCAATGAAGTAAATGGCAGCAATTAACGTCAGCACACAAAGAGAACCCCTAGTGGGCTAAGCCAGTTAATGCATTTTCCTGACTTGCTATTAGTAAAACCTAATTAAATCAGATGCTACTAATTTGAAACTCTTGCTCATTTGGACCGGCCTGAGCTAAATGTTGCTTCTACTCTAGCTATGAAAGAAAGGGTTTTCTTAGCAAATTACTGGGGTAAACAAGATTGCAGAGAATTAAAATGCTTAATAGAATAGTAGAGAATCAATTTGCAAGAAAACAATCATTGTGCTAATTTTAAACTGTTTTTACCTGTTCATTAAAGCAGCCTATTAAGGACCTCTGCCTCTTAACACTTTGTTATGCTAGTTTGAGTTGTTCTGTTCCTTGCTAGTAAAAAGAAAATTTAATTCGGACTTCTGTAATTCATACTAGCCTCTTCATAGCCCAGTTAGTTTGAATTAATGAAATTTGTTTATGGTTAGGGCATCCTCCAAGAGTCAATTGGGGAGATCATCAGGCTTCATTCCTTTCTTTCTGAAGGTTAAATTTTGAGTTAGCAGAAGTCATACAGCACATTTAGTTGTACACAGATTTCTACATTAAGTTGAAAGTTCATGGACATGATCTCCTGACTAGAGACAAGGGCCTGTGATTGAGCATCACCTTCATGTATGTTTGACTTCCTGGTCCCTAGGAAGAGAATGAAAGCAAAGAGCAGAGCAGATCTCTGTTGAAGGAGTTTGAGGTTGTTGGGAGAGAACCACAAGCATCTATAGTTAGCACTTTTCTAAATTAGATTCTAAGGAATTAGGTCTGCAAACAATCTCGGGTTTGCAAATTCTTTATTGCATTTGTTTACTATATTACATTTGTTCACTATATATACTATACTATGTATATACTATATGTATAAAAGTATATATATATAAAACATATATGTGTATATAGATATATTTTCTATCCTAGTCTAATGATGATAACCTAAAGAAAAGACAGATACTCTGGATCTTTTTGCTACCTTGTAATCTACCCACAGTTTTTACAACTGTGTCTATTTGTGTTTATTATTGCATTGATATGAAGAACTATCTAATGCTTACCAGTAATAAGAACAGAGATATAAGAAATATATAAGTGGTGTGTTCCCTTCGTAAGAAGGTAAACGGCATTACTGAGAGCTGTGTAAATACAGAATTTCTGGAATTTGCATAGAAAAAAACTGGTGGGAGGATGAGATCACTGTGGCATGTCCTAATAGATTTGTGGAAGCACACCAGAACAGAACATACTGTATGTGCGTTGTGAGCAGTGATAAAATTCCATCCAAACAATGTTAAATTAATGTTGTTAATTTTGACTTTATTGGTTTTCTTTGAAATCAGTTTGCATATTTGGGTTTTACAATTCTTTAAGAGTCAGAAGCATAAGGGATTTATAGGTAGTTTTATTTTATTTATATTTAAGTAACATTATAATAAATCTAGCTTCAACCAACACTGGTAGTCCAAGAGGAATTTAGTTTTTAAAAGGAAGTTGGAGAAATAATGATTGATAAAACCACAGATTATTGGAAATTGAAGAGTCCTTGGAGATTGTTGTCCAGTGTTTCTGAGACTGGGTTTCAGGGAATTCTGAGTTGGGAGGTGTTCATAGGTAAGCCAAGAAAAATAAACGGGGGTGGTTCCTGTGATCAAATAAGCTGTGGAAAAGCAGAGCTGTTTCTCCTCTTGAAGACTCATGATACTCCTTCCTGAAGGGAAGCCACAGTGAGGGTCAGTGGTAAGGAAAGCTGTCCAGTGCCATTCATGGGAGCATCTTCCAACATTTCTTCCTTGTATGGAGGACCTGCCTCAAACCTCTAGAAGAATTCTCTGATTGAACTGCAGGATGGGAAGCTCTGCTCAGGGACCAGGCCCTCACTTCACAGATTGGGACATGGAGAGAGTATGGTGGGCTGAATAGTGTCTTCCTGAAATTCATGTCCACCTAGAACCTCAGCATGTGATCTTCTTTGCAAATAGGGTATTTGTAGATGTAATTAGTTAAGATGAAGTGTGAGGGTTAATTTTAGGTGTCACCTTGACTGGGCCATGGGATGCACAGGTACTTGGTCAAACATTATTCTGGGTGTTTCTGTGAGGGTGTTTTAGGATAAATTTAATATTTAAATAGGCCAAGTAAAGTAGATTGCCCTTCTTAATATGGGTGGACCTCATCCAATCAATTGAAGGCCTGAATAGAACAAAAAGGCTGACCCTCCCCTGAATAAGGGGGGATTCCTTCTACCCGACTAGCTTCTACCATTGGCACCCTTTTTTTTCTGCCTCAGACTTGAACTGAAACTTTGACTTTTCCTGGATTGGTAGCCTGCTGGTCTTTGGACTCGAACTATAGCAAACATTTCTCTTGTACCTCCAGCTTCCAACTACAGATCTCAGAACTTGTGAGTGTCCATGATCACATCAACCAGTTCCTTATAATAAATCTTGGTATATTTATATACAACCTACTGATTCTATTTCTCTGAAGAATCCTGTCTAGTATGGAGGTTACAGTGGATTAAGGTGGGCCTTAAATCTAATAACTGCTGTCCGTCTAAGAAGGGGAAACAAAGACATGGAGAAAACAAACTGGGGAAAAAGGCCATGTGATGGAAGAGGCACAGAGACTGGAATGATGCATCAACAAGCCAAGGAAGGTCAAGGATCACTCACTAGCAACCACCAGAGACTAGAAAGAAGCATGGAACAGATTCTCCTCCCAAGATTCCAAAAGGAACTGGCGTTGCTGGCACCATGATTTTGGACTTCTACTGTCCTGAGTTGTGGGAGAATAAATTTCTATTGTTTGAAGCCGCCAGTTTATGGCAGTGCTAGGAAATTAATGGGGGGGGGGGGGAGAGAGAAGTGTGAAGTGAGATCCTCTTTAGCAAAGGCAATTCTAGAGATCAAATGTCTGACTTTGAGGCCAACTCTCTTTTCTTCCATTTATTCATTCATTTCATCCTTGTCTTATCCCAGAAAGAAACGTAAGCATGTATTATTTTCCTCCATATACAAATACAACAAACTAGAAGCAAAACAGACAACTTAAAGACATAAGCCCATTTCTAGAAGCAGCATGGCACTAATTATCTATGTAATTGCTAATTTAATTACAATAAAAAACAGACCTGGGTAGATGGTATCTATCTGTAAGATATCAGAATTGAAAAGGACCTTTGAGAACATCTAACTCAATTATTTTATTTTAGAGATAAAAACATTTTTCTAAAGCTAGTATATGTTTCCTATTGCCACAAATTACCACACATTTAGTGGTTTAAAAACAACATAAATTTATTTTCTTATAGTTCTGGAGGTCAGAAATCCAAAATTAGGCTCAGTGAGCCAAAAATCAAGGTGTCAGCAGGACTGGCTCTGTTCCTTCTGGAGGCTCTAGGGGAGAATCTGTTTCTTTACCTTTTTCAGCTTCCAGAGGCTGTCCACATTCCTTGGCTCATAGCCCCATGTCCCTCTGACCTCTGCTTCAGTTGTAATCTCCATTACACCTCTGATTCTCCTGCCTCCCTCTTATAAAGATGTTGATGATTACCTTAGGCCTCCCTGGAAAAATCTAGGATCATCCACCGATCTCAAAATCCTTAATGCAATCATATCTGCAAAATTCCACTTGCATGGCAGGTAACCTATTCACAGGTTCTGGAGATTAGGATGTGAACATCTTCAGGTAGTCCTTATTAAGCTTACCATAGGTATTGTGATTAGAACTCAGAGTGGCATGACCCCCATGCCATTGGTTCATCCATGATGCCACAATGCACAGGATCATTAAAATTGACCTTGCACTTCAGGGTCTTTCTCAGATTTCCAGGGTGTACAAAGCATGCATAGGAACAATATTAACAAATCACACTTCCAACTGTGTGTAGTGATTAAAAATATGAGAAAGCAGAAGTGTATGAGATATATTACTGCAAATTGGGAAATACTTCAATTCATTGATGACTATTTCCTCAATCAAACAATGGAGCATGCTTCTATTGCCATCTCTCTGGGATACATACCCTGGCTGCTCAGCAGTCACAGCAGTAATTGTTTCTTTAGAGCCCTTGTGAATTTGGGAAGGAACCCAATCCCGGGTTGCTCCTTGACAACAGAATGAGGATGTTTTTTGTTTGTCTATGAAGTTGTGCAAGGATAATGGTGCTTTACGCTTATTTAGAAATACAGGTCACTAAGCATGTTCATGTAAGGTATCTCAGGTAATTTTGCAATAAGCCTGAGATGTAGGCAAGGGTAACAGTTTCATCCTATTTTAGATAGGAGGAAACAGGCTCAGAGAATTGCCCAAGGTCACACCTTCACAAGTCCGTGGACCTGGGACTCAAACCCAGATTTCCAGACTCCAGATTCCAGGTTGTTCTTAGATCCGTAGCTAGGTAAAGCAAACAAATCAATCAATCAGGCCCACCAAAAAGGGATATTGGGTAATAAGACCTATTACTTTCCAAGTTGAATTAAGAGACTGTTATAGAATGGCCACTTGGTGTTTTGAGTAGGTTAAAATTTTAGAAATAGGTTAATACCATGAAAATTCTTTTAAATGTAACAGGAACTTCTGATTAGACTTAGAACCATACCATGTAAAAGCCCAAAGCACAAATAAATTCAGCATCTTACTCATCAGAGGTACATCAAATATTGGAAATGAAGGGGAATTTAAGGTTTAAAAATATGATTCTATTAAAAATCCTTATGTTTCATGGCTCCATCTTTTCTTATTTTGGCTAAATTTTATGGGAAGGTGGTATGTGTATGTACATATATTGCTACCAGAAATGGAAATGGTGTTAGGTCTAACATTACTATTAGAAAAAAATGTGAGATATAATATACATGAGAAATCTCAAACTTGTCTTTCCAGTTAGGAAAATGAGCAATTTTGTGATGGCCTATTCTCCAGACATAGGATAAATTCTAAGTGGAATTTGATTGTGAAAGAGTCTCTTTAAAACAGAGGTGAGCCAGGTGGTGTTTGAGGAAACTTCCTGGAAAAAAGAGCAGATTATGTGGTTTTGATAAGAAATCCTGATCAATTTAGAGTAGAAGGACCAACTCCAGCTGTCAGCTAAGAGAACAACTGATGTTTTTCCTTCCTTCCTTCCTTCCTTCCTTCCTTCCTTCCTTCCTTCCTTCCTTCCTTCCTCCCTTCCTTCCTCCCTCCCTCCCTCCCTCCCTCCCTCCCTCCCTCCCTCCCTCCCTCCCTCCCTCCATCCATCGTGTACAAAGAGCTATACCAGAACTTGTAGAAATAAGTCATTTCTTCATGAAATCAGTCATTTCATTTTTGTACAGCTCTATTAGTTCTTTCTTGCATCTAGCAAATTGGGCATGTCCACAGTTTCTAACAAGTAAACTTAGTTATGTCCTTTGGAGTCATAGACTATATGCCTCTCTTTTTCTTTTAAGAGCTATTTTAGTATTTGTGTCTTTCTTTAACCTTCTATTCTCTAGGCTAGAAATCCCTATTTGCATCAGGTGGGTCACGTTTGAGATAATATTTAGACCTTCCATTGTTTTGTTTTGGCAGTTAAGGCATCCTAAATTCTACCCTTACTCCAAATATGTCTAGTCATCATAGCAGAGTCAGCTTAGATTATATCACATTATTGGCTTCATAGATGTATAAATGTGACTGACCTAATTTTGTTAGCACTTTAAATACCTCTAGCTTGTGGTCACATAACACTGTCACATCTTTTGCAGGCGAGTATTGCCAAAACAAGCACCATCCTCTATTTGTAAAAATTGATGTTTTGAACCTAAATGTAGGGCTTTATGCTTGTTCTGCTGAAAAGCATCTTACTAGCTTTAGCCCCAGGGACAAGGTCACAATTAGCCCATCATACGGTTAGTTACTTATGCAGAGGAAATTTTAAGGAATTTAAAGCTACCCCCAAACACTTTCAAGTGCAAAGGGTCTTTCTTACTAGCTTTCTACTAGCCTTAGATTTACCAATTTAATAATGTTTAAGAATATTAAGATTAAATATACTCTTAAGGGTAAGATATCCAGAATTTGGTGGTTAAAAATAGAAATATTCCATCACAAAAGTGTTCTATCAAGACATTAGTCTGAAAAGTTATCTTAGCCAAATGTTGGACCCTAAAAGGATGGCAAAGGAGAAAGTTACATTCTAATGGAAGAATAGGATTAGAAATGTTCAGGGCTAGAGGCGTTCCTGGGGAAGGTAGGTCTATTTCCGTAGAGGGAAAAAAAAACCCAGTGTTATTCTTGATTAAAATCTATTAATATTTAGGTTAAAATATGTATACATATATAGCCAAAAGTAATGTACAAAAATATTGCTACTACAAAGTACAGAAATGTAGGGTAGGAATTGTTCTTACAATTTTACAGGTGAGGGACGCCTGGGTGGCTCAATTGGTTGAGCATCTGCCTTCGGCTCTGGTCATGATCCCAGGGTCCTGGGGTCAAGTCCCATCAGGCCCTCTGCTCAGCAGGGAGCCTGCTTCTCCCTCTGCCGCTCCCCCTGCTTGTGTTCTCTCTCTCTCTCCGCCTCCCTCTCTCTCTCTCTGACAAATAAAATCTTTAAAAAAATAATTTTACGGGGCACCTGGGTGGCTCAGTCATTAAGTGTCTGCCTTTGGTTCAGGTCATGATCCCAGGCCCTGGGATCAAGCCCCGCATTGGGCTCCCTGCTCCGTGGGAAGCCTGCTTCTTCCTCTCCCACTCCCCCTGCTTGTGTTCCCTCTCTCGCTGTGTCTCTCTCTGTCAAATAAATAAAATCTTAAAAAAACAATAATTTTACAGGTGAAGGAACAGACTTAGAAGCAATTTGTCTAAAATTGCAGGGTCAGTAAGTGGCAGGGACAATGTTTGAGTTCAGGCCTGTTGACCAAATCTCTCTCCTTACCCCTTCTTACTCTTCTACAAAACTCAGATTCAGTATGTACATCTTCTGAAGGAAACATAATCGATTTAATGATATTCTAGTCAGAAAAAAAGGAACTGAAGCATTGTTAATAAACTGATTGGTCAGAGACTGGGTACATTGAAAAATTCTCTGATTATTAAGCTTTCCATTTCCTTTCACATCCAAGAATATGACTCAGTCTTGGAAATTGGCTACAGTGTAGCTTGGGAGTGGGGGTTTTGGAATAGCACTGGAGAGGTGAGATTGATCTAATGATAAATACCCTCCGGAGGGGAAAGTTGATTAAATTTAACTTTGTAGTTCCCAAGTTGGGGAAATGTCCACATGATCTTGGATCCTGTACATGAGAGAGAGGCCAGCACTGGCTAACACCAGGATGTCGGCGAGGGGCGGAAAATCAGTTTGTCTCTGGAATGACTGAAGCAGACAGTGGTTTATTCATTTGCTTATTTATTCTTCACGCAATTAACACACACACACACAGCTAAATAAGCTGAGGATATCAAGAATAAGTGGAGAACTATGCTCTCACATGACTTGCAGTGTAATAAAGGAGCCACAAACAGTGTTAAGGCTACTCAGAACATTATAAATGTCTCTGTAGCCAGTCTCCAGTTCTCATCCAGGCTTTCTAGGCTCTTTATAATCTGAACCTACACTGCTCACTTGTCCTAATACCCACTGCTTAACACAGATGCACGTTGTTGTCATGAGCCTGGTGTCTTGACCATTACACAAACATGCCTGGCCCACTTTGGTTTCCTTCCTTCCTTCCTTCCCTCTCTCCCTCTCTCCCTCTCTCCCTCTCTCCCTCTCTCCCTCTCTCCCTCTCTCCCTCTTTCCCTCCCTCCCTCCCTCCCTTCATTCCTCCCTTCCCTCCCTCCCTTCCTCCCTCCCTCCCTCCCTCCCTTCCTCCCTTCCCTCTCTCCCTCCCTTCCTCCCTTCCCTCTCTCCCTTCTTTCCTTCCTTCCTTCCTTCCTTCCCTCTCTCCCTTCCTTCCTTCCTTCCTTCCTTCCCTCTCTCCCTTCCTTCCTTCCTTCCTTCCCTCTCTCCCTTCCTTCCTTCCTTCTCTCCCTCCCTTCCTTCCTTCCCTCTCTCCCTTCCTTCCTTCCTTCCTTCCCTCTCTCCCTTCCTTCCTTCCTTCCTTCCCTCTCTCCCTTCCTTCCTTCCTTCCTTCCCTCTCTCCCTTCCTTCCTTCCTTCCCTCTCTCCCTTCCTTCCTTCCTTCCTTCCCTCTCTCCCTTCCTTCCTTCCTTCCCTCTCTCCCTTCCTCTGCCCGTTCCTGCTTCCCTTCCTCCTTCCTTCCTCTGATAAATGTTTTTGAGCATCTACAATGTTCTGGCAGCCTCTGTGCTAACTGCCAGGGTTCCATCAGATGGTCAGACCTCCGCATTTCCGCCCCTCCTGGACCGGCAGTCAGTATTTTAGGATTTAGCTCAGACCACATTTTCCTTTCTGAAATTTTGTCTTGATTCTCCTTGCTCTGTGTGGTCATTGACTCTTCTGCAATCAGATTACTCCTATAGTGTTTGCCTTGCAACTAGGAATGTATTAATTGTCAGAGAAGAGGGTGTGGCGGGAATTTAAGGAGTGGGGACTGTCAAGGCCTGAGATGGCCCAGAGAAGCTTCCTGAAGCAGGTGAGATTTGAGATGGGCCACGAGGAAGGGGCACTTGAGTTTGGTAATCTTGAAGATTTCAGATAAGGGATGGCATGACGGCTTTAAGGAAGAGCAAGCCCAAGAGGAACTCCTTTCCTTAAGGCATGAGAATTATTTCATTTCTAATCTATAGGTTCAGAAAATTGGCTAGGTCGCAATCAGCATGGAATTACCCATGCAAGTCCATGCTCGACAAAGGATATTCTCATTTTATCCTTGACTCAGATCTGTTGGTTATCAAATTGTAAAACTTCACAATAGCCATAACTCGAGGGGCTTCAGGACAGAAAGCTCCCTCCCCATGGCAGCAATATATGACACATGGTCCCCGATAACCTCTGTTTGAACAATAACATCTGCTTTCCATACTAACAAAACAGCCAGTTTCATTCATTTGACCACTCCAATGAATACCAAGTTCTTTCCCACATTAGGCTGAAATCTGACTCTTGATGTTTTTTAGCCATCGAGCCTGGGTTTTCCTTCCAACGCCATACAGAGGAAGCTTAATTTCTCATCAACATGAGAGTTTCTTAAATATTTGTAAAAATAGTATTGTACACTTGGCAAGTGACTTGAAAGATTCATTCTCTGGAACACGTGTCTTGAAACTGTAACTTGAGATAATGAAACAGTGGGCAGAACACAGGAAGGCAATATGACAGGGTGTGCGAAGTGCAGACTCTAGTTCTGACTGTCTTGGTTTCGATCTTTGTTCCTGTACTTAACTGCTTCCTCCCTGGGCCTCCGGCTTTTCACCTATTAAGTGAGGACTACAACAGCATCTACTTCATCATGCTTTTTGCAAAGGTTAAATGAGATAATACACAAAAAGCACTGGGTGCAGTCTCTGCTTGATAATAGATTTTGATGGAAAGCTGAGAGAAAATTAGCTGTACAGTAAATGAGAACATTTGTGCAAAACATGCCATTATTTAAAACGTGTCTCATTGAAGCCATGAGGGATGACTAGGCCTTATAGGAGCAACTGTGCCCAAGCTGAAAAGCAAACAAAGCCCACCTAGGACACCTTTACTTCCTTTGCTAATGATAGATTACCCCCTGTGGTGCGTTCCTAAATGCTTGGTCTGGTGTGGATTTAAATGATGCAAGAAGTGAAGTAGTGAATCTGTCCTTGAGGAGAATATTTTGTGGTTTACCAAATGGCTTTCTAAAAGTTTTTTTTTTTTTCCCCCCCACCATCTACTTAAAAGTTTCCATACTTCCATTCCATCCTTCTCAAGTCTAACCTATTGATTGACCTTAAATGATGTGTGGCTATCTTTAAACTCCAGGTCTGTTTTGGGAGATCCTTAGGGCACTCTTGCTGAAGACTGTGGAAGTGGTGACCCAGTGAGAGGGAAAATGTTATATCCCAAAACCCTCAGAGCAGTGGTACTTTTGTGGTATATACTTTAAAAAACATTTTCCCATCCCAAAATATTTGATCTTATTAAATCACCTATAGTGGGTACTTAGAGCATCTGAGGTTATTTGTGTTCTACATGTGAGAAAACTGATACTCAGAAAGGTGGAGGGCTTGCACCTGCAATGAGGTGCAGTGTGGACGACAGGGAAATCTGGGGATTCAGGACAGTTGAGCTCTGGTGTGGTTGAACTTCTGTAGGCCTCCATATTCTCTGTAAAATCAGGAGTTTGAACCCGATGATGATTCCTTTAGCACTAATATTCCATGATGATGACAAGAAATTCAATGTTGCACAGCAGTTTATAGACTAGAGCATGAGTATTCCATATCTAAGCCAGTGCTAAACCCATGATGCCAAGCTGTTCTGAGATGCCCTGTCACCCCCAGCCTTCCCACCTACCCGTCACCCTGTTTCTGCTTTGGCAATCGTTATGAAGTAGTCTCCCAGAATGATTAGGGGTGTTGACAGGAAATTATTTCTCTTCTTATCCTGTGCGCTCTGGCACATGGATATGTTTGGGCAAGTTGTCCCTGTTGTGATCATTATGCACTTAGTTATTTTTGTTCTAGTGCCCAGAAGCCTGTGGGGCATGGATGCCTGGTAAAAGAATTTACAGCCAATTTAGTCCACCTGAGTTAAGTTACACAATCAGCGTAATTGCAGAAAGCTGGTTTCTGTTTCCCTCATATTGGTCATTCCTGAGGATCAGCTTGGGCCATTGTGAGATCATACGGCAGACTTGGGAAAGAAAACCACTGAGATTGAAACCAAGGTTCGGGGGGCGTCACCCATGACTTAGTGGCATTTAAAGTGCGGGTTTAAGACCCTGGACTGCTGCTTACTAGCTTTTGAAGCTTGGATGGATCATTTGTCTCTGTGTTTCAGTCTCTTTATCTGCAAGATGGGTTTAATAATATGACCCATTTCATAATAGGAGTGAATGAGATAATACATGTTAATAGGTTAAGACAGTGTGGTACCTTGTAGGTGCTCCATATATACTAGCTTTTATCATTTAAATCATTTTATTATTCTCCTTTTAAAATTACAAAGGATGAGATCCCAAGAGAAGTCTTTTTCCCATGATCACATCAGATTCAATAGTGTAGTCACAGTTAAAATTCAGCCATCCTTACTGATTTTTTTCCATTCAGGTTTCCTTATACCTTTCTTTAAATAATGAATTCCCATTTAGGGCTCAGGAATTGTATATAAACACTGTAAGATAGAGACAAAGCATTCCCACAGTAAGCTGTCCATCCATTTCTAAAGCATGATTAATTAGTCACCCTAATGGTCCTCCAGGAATTGTGTGACACACTCTGGGTACAACTTTGTTACTGTTACCCACTATGACAGTTGTGCCCACTTTGTCTCAAGAAGTTGAGAGTTGGCATGTAGGCCCTGCCTTTCTGAGATCCCATCATCCCTGCTGAAATAGGGAGCCCATGTCATTGGCAACATGTCCACCATCATCCCTGGCCTACAGAGGACAAACATCACAGAGCTTTTCCAGAGTGGCAGTGTCCCCTCCCTTCTGCATTCCTCTGTCTGCTCTGGACCCACCTGGGCACACAGTTATCAGAGGATGGGCGTTCAGATAGTACATGATGTAAAACTTCTACTTCCTGGTTTTATAACTTTGGGCTGTACTGATTTAGAGGCCTTGTTTCTCAATGGAAGGATGTCTTTGCTAGAGGAAACAATAATTTGATTGAACTGGAAGGTGAGGCCGACAACTGGCATTTATGCCACGGAACCAATAGGCAAAAAAAGAGGGTTATTTTACTGATGAATTTGATTCTGAGTACCAAGGAGGAAAATGATTGCTTCCCCGGTATAGGACAGAGGGGACTATATCTGAAACTCAGATTGCAGGGGTGCCACTCAGTGTTTTCATGCCCAAATGTTAATGAAACCTTCAACCACCAAATACAGATAAGATTCAGGTCCTTCAGAAATGACTGTTGGTTTACCCTCAAATAAAGAGTTCCAATGAACTCAGGTGCTAGTTAAGGTATAGAAAACAGGAATAGGTAGTGAACCATAGTTACGATACTGAGTATGGCTGCATAACTAGTTACGGTTAAACATATTGTCTTTGCTGGTTCTATATGCATTAAATATTTGTTTCTTCTCCCTTCCTACTCTTTTATATAGAATGCATTGATTATGGTTAATTTTTAAATTTAGTCTTTAGACTACAGAATAAGGTAGGATTGTGACTTAACTATAAATAGAATTAACATCACCTGAAGATAAGAACGATGCCTTGTGTCAAACTTTTTTTTTTTGAGAAGGTGAGATTGTCTTCATTTGCATAAAGAATGGCTGCATCTCATATAGTGTAAATATCGTTATTGTCACTATTTAGAAGTTTAAATATGTGTAGAAGGGGATCAGTAGCCAAAAGGATGGACTGCACTAGTTTTTAACTGTTGTTTCTCAGCCAAAGTGTACCTTTGCTCTTTACTGTTAGGAACGAGGGTCTGCAAACTACCTTTTCTAGTTTCCATGGCCTGCCGGACTCCTCTTAGATTCTCCAGTAGGAGTGATGGTGGGAAGACCCAAAAATAGAGAAAGAGAGAAGTTGCACACAGGAGTGTTGGCATTAATATTTCAGTTTACTCATTTCTGCCTCGGGGCTTACCTTTGTATTAGCTCTTCCCTCTGTTTGGAATGTTACTCCCTTCCGTCTTCAGATGACTGTTATCTAATTGTCATTGAGATTTCCATTTCAGTATTATGCCCCCTCCCCCCAGAAAGCCTTTCCCTGACCCCTTAGTCTAAAGTAATCATTCTCTCATTTTAATTCTCTGCATAGCAGTTATCATTTTCTGATAACTTCTTACTTATGTATCAATCTATTTAAATTTATAGAATGAAAGTTTCATAAGAGCAGCTTTCTTTTCTGCTTAAGGATGCCTGGTACAATTTGGGTCTCAATGAAGATATGGTGAATAAGTTACAAAATTAATTTCCTTTCCTACTATTTTCCCATGGGGTGAGCAAGGCAGAAATTATCATCTCCTTTGTTATAATATTGAAACAACAACAGAAAAGGAAACACTTCTATTTCTGCCTATGATGTTATTAGTGGTATCAGATGAAACCTTCTACTGAGAAATTTAAGAGTTAGATTTGGGCATGGGTGGGTGTGTGTGGGGGGAGGGGCAAAGTGGCCCTTTGAAAGCATTAGAAAAGAACTAAGGCAACGAGGCATTAAAGTCCAAGATTATGAAGAAGAATGAATTGCATTGAAGTGAACTTGACATTTATGGCTGCTTTCCCTGCCTCAGGGTCTTTGGTGATTCACAGTCATGGCACCAAAGCCAAGAGCCTAGAGCTGTTGGCAACCTCACAGTGTTAGGGAGACAAAACATGGAGTCCAGAGTTATCAAGACAGCCATAATTTGAGTGGGAAAATATCATAGAAAAGGAAATTACAGAGAGGTGAACCTGAATCTTTTTGAAAAATTTCCCCTGAAGACACTTGCTTACTCCAAAGTAGTGCATGTGGGGGTAGTACTTTCAAAAAGCATGCAAAAGCTGCTGTGAAGAGGCCAAAAAATTAGCAAAATTTAGCAAAATTTGGCATCTTCTTGACACTGGGGAATCAGAGCCCATCAAGTAAGAGCCACTCTGGTGAACACTCCAAGATTTATGATGAGATACCTGAAAGGATTATCCTCAAGATGTAAAGGCTAATCTGAAATAGGTGAGCCCTAATTGGATCAAGCTTATATGCTAATACTGTATCTGAAGAAAGATAACATCATATAGAGTCACTATAATTTTTTATAAGAAATATACAGCATTCAATCAAAAGTTACCAGGTAAGCCAAGAAACAAGGTTAAATGACTGAAAACTAAAAGGAAAGCAAAACAAAAAAGACAGTAAATAGAGAATCGTAGGTTAGAATTATCAGATATAGATTTTAAAATAATTATGATTAATATACGTAAGATAAAAATATAGATGATATAACCAAAGAACTGGGATCTACAAAGTGGAATGAAATGGAAATGCTAGAACTGAAAAATACAGTAAGTAAAATTAAGAATTTAATATATTGATATATTTTTCCAGCAAGCACAACAGACTAAAAAATTAGTGAACTAGAAATAGATATTAGAAAATATCCAGGCTGAAGCACACAGAGAAGAAAGAAGAAAAAAAAAAGTGTAAGAGATAAATGGGTCATGGTGAAGAGATCTACCATATGCTTGTATCTCAGAAGAGAAAAGAAGAAATACATGAAGAGATCTTTAGCAACTTTGGGGAAATTTTTAGACATTAAGTCCTAGATTCCAAAATGCTATAGTCCCCAGGTAAGATAATTAGTTTGTGCTAATGATGCACTGACAGTTTTGGCCAGTATAATAGGTTGAGAAAAATGTAATGAAAGCCATATCTTGGTGTATTAGTTTCCATGGGCTGCTGTAACAAAGTACCACAAACTGGATGACTTAAGACAATGGAAATGTATTGTCCTACCCTTCTGGGATCCATAAATCTGAAATCAAGATGTTGGTAGGGAAGGATCTATTTCATGCTTCTCTATTTCCTGGTATCTTCAGCTACTCCTTGGCATGTGATGCAGCATTCCAATCCTCTGTCTTCACATGGAATTTTCTCTGTGTGTTTTAATATCATCTATCCCTTGTGTGTACCCATTTCTGTGTCTAAATGTCCACTTTTTAGAAGGATACCAGTCATATTGGATTAGGGCCTATGTAATGATCTCATTTTAACTTGATTACCTATGAAGACCCTATTTCCAAATGAGGTCACATTCTGAGGTACTAGGGGTTGGGACTTCAACATATCTTTCTTGGGGGACCACAATTCAACCCAAAGTATTTGATATATCATCATAAGACTGCAGAAAACTGAAGATAAGAGAAAAATCTCAAAACAGAGACTGAACACAGGTTACCTTTAAAGTGGTGGTAGAGCAGACTTCAGGGAAAAAAGTATAAGACTACATGAAAAATTATATGCCAACAAATTGAAAAACCTAGAAGAAATAGATAAATTCATGAAAACATATAACCTTCCAAAAGTGAATCAGGAAGAAATAGAACATTTGAACAGACTAATTACTAGCAATTAAATTGAATCAGTAATAAAAAAAACTCGCAAAATAAAAAATCCAGGACAAGATGCCTTCACAGATTAATTATACCAAACATTTAAAGAAGAGTTAATTCAGAAGAGTTAATTCTTCTGAAACTATTCCATAAAATAGAAGAGGAAGGAAAGCTCTAAATTCATTCTATGAGGTGAGCATTACCCTGATACTGAAGCTAGATAAAGACACTACAAAAAAAAAAAAAAAAAACAAAACTATAGATCAATATATCTGATGAACATACATGCAAAAATTCTCAACAAAATATTTGCAAATCAAATCAAGTAATATATTAAAAAGAATAATTTACCATGAAATCAAATAGGATTTATCCAAGGGATGCAAGGGTGGTTCAATATTTAAAAATCAATCAATGTGATACATCAACCAAGAGAAAGGATAAAAGCCATATGATCATGTTAATAGTTGAAAAACCATTTGACAAAGTACAACATCTATTTATAATAAAAACTCTCAACAAATTAAGTTTAGAGAGAACAAACCTCAATATAATAAAGGCTACACTATGACCCAGCAATTGCACTATTAGGTATTTACCCCAAAGATACAGATGTAGTGAAAAGAAGGGGCACATACACCCCAATGTCCATAGCAGCAATGTCCACAATAGTCAAACTGTGGAAGGAGCCGAGAGTCCTTCAATAGATGAATGGATAAAGAAGATGTGGTTCATATATACAATGGAATATTACTCAGCCATCAGAAAGGATGAATACCTACCGTTTGCATCGATACGGTTGGGACTGGAGGGGATTATGCTAAGTGAAATAAGCAGAGAAAGACAATTATCATATGGTTTCACTCATATGTGGAACATAAGGAATAGTGTGGAGGACCACAGGGGAAGGGAGGGAAAACTGAATGGGAAGAAATCAGAGAGGGAGACAAACCATGGGAGACTCTGGACTCTGGGAACCAAACTAAGGGTTATAGAGGGAGGAGGGTGGGGGATGGATAACCAGGTGATGGGTATTAAGGAGGGCATGTGTGGTGATGAGCACTGTGTGTTGTATGTAACTAATGAATTGTTGAACACTACATCAAAAACTAATGATGTACTATATGCTGGCTAATTGAAAATAATAATAAAAAAAAGTCTCATTTATAACTGCACCAAAAATAATAAAATACCTGAGTTAATATAACCAAGGAAGTGAAAGACCTGTACTCTGAAAAGATAGAAAACATTGATGAAGAAATTGAAGAGGACACAGATAAATTGGAAGATATTCCATGCTCATTGGGTGAACTAATATTGTTAAAATGTCCATACTACCCAAAACAATCTACAGATTTAATACAAACACTAACAAAATATCATAGCATTTTTCACAGAACTAGAACAAATAATCCTAAAATTTGTACGGAACCACAAAAGACCCCCAAATAGCCAAAGCATCTTGAGAAAGAAGAACAAAGCTGGAGGTATCACAATCCTGGATTTCAAAATATACTACAAAGCTGTAGTAATCAAAACAAGATGGTACTGGCGTAAAAATAGACACCTAGATCAATGAAACAGAATAGAGAGCCCAGAAATAAGCCCACACTTTCATGGTTAATCTACAACAAAGGAGGCAAGAATATACAATGGGGAAAAGATAGTCTCTTCAATAAATGGTACTGGGATAACTGAACCACTTTCTTATACACAAAAATAAACTCAAAGTGGATTAAAGACCTAAATGTGAGACCTAAAACCATAAAACTCCTAGAAGAAGATATAGGCAGTAATTACTTTGATATTGGCTGTAGAAATATTATTCTAGGTATCTAAGATATCAAAATATTTTTCTAGATATCTCTAGATATCTCAGGCAAGGGAAACAAGAGCAAAAATAAACTATGAGGTCTACACCAAAATAAAAAGCTTTTTAAAGCTTTTTTTTATAAAGCTTATAAAAAGATATTTATAAATGATACATCTGATAGAGTTAATATCCAAAATATATATAAAAAACATATGCAACTCAACACCAAGAAAACTCTCAAATAATCCAGATAAAAAATGGCAGACATGAATAGATATTTTTCCAAAGAAGACATATAGATGGCCAACAGACAAATGAAAAGATGTTCACCATCACTAATCATCAGGGAAATACAAATCAAAATGAGATATCACCTCACACCTGTCAAATTGGCTGGTATCAAAAAGTCAATAAATAACAAGTGTTGGTGAGGATATGGAGAAAAAGGAATTCTCCTGGACTGTTGGTGGGAATGCAGACTGGTACAGGCACTGTGGAAAACAGTATGGGGGTTCCTCAAAAAAATTAATATTGTAGTGTATTTTGAAACCTGGGATTGTGAAACCCTCCAGCTTTGTTCTTAGAATATCTTCCCATTTATCTGTGTTCTCTTTAATTTCTTCATAAATGTTTTCTATCTTTTCAGAGTACAGGTCTTTCACTTCCTTAGTTAAATTAATTCCTAGGTATTTTATTATTTTTGGTGCAATAGTCAATAGAATTGTTTTCTTAATTTTTCTTTCTACTACTTTGTTATTAGTGTATAGAAACACAAGAGATTTCTGTATATTGATAAGACTCTACAGTAGAAAGTCAAACCTTTATTTTTTTATCTTTTTTTTTTTAAATTAATTTTTTTTTCTTTTAACATATAATGTATTATTTGTTTCAGGGGTACAGGTCTGTGATTCATCAGTCTTACACAATTCACAGCACTCACCATAGCACATACCCTTTCCAATGTCCATCACACAGCCACCCATCCCTCCCAGCCCCCTCCACTCCAGCAACCCTCAGTTTGTTTCCTGAGATTAGGAGTCTCTTATGGTTTGTCTCCCTCTCTGGTTTTGTCTTGTTTCATTTTTCCCTCCCTTCCCCTATGATCCTCTGTCTTGTTTCTCAAAGTCCTCATTATCAGTGAGTTCATATGATACTTGTCTTTCTTGGATTAGCTTATTTAGCTTAGTATAATACCCTCTAATTCCATCCATGTCGTTACAAATGGCAAGATTTCATTTTTTTTTTTTTTTGATGGGGGGGCTGCATAATATTCCATTGTATATATACCACATCTTCTTTATCCATTCATCTGTTGATGGACATCTAAGCTCTTTCCATAGTTTGGCTATTGTGGACATTGCTGCTATAAACATTGGGGTATATGTGCCCCTTTGGATCACTACATTTGTATCTTTGGGGTAAATACCCAGTAGTGCAATTGCTGGGTTGTAGTGTAGCTCTATTTTCAACTTTTTGAGGAACCTCCATACTGTTTTCCAGAGTGAAAGCCAAATCTTTAAATGTAGAGAAAAAATTTAGAAAATCACTGTTTGTCAGCCTTTATCATAAAACTGTTTAAGGCTAGAATTATGGATGACAATGGATGACTAAAATAGTGGGTTAAGCATTGAGGATTAACAGGATTTTTACATAATCTCAAATTCCATAAGATCTTGAAAGATTACAGTGGAATAACCAGGCAGACAACACCTTAGTCAAGTGATTGAAATTGATCTTACTTGTAGCTTCTTGTACCTCTTTATATAATGTAGTGAAGAGAACTCAATATGATTTCTGGGGTATTCTTGCCAAAAATTTTAATTAAAAAATTAATAAAAATTTAATAAAAAAGAGACCTCAGACAACCCAAATTGGGGGGTGTTTTGTTCTGCAGTAGTCAAAAAATATTGGAAAAATAACTAAGACTCATGAAATATCAAGAGATAAGGATGCCTTCTATTAATATGTTGATTCAATATTTTGCTGACAGTTCTAGCCAGTGTGATAAGGGAAGAAAAAGAAATAAAAGACTGGAAAAGAAGATATAAAACTATCCTTATTTGCAGTTGCTGTGATGTTGCATGAAAAAAAAAAAAATCTATCACCTGTTCTGGTGCTGTAGTCCTCTGGCTATTGGGAGCTGTGATTAGAAGCCCCCTTCCCAACTCAGACCTAGAATGGAAATAAGGAAGTCAGTATTGACAGACCCAATAAGGTGCTCAAACCTTGTCGAATTCAATAAAATCTATCTTCACTAATTATTAGGGACAGCATGAATAAAGAAGCAACATTTTAGCGAGGCATCTGAATATGAACAATTTAAATAATAGATTCTGTTATTTACTAGGAAGTTCTTTTGTGTCATTCTATTTGAGTCTCATAGAAACCTTGTAAGGTGGATATGAAATACACTGCTATTCTTTTCAGATGAAAAATTCAGAGAGTTTGAGGTGTTTTTCCTATATCACACAGTTAATAAGTTGTGCAGTTGGGAGCACAACCATACATCATGGGTCAACTGCTTTTTTCTCAAATCTCCACTTATTTGCTTCATAAATCAGTACCACTTTCTCTTAACCCGACCTGAAATATGAAAGTTAGCTAGATAATGAGCACAAAGGAAGATTTTTTTTTTGCTGATTAATTACCTTATGAAGGACAGAACAGAATGTTATTAATGGAGACATGAAGCCCTAGAAATAAAATGTAAAATTATAAAAGTCATCCAAAGAATGTTTAATCATCTTATATATATAAATATATAATATATAAATAATATATGTAAATATAAATTATATATAAATATAAATAATGTATGTAAATCCAAGACTCAATATTCTCCATCCCCTTCTAAAAAATAATTTTAATTTCCTTAAGCTATCTGGGGGCTGGGAAGACCTTTCATCATTCAATATACCAAAATTGAGAACTTTATAAGTATTTTATTTTTTTTAATTTAATTTATTTATTTGACAGAGACACAGTGAGAGAGGGAACACAAGCAGGGGGAGTGGGAGAGGGAGAAGCCCGCTTCCTGCTGAGCAGGGAGCCCAATGCGGGGCTTGATCCCAGGACCCTGAGATCATGACCTGAGCCAAAGGCAGACGCTTAATGACTGAGCCACCCAGGCACCCCAGAGAATTTTATAAGTATTTTAAACATTATATTAGTAATTTTACATTTCTAAACTTAGCAAGCGACTTTATAGTAAAACATAAAAATAGAAACAATTGCTTATTTCCCATTTTCTTCACAGCTTTCAAGTTCTTAAATTTTGTTTCTTCTACATCCTTGCAGTTTTAAAAAATTTTATACATATAGGCATATTTCGTATATAAGATGCTTAGCTACTGCTTTAAGATGCTTTTTGATCAAAAGCCCAGCTAGGAGAATCTGGCTCAGGGAAGAAATATTATGATATGTGTTATGAGGACACAGTGGTCCAGTTCTGGACCAAGCCTCACATCCCCTGAGAGTCTGTGGCTATCAGACACAATATGAGGATGTGGCTTGTGTGGGCACTGGGGGCAGGGAGGATCTTCCCTTGAGGAATGAGACTGGAACTAGACTGCCGAAGGAACTTCTGAGCTGCCCCTGAACGAGGAGCCGAAGGCCCCTAGGAGGGACCCTGTGGCTGCTACATCCACTGTACAGGATTCTAATCTTGTTTTCTGACTGGTTCTTGTCTTGGAGTTTGTGTGATATGACTTCTATTTTCCATGTGTTTGAGTAATTTTCACTGAGGGTTTTTCAACAGCAATGTCGACAAATGTAAAACCACTTTTCATATTTTACCCCAAATGACTTAAATACTCATGATTTAAGTTTACACAAAAAGAATTGAGGTATTATCACAACATGTGTGCATTTAGTAAATCTTTGACCAGTCTTAAACCATACAGATGATAGTTGTTATTGTAACTGGAGACTGCACAGCTGGACCTAGGTGGCTGACATTAAGTTAAACAATATTTTTTTGTCTTTTATAAATCCTGGATAAAGGGCAAGATATTTTGAGAAATATCCTATTTGCACCTCAGCTGTGAAGATAAATGTTATATTTTCTGGCACCAATGCATACTGTTAAGGCTTGAACAGTAATGGAGAGATGAATTTAATGGCAAAGGAAATACTAAATTGGAATTCAGTGAATCTCTGGATTAAGGTAAACTCTGGGGACATGCATGAGTTCAATAAATAAGTGAAATAAAGAACGTTTGGCAAAAGAGTGAGGAACTAACTTGACAGAGAGATTCCCATTCTCAATTACTTCAGGAAGGAAGGAAACAGGGAGCCAAGAAGTAGAGACAAGGTGAATGAATGTGAAAGAAATTTGGGGAAATATCAAGATTTTGCTGGTGATGTGAACTGGCAGAATGATACCTGATTATTATTTTGTGCTTGTGATGGAAAGCTCTATAAACATACACTTTAATTGTATACACAATTGAGCTAGGGTAATGTTTAAGGCTGAGATAAGGTTAAAATGTGGGCAGCTTATGGAGACTAAGTAGGTACTCTGTCAGACTCCTGGAAGAACAAATATTTTGGAACAAAATATGTCAGGAGAAAATGTAAAGACCATCTAGAAGCTCCTGATTTCCTCTTCTTTCCTCACATGGGTAGAGAAACTGCCTTTCAATGAGAAACATAAAAGAACAGGTTGCCTTCTTTGAAGTGTGAAAGAGAGAATTTAGAACAAATTAAAGGGAAGCCCTCATTATGAGTACCATCCTTTGTATGCAAAGAACAACATTCACTGGGACCCTCAGTTCATTTTTTTTTTTTTTTTTTCTCAGTAATAGTGTGACATGAAGCCATCGCCAGGCAGACATTTATTGGTTGACTGGGGTTAGGTGTTTAATCGCTAGCAAAACAATCTTTTCTACATGTAGTCACTGATTTCATGATTTTGCCTTAAGGGGTCATTGCCTGTCAGGCAGGATGAGGAGAAATATACAATACACTTGTAATACTTTGGAAGACTGGTCTTGGCTACTGAGGGGAGTATAAGGTGAGAAGTTGCCCTCAAGGATCTTAGAAAGAATGATAAAATGATAAATATACCTGAAATGGGCAGTGCATTAGTTATTAATTAATACTAATTCCAATACTGGGCCAGGCACTGGGGTTACAGATAAGATAAATTTCCCACCATGCTGCCTAGAAATTGCTGGAGAATACAACAAAGAACCTGGAAATTCACGGTGATGTGGAGAAAAACATAAGGTTGGGCTTTGGAATCAGACACACCTTGGGCTGATTCCTGTTCTGCTCTTGGTTATGAAGTTGGCCAAGTATTACACATTTTCTGGCCTCGTTTATCTCACTATAAACTTGAGCATGTGTGTTTGAAAACCAAAGGTGCTCTTATCGAGTGCTTAAAGAAATGGCCAGCACCAAGTGGCTCCTCAAAAAATGGTATCTCTGATTGTAGGTGAGGTCAGGTTTCAGTATGTGGGACAACACTCCAGGGGTGCGGATTGTGGAGGACTCAGCAGACCTCTTCCTCTAATGCATGTGACAGGTAGGATGTGGAGGAATGAGATGGCAGGATGTTTGGGTCTCTGCAGGGTCCCAGATCTATTCTTTTCACATGGGGCTGTTTAGGAAGGAAGCCTAATTCTTTTAGGTTGAACAGGCATTGCCACTGAGAGAAACTCACAGGATGGAACTCAAGATTAGTGGGCTCTGATACAAGTGCAATGGGAACAGGAATGCCTAGTAAATGACACTGGAAGCAAGTGTGTGGGAAAGAGACAGGATGTCTGGCTCTGTGAGCTCCCTCAAAGGGAAATGTTCAGGGGCGCCTGGGTGGCTCAGTCGTTAAGCGTCTGCCTTCGGCTCAGGTCATGATCCCAGGGTCCTGGGATCGAGCCCCGCATCGGGCTCCCTGCTCAGCGGGAAGCCTGCCTCTCTCTCTCCCACTTACCCTGCTTGTGTTCTCTCTCTGGCTATCTCTCTCAAATAAATAAATAAAATCTTAAAAAAAAAAAAAAAAAAAAAGAAATGTTCATCTCCCCAAAGCTGGTAAAAGCACCACCAAAGAGAGAAGGGAGAAGTAAAAAGAAATCTTATCTCACAAATCTGATTGGTCCTGAGCCTAAATACCATTAACAGTACTACTAGTAGAAATAATAATGATAAAATGTAATTTTGGGGCACCTGGGTGGCTTGGTTGGGCGTCTGACTCTTGATTTCAGCTCAGGTCATGATCTTGGGGTCGTGAGATTGGGCCCCACGTCGGGCTCTGTGCTCAGTGGGGAGTCTGCTTGAAATGTTCTCTCTCTCTCTCTCTCATTCTGTCCCTCCCTCACCCCTCCTGTCTAAAATAAATAAATCTTTAAAAAATCATAAAATGTAGCCTTGAGTAGCTGTCATTTCATGCTTTTTAAGGCATTTTTACTTTTTTGATTGCTTTGGTTTATCACAGATATCTGTTGAGGGGGAAAGGCTGCCTAATCCCATTTTACAGATGTAGATACTAAGGCAGCCTGCTGTAGTGGAAAAAGCACCAAACTAACACTGAGAAGATCTGAGTGCTAGTTTTAATATGGAAATTAGACAGCCTCCCAAAATTCTTCTAGATTGAAGATCCTATAATCTTTGTTAATAACTGTCATTACCTGCTGCTTAAATGCCCTCAAGTGATCCCCGCTTTTTGGTTTTCACACTCTTCTGTAATCTCTTCCCTGTATATAAATTGGACCTAGTGACTTATTTCTGACAAATAGAATATGGCAAACATGGTAGGACACCATTTCTGAGATTAGGTTATAACTACTGTGATTTTCCTTTGCCTGTTCTCCCTTTGGCTCTTCTCATGTGTTTGCTATAATAAAGCAAGCTTCAGAGGCCCACATGGCAAAGAATTGGGGGCAGGTTTTGGCCAAAAGACAGTGAGAAGCTTAGGTCTTCAGTCCAACAACCCAAAGGAATTCAACTAAGAAGAGATTCTTTCCCAGTCAAGCCTTGAGATGACTGTACCCCCTGACTGACACCTGATTGCAGTCTGTGGGAAACTCAGACCCATACCCTTAGCCTCCAGCTAAGGTACTCTTGGATTTCTGATCCACACAAAAACCACAAAGTGAGAAATACTGTTTTAAGTCAATACATCTTGGGGTAATTTGTTACACAGCAATAGATAACTAAGGTCGAATATTGAATAAGTCTTAGAGCCAGAACTGGTTGCAGAATTTCTTTTCCTGATTTTTGTTGAAGCATTTCCTAAAATATTCAAAACACATTAGTGAAAGGAATGCTCTGTGTGAGATGAATTCTGTGGTCAAAATACATTTGAGAAGTGCTTCACTTCTTGAAAATATATGATGCATGTTATATAGTGAAGATTCAATGATGAAGAAACTTATTTAATTTTGCTAAACCTAGCACTTCCCAAACTTATTTGACCACATAACACTATTAACATAAAGTCTTTTTAAATAAACATTCCATGGAAGTCATAAATCACAGAGCACTACGAATACACTTTAAGGAACACTGACCTGGCTGTTTTATTATCTTCTGAGCATCTTTTAAAGATCTGTCCCTACCACCAAGAAAATTCTGTGTGGGTGTGTGCCTGATTGCCTGAGGAGGATGAGTTTTAAACTCTTCTAGAGGTGGGGTGCCTGGGTGGCTCAGTCGGTTAAGCGGCTGCCTTCGGCTCAGGTTATCCCAGGGTCCTGGGATCGAGCCCCACGTCGGGCTCCTTCCTCAGAGGGGAGCCTGCTTCTCCCTCTCCCTCTGCTTGCCACTCTACCTGCTTGTGCTCTCCCTCTCTCTATCTCTATCAAATAAATAAATAAAATCTTAAAAAAAAAAAAAAAAGGAGAAACTCTTCTAGAGGCTACTCTTTGCACCTACCCAGAGGAACCAAAAAACAGGAATAAGCAAGGAAGTATTTCCTGTGAATGGCATGGCTTTATTGTGGCCGTTTCTTCAGGGGAGGCTGGTCATTAGGTCTAACCCATCTATCCCAGCCCCTGCTTGTCCTCTCCCTGCCAGAGCCAAGCTATTAGACCAGTGTGCTCATGGGCTCCCTCAGGCCTGAACCAGATCCTTGCTCTTCCTCGTCCATGTAGCAACAAGAAAGGCTTTTCTGTATCCTGAATCTTCAGGTAAAGAGAGGAAGGGGTAGATGAGGAATGAAGTTATTCCCCTGCCCAAGTACATAGTGTAGCCTTTTCATGAGAGACTCTAAACTGTGGGGAAACCAGTTAGGGGAGGTCATGTGCCATGGTATCCCAGAAGCAAGGGCCCTGATACCTCTTGGGGTAAGGGTTCTGAGGGTACTTTAGAGAAACTTCAAGGTTGGGACATGGTCTGGATCACTGCTGAGCAAAGTCTGGATTAAAAGCCACTCTGAGCCTACAGCCAAGCTGTGACCACAGGACAATCAATCTTGAGGGCTCTCTGTCTTCCTGTTCAGACTTGCTCCCCTCCCTTCACCTGCTACTTCAACCACTGCTGAAGCACTTTGTATCCCTTATCCCATCAGGCATCTTTTCAACACTTTAAACTTTTTTTTTTTTTTATCAAGGCCCTGATAAGGAATGTGATGAAAGGGGAGGCCTTTCCTCCAGAAAAGCACACCTGCATGAGTTTAAATGTCTCTTATCAGTCGCCACAGAGACAAAAATAAGGAGTTTGGTGTAGACACAGAAGTTTTGGGGCTATATCTAGAGTCCACAGTCCCTGGAAGTCCTTTAGCTAATTAAAGTTCCTTGAGTCTCTGAATTAGTCTTTTACCATAGAGCCCTGGTCCCAGCTGAAGGTTTGGATAGAATACGGTCTATTGAAGATGTGGATCAGAAATAGCTTCATATTTCACCTGGTTCCTTTTTTTTTTTTTTTTTAAGATTTCATTTATTTGAGAGAGAGAGAGCGCACAAGCATGCATGAGCATGATCAGGGGTGGGAGGGAGGGGCAGAGGGAGAAGCAGACTCCCCACTGAGCAGGGAGCCTGATGCGGGCTTGATCCCAGGACCTTGAGATCATGACCTGAGCCGAAGGCAGCTGCTTAACCAACTGAGCCACCCAGGTGCCCCTACCTGGTTCCTTTTAATAGAGAAATAGTGAATTTAAAAACTCAACAGAATGAATCTTGAGCAGTAGGGTTTACAGGCTTTGAGGCATGCAGTTGGTGGAAGAAGTCTTAAGTGAAGAGCACCACCCTCCCCTTTCCCTTCTCCATCACATACTAAACTCCCTGTGTGGGTAAGGCCAGTGGCTCTTCTAGTCTTTAGCTTCTTTCACAGAAAGCTAGCTAATAGGTGCCCAAATCCATGGCAACAGATCCTGAGTCAGGCTTAAATGGTGTGGTGCTAAGTTTGAATTCAATGGCTGTTCCTATAGAGCATGGAGGCCTTCGGTTAGCTGAGTTTTCATTATAAGGAAGTTGACTGATATCAATATTAAGAGCAAAATGTCTTAGCTTCTACAAAAAAAATTTTATAAGATGCTTTTCTTATATGGATAGCACACTTTTTTTTTTTAAACCATGCATTCCTTGTGTTTAAAAAGTATAAACCAAAGTTCACAGTGTCTTCCTCCAAAATATTTCCCATCCCAGCTGCAATGATGTCCCAATCTCTGTCCCTGTCATTCTTTGATTTAGAGCTTTGAAGCCTGCTAAGTAAAAAAAAAAAAGTAAATGCTATTGGAGGAGGCTAGCTTTCTGCAGCTAGTATCGTCCAGGAACTTCTTAATCTAGGTTAGTTTATTAGATTAGCTACAGCCAGGGATAGAAGACAAGCTGAAAAGCTAGGAGGCCAGAAGAAAAAGGACAAGAACATTCACACCATAACATTTTTCTGAGGTTTTATAGTGTGGGAGGTTAGGGTTGAAAGGGCTTGCCAGGAATATCTGAATTTAGTTGAGTTCTCTATCAACAGTAGATGTGCCTGGGAGGGTAGTGGAGAGGCATAGAGTGACACCTTGGAAGTTTGCAGAGGATGGAGGGAGTATGCTCAGGGGAGATACCACTAATAACCCAAGCAGAGTTTGGGGAATCAGCTTAGCACTTGTTGTCTTATGGGCATGTCAAGGATTCTCCTGGGGCTGGTGATCAGAAGGGGAAGTTTATTTTTACTATTACCTAAAGATTTCTTCTTGATTTAGGCATTATAGTTTTAATTTTCTGGGTAAGACTTCAAGCTTGGGCAAGTTTGATGCCTTTGACTGGTTCTCATATTAATTTTCAGTAGTGTCAGAAATGGAAACAAGGGGACAGACCATTGTATTATATGTTCTTTTCTATTTAAATTGTGCTTTAAAAATTCCTAGGTAAGATGAAAAAAATGTGGGGCGCCTGGGTGGCTCAGATGGTTAAGCGTCTGCCTTCAGCTCAGGTCATGATTCCAGGGTCCTGGGATCGAACCCCACATCAGGCTCCCTGCTCAGCTGAGAGCCTGCTTCTCTCTCTCCTTCTACTGCTCCCCCTGCTTGTGCTCTCTCGCTCTCTCGCTCTCTGTCAAATAAATAAATAAAATCTTAAAAAGATGAAAAAATAATGCTAATCTAGGACTCGGGGATTTCTGGAAGGACTTGTGGAGAGGGCTTGTAATCTAGGTGTTTGTAGATCTGAAGAGTCATAAGAAGAAGCCTAAAATGAGGTGCTAGGCCGAGATTGTGATTGCCCCTGAGCCGTGTGTTTGGTCCTGGCCATAACATGTTGTTCCTTTTATCCTTTGTGGTAGATTATTTTCAAAGATGGCTATAGCAGTTCTTCCCATGATCCTTTGCAACATGACTTTGCGACTCCTCCCATTGAGAGGTAGAATATATTTTCCCTCCCTTTTAAAACTGGGCTGACCTTGTGTTTTGCTTTGACTGATAAATAGAATATGGCATAGTAATGTTGTATGACTTCTGAGGCTAAACCTTAAGAGACCTCACAGCTTCCAGTTTCCCTCTTGGGGCCTTAAAATCCCCATGTTCTGAATAACCCTTCCTACTGCAGGGTGAGAAGTCTGATGGAAGAGGCATGATAGATGGCACCTGGCACCAACTTGCAGACAAGCCATCAGATATTGTAGCCATGTAACTGATCGCAACCAGCAAAAGTAAAATCATCTAGATTGCCAACCCACAGATTTGAAAGAGATACTAAATCTTTGTTGGTATAAGCCTCTAAATTCTGGGGTGGTTTGTTCAGAAACAGAGAACTAAAACATCGTGTAGCACTTATATAACAATACTACAAGTGAGCATGTGTAGAATGTTTTATCGTTGGAATAGGTTTTTCACATGCAAACTTGTTTGCCCAGATCCAGAAGAAAACTTTATTTTCCAACTCTGTAGAGTAGCTGTGGGAGTTTCATACATATTATAGAGGAAGGACCTGAGATGTAAAAAGATTCCAGGCTTTACCCACCATCATAGGGCTGGTCAGTGAGCAGGAGAGGCTCAAACAGAAGTTGCCTCCCTCCAGATCTGCTGTTGACTTTGTACCATGTTGAAAAGGTTCTCTTGAGAACACACATAGATGGCTGGTAAAAGCCAGGGGAACAGTCCCAGCTTGACAGTTCTTGGAACACACAGCTGAGATCCGTACTTGTGTTAACAAGGGAAGTAGCTTGCCAAGGACATCGACCACTGAGGACTCCACTGTGGGACCAGAGACCTCCCTTTGGCTGCCATGCCGTCAGATCTCCTATAGCCTCTAATAAAACTTCAGCCCAGCCTGCAGGGGTTCATTAATTGGTGTGCAGCTCTGACATGTTTTTGTAACTGCTAGGTTAAAAAATAAATAATATAAAATATACCCTAAGTTACCACAATCCTAAATTAGCACGGGCGAACTGTGCCGCCCTGTGGAAAGAGTGGTGGAGGTTCTTGTCCGTGATTTCTCTGGTAATGGCTATGCCAAGCAAAATAATCCCTCACTGCCTTTTAGTGTAGGCCCTCATCATTTCTCACCTAGATCCCTATGACAGCTTCCCAACTAGTATTCCTGCTTTAACACAAACCTCTTTTCCCCTCTAACCACATTGCGCATTGGCACCAATTCTGTGTCCTAGAATCATCAGGAACTTCTAGGCTTGTGAATGTAAGGGTCTTTGTCATTACTTAAAACAGTCTTGAAAAATAGTAAAACTTATTATTTGTTGACTAAATATGAGAGCCACACCACGGGCACTGCCTAATGATCTAACTATTGCCACATCTCTCAATTTACACTTAAGGTAAGTTGAACAGCACCCGCTTCTATGGAAGCATTGTGATTTCACTCATCTTTATGCCTTTGCTCATAATTCTGTCTCTATCTGAAACCTTCCCCTTTTTCCTCTACTTCTTCACCAGTCTAATATCTGCCCAGGGTCTAATATAAAGCTTAGGTGTCAACATCATTGGGAAGTGTTACCTGTGTTTTTCACTTCTCTGAGAGGATCATCTCATAATAGATTGAGTGTATAATCGAGACAAGTCACAAGTAGTTAGATACTTGAAGGCTACAGAAGCAAAGATTCTGTAATGATGAAGGCCAATATGGGTATATCATCAGAAGTTCATTAAACCCAAATGTAAACATACTGACTTAAGCTTTTTATTCACAAAAGGTAACATTGAACCTAGAAGTGAGAGGTGAGTTAGAGTATGGTGATGAGGAGAGGAGGTGAGGTATGAGGTTGAAATACATTTAAGGTCAAACAGGTAATGGTAGATGTAGGACAATGACAGTACAGATTTCTTGCCTGCTAAGCCAATGTATTTTTATATCATCCTTGGCCAATTATTTGTGTGAAGGTGAATAAAACATCATTAGTCTTTTCAAGTAGAGATATATTTTTTTTTTTCTGTACAAAAATACTAAAAGAATCTGTCTCCATACCATTATTAGATCAACCAATCGAGGTTCATTAACCATTCCATTCCATTAGACAACCAGAAATTCAGTCAAGCAATTGATACTTGCCACTGAATCAATGAGTTGTTTGGCTACATAGCCTAAATAGCACAGTCATGTGGGTGTTGTGTAGACAGACACAGCCTGGCTTTCTCTGAGGTGGTAATCCAGCAAACAAACCAACCCAAGGGAACTATGTACACACAGGCTGGTTCCCTCACATTGCCCACCAACTGAAGCAGATTAAATTAATAACTTTGCTCTGTTTATGGACATGCTGGTTATAAGCAATGTAGGCGTCTTGGCTGACAATCAGCCAGGCAGAGAAACCAATTAACTAGTGGATCTAAATCACAAGAAAGAGGAGCCATTTCCTAAATGACCTGGATACATTCTTGGTATAAATTACCAAATTAATTAATGAATAAATCCTAAGTCTTTGCTGGGTTGCAACTTCATTCATCCATCAAATTTTATTAAACAGCACTTCTTTCTGTGTTAGACACTGAGAAACAATAAAAATTAAAACGTATTTCTTATATCAGAAAAGAGATACAGAATGGCTCCAAGTAAATATTTTCAAGTTGGTTCTTCTGAGCATTACTTAGATCCAAAATCCTAGAAGGTGAAAGAGAAAGAAAGGGGGAAGAGAACCATCTGCGGTCATGCCTGATTACACCTACCTGGTGATTTTACATGCAGAAGCTTTGTCCTGGGTGAAGGAGGGTTGAAAACAGTGACTCACATGGATGGCACACATATCTTCAGAGAGCTATGTCCTCTTTCAATGTAGTAGCCAAATTAGATAATAATTCCTTACATTTGCTCCAGTGCTTTTTTGCAGTATTTCACATATATTACCTCATCTGGCCTTTGTGCTCAACTTCATCCTAAGAAAGCAGAAAGAGAAGCATCATTATTTCAATTTTGAAGATGAAATTGAGGCCTAGAAAGTTTAACTGATTTTCCAAAGCCACATAACTTAGTATCACATTCAGCATTGCTCTTGAGGACCTGGGAATCCTTACTTTGAAACACTTTTACCAAATGAATGCCATTTCTTGATTGTTCATAGACTTTATCTGGATTTATTTAGGGTAGTGATGGTGGAATAGACCTCAACCCCTTTGTTGATGCCTAACAGAGGTCGGGTCAATATCTTTGCTTGAGTGGTCCTCCATGATATTCTCCTCCCTCCTCCTTTCTGCATCTTTTACTCATCCACTAAAGTCTATGGCAGGTCCCCTGTGAGCCATGAGGCCTTGTCTGGCTTCTCAAATCCACATTGCTCAGCACCTTCCCTGACTTCCTTTAGCATTGCAAAGGGGTAGGATATGAATTAAAGCTAAAAAGTCATTCATAGTCTAAGAGATTCAATTAAAGTGGGAAATTGACTTGGCATATTTAGGAAAAACTTCATGGAGAAGGTGGAAAGTAGAACCTTGAAAAACAGACTGAATGTGGCCTGTTAGGAAATTGGGAAAAGATGTTAAGGACCATCCACACCTACCCAGTAGCCCTTGTAAACAGAACCCTGGACAGATTCCAGTAGAGCCCCACGATGGTTTCTTCCCCTTCTGTGACCCTGAATGACACCCTTATGCTCATTAGCACCAATTGAGCCAGTCAGTCTAGTTATGTGGGACATAGAAGACCCTGTTCCTGCCCTCACAGTATTTACCATATAATTAGCCAGAAAATGTGAGGGTAAGAGAAGGAAAGAAATGTTCTTAAGGACAAAATGATTTGAGGGGATTAGGGAGAGAGGCCATCTACAGGGATTAACATCATAGGTAATTACCCAATCCCCTCTTCTATTTGTCACAGCAGATGCAGGCCTGGCCTCAAGTTGTAAATTGCCTGAAAGATGCTTCCTGTTGTCCTTCTCTGTGGTTGTGCTCTTGTTCCTCTTTAAGGTTAAGAACAGCTGTTCACTACCCCATCCACGTACTTGGAAAACAGCTGTAATTAATGTAGATAGCTTTAATTGAGAAAAATGTTAGTCCAGCCTCAGAGGTTACCTGGTTTAGGAGAAAGAAGATGGATGGGTAGTATATCCGGAGACCTGATTTGCCAATACCCAGTTGTGTGCTTTTGGGCAAGGTCCTTGAACTTGGAACTTATCTGTGCACGATGGGGATAGAAACACTTGCCTACTTATCTCCTGGGGCTACTATAAGAGCAAAATGTGGTCATAGATAAGAAACCATATAGGAACACATAAAACACTATACATGCTTAAGGGAAATTTAACCTCAACTGGACAAAGCATGAAACAACTAGAAGCATTTATTTTCTTTCTTGGCCATGAAGGAAGAAGTGGTTTAGAGGGTGGGTGGATAGGAGTAAAATAACAAGATTTTCATCTTCCATTCTTAACTACATATTTGAGACACAGTAAAGTGCATTTGTTTCCAACCGTACATTGATTATTTTCACATTTTCTGTTTGTAAAGTGAGAGTGGTTATTAAGAGGCTTCGACCCTTCTTGAGGAAGAAGTAATATTGCATTTATAAACTGAAGTAAAGATTCTCCAAAACAACAGTGATGAGTACTTATTAAGCACATACTAGGTGCCCAGATTTATGCTACAAACTGAAATGTATACAAAAACAAAAAGTTTTTAAAAATGATAATAAGAATGAGCTACAAGTTAATCTCTAAACTTGTAATCATTTTTGCAAAACAATAGAAACAGCAACAATAATCTTACAAACTCTGGGCAATGCCTATAATTCTTTTTGTTCCTTGTACTAAATTATGTATACTAAAATTTGGTAACTTGAGTTTGCTAGCCAAACTCTCCATGAATATTCAACTAGAAAAGAAAAAAGACAATAATTTACTCTCAGTAGTGGCAAATTATTGTTTTTGGAGGGTACATTGGATATACACAGACAATGATCATTTGGAGAAAAATATAGTAAAATTAAGTTTGTTGAGCATAGAAAGAATATTATTAGAATGGTAGTTCACCAGAAAATTAATCTAGGATGTATAATAAATAAAGGGAGAATAGACTCTACTTTACTAGTGTTAGCTCTCACCCATAAATGGCAACTCCCCAATTTCTAATATCAAAGAATTAAAAGCTTACAAGGATTTTTAGTTTCTCTTGTACCCTCCTATCCAAGGACTAATTCTCATACACATGTCTTTGAATCATCACTAATATTCTTATCTTTTGGTTTTGATTTCCATTACTTTAGATACTACATAAGTTCTCTGAGCTTCAAGTTATCTATGAATAACATCAAGATACTGGTTAGTCCTACCAGAATGAAAGCTCATTGGGGGAGGAACTCTTTCAGCTTTGTCTACACCTGTTTTTCCAGAGCTTAGAAGAGACCCTGCCTCATAGTAGGTGATAGATGTTCAATAAATATTTTTGGACTCTTGCAGGCAAGTGTGTATATGTGTGAATCTGAGGTCTGAGCAGAATGGAGAGAGAAAATTGCAAGGACAGGAAAAAAAAGGGAGATTGTTGGACAAGGAGATCATGAGGTGATCAAACTTGCTGTATGGGATATAAGGGAATAGTTATCCATCTATCCGCTTAACCGCCCACCCACCCACTCACATAGTAAAGTAGTACAGTTGCATTGAAATGACTATTTAATGTAGCCAAAGAGATGTCTGTGGGGCATACTATGGGCAGGTTTGAATTTTGCTAAAGAATGAGAATATGTTTCCGCACATAGTAGAGAATTCTTTTGAATTCCCTGAGACAGGAAAGGATGGAGTTGAGAGAGAAGTTTTTACTTAAAGACCAACAAGTGGATTAAGGGACTTATTATTATTATTCTAAAGGCATTATAATATAATGGCCAAAATTTCAGGCTCTCAAGTCAGACAAGTCAGGGTCTGAATTTTGTCCCTACCACTAAAGGCTACAAGGAAAGACAAGTTACTTAACCTCTCCAAGACTTAGTCTCCTCATTTTTTATATGGAATGAAAAATAACCCACATAGAGTAGTTGCAGGAATAAAGTAATACATGTACAGTATTTAGCATAGATTCCAGTGCTCAGTGTTTAATAAAAGATAGTTATTGTTTTAAGTGGGCTCCACACTGGGTGGGGCTTGAACTCATGACCTTAAGATCAAGACCTGAGCTGAAATCAAGTCTGACGCTTAACCCACTGAGCCATCTAGGTGCCCCATTCTTACTCTTTTTATATGACACAACAGTATTTTAGGGCACCTGCTTTGGTAGATGGATTAGAGAGAAAGTATTTGAGCTAAGAGCAATTAAGAATATTTAGTTTTAGGAATTCAGAAATGGAGTTTAAATGGTTTATCTGGGGTGTTGGATATTGAAAATGGAAGATAAATGATGGAACTCAGAGATAGTGTAGAGCTAGGAACGATTGGCAAGATTTAGATTGAAATTTTAAGCCTGTTAGTGATGTGATGCCCATTGACTGAAACGGAAAATTTGAGAATGTTTTTTAGACTATGAGCTACCATTGTGTTGCCTGGTAAATTATTCTTCTAGATCCTTCTAGAAGGATCTGATTAGGAATGCATCATTCATTTACAAGTAAGGGTATAAACTGAAAAAAAAAATATTGTCAGAGTCTTATTTCATGCACTCACATTCTCTGAAGAACTGAGAATTCTTTCTCCCTTGTCAAAGTCTAGTGGCTATAGAGAATGGTGATGATTTCTTGAAGCATTTATATGCACAAACTCTTTGATTAGATCTTTGCAGTCTAGTTCTTTCTTTTGGCCAGATTTAAACTAGACAATCAGAATAAAGATTGGAGAAATTCTTATATAATTCCAGTTTAAAAATCTGATTTTTTCCTGAAGTCATTTTTAAAAAATGAAAGATTTTATATGCACTACCTGAGACATTTTAGATTTTTCAATGAAGTTTTTTATTTTAATACCAGTATAGTTAACATTAAGACCTTTTAGATGTTTTTTTAAAAAGTTCTATTCCTATGTATCAGTGTAAGGAGTTTTACAGTAATGCAAGTATAGAAATATAGAAATATACTGGTATCCTTTCTTTTTCTTTTGAAAATCATGCAAAGTCAGGGTAAAGGACAATTTATGTGTAGTTTTGACAAATTACCCCATCCGATCTGTATATCCTAGTTGTGTGATTTTCAAAGTAAATTTGTGCTTCACATCAATCTTGTAACATGGGAATGATTTTTTTTTTTAATTGGTTAGGGTATAGTAAGCTTCAGTAACAAATAGCCCCCCTAAGTTTCAGTGGATTAAATAATAATTGTCTAAAGGCTATGTTTAGGTTGTCAGGGTGATTCTTTTCTACACTGTCATTCAGGGACTCAGGTTAATGTCAACTCTGCCATCTTCAGCTTATAGCTTCTAAGATTGGTCTGGTGTTACCATCAGTCGGGAGGGGAAGAGTATAGAAGAGAATATGTAAAGCAGTTTTCAATGACTAGATTTTAGATAGGAGGTAGCAAAGATTATTTCCATTTCATGGGCATAGAACTCAGTCAAATTTACCACTAATAAATGCAAGGTAGGTTCAGAAACGTAATTTACCTGCCTCTTCAGGAGGAGAGGAAATGGATAGTGGTGAGCTGTTAATAGGCACAGCCACCATCTTTTCTGTATTTATCAGAAACATTCAGTAATGCTAAGATCATTATAAGGCTACCCACCAACCCGTTTATCATGGAGCTAGGTTTAGGATTTGGTACACAGTCTTATTATGTAGTACTTTTTCCATGAGAACATGCACTGAGGAGGACAAGACCTCCTATGTCTTTTTTGACACCTTCCTCCAGGGAACAGTAGGTTAGATGATATGTGCAGTAGAGTTTTTTGAAGGTTGTTTTTCTCATCTCATAAAATGGAACCCCCTTTTCCTTCCTCCCTTCTTCCTCATTATTCAGGTTTTTATTACAATACTTCAGTTACATTTTGAAGAAGAGTTGGTGAATGGACATGGTGTCCCAGGAGAACTATTGATTCTGAGAGGCCGTTGATTTGATATAGCTTGCAAGACATGTAATACCTACCCAGATGTTTTTGTTGGTTTAAGATAAGTCATCAAAAATCTGAAGTGACTTTAATTTTTCATTAAACATGAAACAAAGACAAACTCAACAACTTTTTATATTATCCAGGGTTGACCTCACACTGTTCTATTATTTAGAGCTCACAATTTTATATTTGAGAACAAATATGCCATTTAACAGTATTTATCATATATTGAATGAAACTACCCTGTGCACATGGAGGGGTCAACACTTAATAAGCCTCCGAGGAATAATGGCCTCCTGGTACAGACAAGATCAGAGTTGAGATTGTGCAAAAACACATGCCTGATTCCTGTCTTGATTGTGATGTACTATGTAAATTTGTACAAGTGATGCATTCTCTTGGACTTTAAATTTCTCATTTATAAAAAATGAAGTGTTGGTCCATGCAAATACTAAATTTCGAACATTTTCCAAGTCAAGAGTTAAACATGATTTCTGCAGCATAATTGGACTTTGATGAAAATAGGTCAGTATCATCAAGATAGCCTAGGATAATCTTTCAGGAGGGGTTGAGATTTGAGCAGGGTTTTAGGGACTAGAAAAATTAATATTGATAAGGAACGGAACATTTATTTTAGAGAAAAAGCTCATTAGCAAATTAATTTATCATATCAATAAATATTCACTAAATGTGTACTAGATACCAGTAACTGTGCTAGGTGTTAAGGATATGAGAGTTAGCAAGACAAACTTGCCTCCTGCCTTGATGGAGATTAAGTCTAGCAAATGAAGGGAGAAGACCGTAAGCATCATGCATATTCAACAGTGAGGCACATTGCCTCTTTAAACAGTGTTTATATGGAGGCAATAAGAGACGGTGTTGGATATATGAAAGGGTCCTAAGGATGAAAGTCTTGAATCCCAAGTGGAAGGAAGGTTTGGTCTTTTAGTATAGCCTGCTATAGAAGATTTCTGAATGGACATGAGATAAGATAACAGGAATACTGAAAGAAAGGCATTATGTGGGATGAATTGGAACATCTTTTCCTTGAATTTTTATTTAGCATAATGATGTGTCCTGGAGTTTACATGTGTGGGGTTACTCAGGGATATATGCAGAGACTCCAAGGGCCACAAACCTCCCCTGTGTTCTCTCTTTACCCATCATCACTTAACTGCCAAGCCATGACTGATAATTTACAACTTGGTCCGTATTAGGCCTGCTGTTTGCAATCTCCAGATATGGCCCAGTAGGCAATTGCAATTGGCTAACACAAGCAGATTGATCTGTTTCACTGAGTGGGACTGCACGTGTTTCATGGCAAAGATTAGAGAGTGATTCAGCATTCATGAGAAAACATAGAAACAAAAGGTTAGTGGAACAGTCCTAGGAGTGGAGCCATATTGGGAGCAATTGTGGAAGGAAATGGTCTGGATTTATTATCTACATTAAAGATATTGTGGGTCCCATGGATACCAGGAGTGTCATGGAGACCCAGCTAATAGGTTTTTTATTGGATTATTGTCAGGCTGCTGCACCTGCTTTGAAAGAGGAAACGTTTGCTTCGTTTCCTGGCAGAGACTACAAGCTGTGAAGCTGAGAACAATCATTGGGGTTGGAAATGGAACTGATTATTTTTTTAGAACTTGTGCAAGGATTGCAGGGCTGATTTCCCAACTGTGGAAGTATATGAGAAACTTAAAAATCCAGAAAATAGAAAATGCAGTTTAGAAGCTCACATTATGTTTTGGATTCCTAATATTCACATAGAAGAAGATTGTCTGGATAAGACCCTGAAGCACTAAATTTAGTTAGCCAGCCAGTTATTGTGCTCGCATGATTCCACTCCATGGGTCTTCTTCTAACCCTCCCAAGGAGTGACAGTTTTTATTTTTCTCTGACTGAATTTGGTCACTCTTTTATGTTTTGTCTATAGTCAAGGTGTGGTATAGATATAACTCATTCTTGGAATTTTGGGGTTAATATGGATAAAGGGTCCGTACAACTGCACTGAAGTCTGCAGCTTGTTCAGTAATTCTAGCCCTGGTCTATAAAAACTACAAAAGTAATGCTAGTTTTTACATTAGTTTTGTAATTCTATGAGGTAATCACCTAAGTCACCTAATCATCTAAATGAGGTAATAGCTCAGGTACTGCAATTTTCTCTTTTCTCAATAACAAATATGTTATTATAATCTGTTAGTTTAATGGATGAGTAAATAAACAAAGTTTGTGGCAAGATTCAGTGCAATGGAGATTGGCAGCTGCAGGTCATTACAATTTAATATACACGTAAATAGTCATGACAAACAGGGACTGATGACTTTTTAAATCATTTTGATGCGGGGCTACAAACCAGTGACTAGTACCTCAAGAGGCTACTTTTGAACAAGAGGCATGAGGACAGTCATCGTCACGGCCACCATGGGTTGCCGTGTAGCAGTAGGTGGTCTCTCTCTCAGATTTTTATCTCCTCAGGGCTCTTTTTGCTCCTGGAGAAGGCTTCATGGGATCTGTGTGGGTTTGCACTCACAGAACTCACAGAACTCACCTAACTTTGCTCTTTGGGAACTTCCTCAGACATTCAGAATGATGGAGCTTTTGAACTATATCACAGCACCTTTGCCACAGTTCAGGTTGGAAAACTGATTTCAGGAAGGCTTCTAGTCGTGGCAGAGTCAAGGCTGGTCTCAGGGCTTCTGGCTCCTGGTCAATGCAATTTGCTTTGCTACTTTTCCCCCAGCATGTGAATCCTTCTTCTCATGATCATCTGTAGGGTGACTAACTTATTCTAGCTTAGCAGGGACTTTCCTGGTTGTAGCGCTAAAGTCTCATTCTCCCAAGATTTCCCGCAGTCCAGGGCAAACCAGATTATTCAACACCCTAAAAATGAGTGTGATGTTGTCATTATACTTATTCCGAATTGCTTGCTATTCCTGAAGATCTAGTGTATAGTTTGACTCTGGGCCTTTGTGCAGGTTGCTCCTTCAGCCTCAAATGTGCTCTTGGTCTTGTTTTGTGGTGAGCTTCTCCTCATTTGTAAAAAAACTCAGTTCAAGCATCACTTCCTCAGGTACAAACTGTTCTTTGGGCATTTTTAGGCGGCCCTCATCTATTTTCTCTGAGTAGCACTATGAGCATATAACCATTAAAACATTTTATTAGGTTTACAACTTTCCCCTCTGTTTAGCTGTGAGAATTTTAGCCTTGAAAGTAGAGACTATACCTTATTTATCTTTGTTTTCCCTGCACCTAGCTTGGCATCTGGCATATATTAAGTGCTCAATAAAAATTAGTAACAGTTGAAACCTATGAATGTGGTTTTTGGTACTCCTCTATGTCCCTTTGCATTGCTATCTACCCTTTGCCCAGAAGCCTCTACTCTACTAGATGCATCTTATTTCCCTTCTCTGTTCATCAGGTGGTTCTTAAAAGACAAAGACCTTTTAAGAATAAAAGAAACCACATTTCTAATTTGAACTTTGATATACTTTGGTTTGATACTGGTGGGTGTGTGTATGTTAGGGCAAGAATGTATATTCTTTAAGTCACACCATGATAGGCAATTGCCTACTCAGCCTTGTTCTAGCAGGTACAGGTGAATAGAAGGGCCACATTTATATGTATTAATCAGTTGTGACAGGCAACTACTCTCCGAGGCCCCAGATAAGCTTGACAGAAGCAGGCTTTCTGGTTTATGGTCTGCACTGAGCCTGCCCATATGTTTGTTTGGCATGGTTCCTGCAAATACGAGGAGATGCCCAGGAGGATCAGCATTGAAATGTGAGTCATCGGGATGGCTTTGACTCAGAACTTGGGATCACAGCCTCCTAGACTCTCAGACCAGCTTTGGAGTGGTGCCTTGAGGGGCTGTTTCCAATGTGTTATTTGTTAAACCTAAGTTTTCCTGTTGACTTGATTAGTGAGAAATGAATGCAGTGACTTGGTTTATCCTTTGCAACCATATGCCATACTATGTGAGGAAACACCACCGGTCAGGGAGTCAAGAGGCTTGCATTCTACTACCAAACCTGCCTCTGTTCAGCTCTGCAGCTTCATTGGCCTAAATCCAAGTTTCCTTACTTATAAATTGAAATGATTTGCTTTCCCCCCCCCCCTTTCTTTCTCTGCTATCTTGCAATGCAAAACCTCTCTAATTCCATCACTTGCTCTCTCTCTGGCTCTCAGATACTTCTAAAAGATGAGTATCGTGAACACAAAACTATAGTACTCTAAGAGGTCAACTCACACCCTTGAACGTGTTACCCTGATCAAACTGAAAAGTTCTCAGAGGGAAGAAAGAGCCTGCACCTGATTATCGCTCTGCAAAGCTCTCCAGCCACGTGTCGACTACTGACCTTTGTAATCAGCACTGCCTGAACAGCTCAGTATATTCTCTGGATGAGTGAGCAGGTGGATGTGAAGAGCCTCCTCACTGATTGTGCTGCCTGTTAGCAGGGTGTGTGCTCTGATGAGGGTCTGTCCTTTGAGAAGGAAAGGCTCCAACCAAATACAGGGAAGAGAGCTTTGGGAAGGCACACTGTACTAGGAGTCAAGAGCCCCAGCGTTTAGTCCCTTCTAACTTGTGCAATCATCCTGTGTCCTTGGGCAAATCACTCAGCCTCTGTAACACCCAGTTTCAAATGTAAAGTTAGTCAGGAAAAAAAAAGTTAGAATGCACAGGGAAACATCAGTTACTATTATAACAAATCAGGAAATCTTTTGAGCAGGAAAAAAATTTCCCCAGCTGAAATTTAAACAGGCAGATGTTGTATAATCTGAAACATATCGTAAGTTAAAAACACACACACACACACACACACACACACACAAAACAAAAACCTACTCCTTGGGCTTAGTAACAGTTCCAATCTGTCTCCCCCTCCATTCTTTGATTCATCACTGTGTGTCAAGTGCTGAGATTGGACATGGTTCTGTAGCCACAGAAGGACCCAGGTCCTCCTGACTAGTTTTAAGGGACTTGGAAACTGGAAACTATATACTAGAAACCCCAGGTATTCAGGGGGAAATTCTTTTTAGACATAAAAGATCTCTGAGTTTGTTTTTGTTTTAATTTCCTCCTCTTTTCCTTTTGGAAAGAGTTTATTTACTAGAGACACCATCAAATGGGAGATTTCCAGAGGAATTTAAATGAAGAGGAGATGGCGTGCCTTGGAAGTGCAGTGTCATAAAAGGATTTGAGGATAAGGCTAAACATGGTTTATATCAGATCAGGTCATAGAACTTGGTACCGTCCTTGTGAGTTTGAAGTTCCGTGCCCTGTACAATAGTGTCCACCCTGGCCATTCACTTTCCATGCACACTGGTAGCGGAGGAGAGGCCAGAGCCACGCAGGACCACCACCCATGGAAGTTCTCTGCCATCCGAAACCCAAAGCTGACATAGTTTACCCTCCAAATGCCAAACCAAGCATGTCTCCTTGCCTTCACCTTTCCTGTCTTGGTGAATAATGCCAGTATCTACTCAGTCTCCCACCTCAGACCCCTGGAGAGTTTTAGACTCCTTCTGTTCTCATGCCCTATGCTAACTGCTCCCCTTAGTCCCTCATTCTCTTTGCTTCTTTCTAAGCACAATCACCTTAGGTCATGTGGCTATTTTCAATCATTTTGACTGAAATTACTGCAAGAATGGAAATGGAGGTAGGGAACAAACGAAACCTACTTGCTATATGTGATCTGCTTCACATCCCTAGCTCCCTGAGTTCTCAGACAAACCTATGAAGAAGATACTGATATATCCCATTTTATGGATTGTAATGATAACGGAACTAATACTTATTAAGCATTAATCATGTGCTTGGCACTGTACATCATTTTATGCTTATTATCCCCCCTGCCTTATTTCTTGCCTGCCTCTTACATTGCTGACACACAGAGTCTTATGTTTAATTTCGTGTGGTTTTCTCTCATCTTTCATACGCCTGTGCCATTACATCAAAGGCAAGGGGTCCCTTCCACAATCTGGCTCCCAACTATACTTCCCCCCCCCCTTCCTCCCTACTGTTTTCTTGTCATTCAGTAAAGTATTCCAGCTTATCCTCAGGGCTTGGTTTGTGCTTTGATCCCTGCTGTTAAGAGCACCTTCCTTTCCGCTTTCCTCTTAACATCTACCACATTCTTACTTTTCTTTAAAATTTTGCTCTTGTCCATTTCCTCCGAGGAGTCTTCTCCACCCTCCCAGCCTATTCTAGTTCCTCTTGTGGACATCTGTTCTGTTCCCTTTTGGCAGTGATTTCTTGCTTTAATGTCAGCCCCCTGATTTTTTTTTTTTTTTTAATTTTTAAGGAACTGTCTATCCCCTAGTGGACCAGCCTGTAAGGTGGTCTGGTCTTACTGGAAAAGAGGTGAACTGAGGTCCAGCAAACAAGACTTTGGAATCTGTGTCTTAAAGTGGAATGATCCAAGGACCAGTAATAACTGAGCAGTCACTCTGAGAACAACTCCTGCTCCTCAAATACCAGGAACAGACTTTGCTCCCAGTTTTCTGAGGCCTGTTTTTGATCTCTTGAAGCTTCCCAAAGCCATTCCAATAATCCAACCCCTCCCTCCTGTGCTTAAATAAGCCAGAATTTTCTTCTGCTGTTTGCAGAGAACTCTGATCAACACAAGGTCCTCCTTTGAGTGAAACCCACATGCTCTGCTTGTTCTCCTAGAGCCCAAGTCACATTCTGGTTGGCTTGGCTCAGGCCCACTCAGCCTCCCATTCCATTGTAATTCTGCCCCTAGAGAGTGAACTACTTGAGAACAGATAGTGTTTTGTTTATCTTTGTGCCACCAGGGCTTGGCCAGGGACTTACATAAGGAAAGTATTCAATACTTGATTGGTGAATTAACGAGCCAACAGAATTGAGAGACCAAGTAGTTGTGGTATTGAAGGGTAGTTTGACAGAAGAAGGGTACAAATTACAAACTCACTTAGGGAATGGGGAAGAAGGACTTTTCACCAAATCTGGGATGCAAGAAATAGAGGGATTACTTTGAGATGGCAAGATGGAATGGTCTAAAGAGGCAATTTTAGAATAAATCAATAGTCATTACATTTAACATAGTGAAAAGTAAATTTGCTTTGCTTATTATTCCCAGAGAGGATATGCAATAACACTGTAAAAGAGTCTTTGAAAGATTAGATAAATGCCTGGGTGACAAAACCAGAAGGGATTTCCAAGGAAGATGGGGCAGCTGGAGTGTGTTCTGACATTTGCAGTTTGTAGTGATGCACTCACACCCCTTGCAGATCTTGAACTCTGGCCTGCTGTCATCAGGAGCCAGGACAGAGCCAGCCCCGTGTGAGAGGCATGTTGTGTAGCCCAAGAGCCCTGCGGAGACCAAAGCCCCCAGGTCTCCAGTTTATCCATGGAATACTAAAGCCAGAGGGCCCATAGGAAGCTCCTGTTCCAGTGCTTTTCAACCTGTGCAGTGAGTTATTATATTATTGTCAGTGTTAGCTCACCTCCCATGTTCCCACTCAGCTCTGAGTTTATAGAATCCACCTCCTACAACATTTTCTTGTTGAAGATTAACAGCTACCCTTAGAAAGTAGACCTGAGAGAACAGTGGGTATCTGGGTGTTGTATTTTTCCCCTCCCCGCCTTCTTTCCCTCAACATAGGTCGGGCTACCAGTGGTCACAGAACCTTAGAAAGTCAGTTATGAAAACTCATAATTTTAGTCTCTGCTCTTCCATGACCTTTTGATGTAAGCTGGGGGAAAGTCCTGTTACTTCCATCAGTTTAGTTAAAACAAAAACCTCTCCTACTTTCTTCTTTGACTTGGAGAAAGAACCTTCAAAATGCTATACAATGATGTTAATGTTGTTAGATATTTATGGTTATAATTAACTTCTTTCCTGGATTGGTTTCCTATATTTGTCATAACAAAGTACCACAGACTTAGGGGTTTAAACAACAACAATTTATTGTGTCACAGTTCTGGAGGCTTGGAGTCTATGATGCAGGTACCAGCAGGGTTGGTTCTTTCTGAGGGCTGTGAGAGAGAATCTGTTCCATTTTTCTTTCCTAACTTTGGCTGGCTTGCTGGTGATCTTTGGTATTCCTTAACTTGTAGATCTTTGTCTTCATCTTTATATGATGTTCTCTGTGTGTGTGCATGTGTGTGTTCAAATTTCCTCCTTTTATAAGGATATGAGTTATATTGGATTAGGGGCCCACCCTATTCCAGTATGACATCATCTTAATTTAACTAATTATATCTCCAACAATCTTATTTTCAAATAAGGTTTCATTATGAGGTACTAAGGGTTAGGACTTTAACATACAGATTTTAGGGGGTGGGCACAATTCAACCTATAACATTACCATCATTATCGTCATCTTTGCAAGAAGTGGGTTTGCAGAGATGCTTTGACTCCTAGAGTCTAGGTTTGAGGAGACCTCTCTGATTCTGAGGGAAGAGAATCATAGGATCTCCATTGTGACATGGACCAGCCCATCATACTGGCTTTGTCATCACTGACTTATTTTGAAAGATAAAAGCTACTTCTTGGAAATGCTGATGGCGAGCCACACAAGTAGGAAATGTGGAGATCTGGATTGTTAACACCTAATCAAGCATTTATTGTCCCTTTCAGCTCTAAACTTCTATGATAAGGTGACCAGCACCCACATGCTATAGAATACTGTGATGCACAGTGTGGAAGGGTTCACATGAAGCTTATGGGCTTGGTGTCATAACACCCAAACTGAAAATCTCATTAGGACTATTGGGGTTTTATGCTAAGATGCATTGGAAAGCTTTAAGAGTTCATCTCTCTCCTCCACCCCCATCCCTTGCTTTCTAGAGCATTGTAGTTATCCCCTATTTAGAAGTCCCTATAGCCCCAAGATGCCAGAGACAGCAACTTTAGAAAGGACAAGTGAAATCAACCCACCCAACAGATTCAGAGCCTAACAGATGACAGCAAATTGTAGCCTGTATTTTGCCTGTGAGTCACTGGAAGTGGGAACATCAACTATGTATGTGTGTGTGTGTGTGTGTTCTCTTTTATAATACAATTTATGGAGGTGGTATGATTGCCACAATGAGCATGTTGGAATAGGTGATTTAAATAATTTTCCGTATGAGAACGATGCCTATGAGTGTTAATCATGTTGACGTTTGCATATTTTTTTGCTTTTATTAGAAGTTCTTTACAATTCAGCCGAGAGAGAATGAACAAAGATGCAGGATTGGAGACACAGATTCTACGTATTATCAAGATAATGATTACCAACACATACTTTTAAAAATAAAAGTATAAAAAGTACTAAATATGTCACACAATTCTTTAAGTCCTTTGCAACATGGGTCAGGGTAAAAACACAGCAACAGAAGCATGAAAAAATTAATACAAGGAAAAAACTTAAACACTTATAAAACACATTCACATATTCACAGTTATATCCATCTCTGCCTTTCTTCTATTCTATATCCATCTTATCCTTCCCTGTTGAATCCTTGGTCGAAAGTTGGCAAGAGCAGCCTGGAAACCCAAGACATTGCTAAACCCAGAGTTCCATAACTCTGTAAATCATTCTGATGTTCCACTGAGAAAACAATTTCCAATAGCTCATTCTGTGGGATTTCCCTAGACCATTCAAATTCTGTTGGGAAGGGATTTTTGTCCTTCTATTATCTAAAGGCAGCCTCCAGGATGACCTGTGTTTTGTTGGTACCTAGTGTGCTGTGCATTTCTGCTGCATTACACTGGCATCAGCCCCTGGGACCCTGGCTCACAAGCAAGGCAGGCACTGTATCCAATGGCTCAATCCCATGTTTCCTCTTTGTGACAATATTCAAAATATATACACAGGCCATTTGAATTCCTCTAAACAGTTATGGAAAGGCTTTCCAAAGAGTCTGTTTTCAGTGACCCTGTTGGAAATTCTTGCCCCCTAGTATGGCGCTACCTGCCTTCAGATCTCCTCCTTGATGGTGTGGGCTACTCAGAACTTCTGTGTTCAGTTCCCAAGATGTTTGTTTGTTCATCCTTGCTTGTTGCTTTGTGGCTGTGCTCAAGGTTATCTATCCTGTTGTGGCTCAGTTTCTCTCTTGTCCTATTGCCTATTTCCACTCCTCCAAGGCAAGAGAATGTCTTTCTTTCCCTTTCTATCTCCACCCTCTTCTCATCTTCCTGACTTTTCCTTTCTTGTGTCCCAGGTTCAGATCCAGAAATAGTCATTGTATTTATTGAAGTTCAGTTACAGAAAACTGAATCCACTCTAGCTAATTTAAGAAATAAGGGTCTTATTATGAGAGTAACTTACAGAATCACTCTAAGGGCTGAAGAAACAAAATATATGCCAAGCTCTTAGGAAGAGCCCCCAAGGCCACCATACTGTGTCTGCCCACTGAGGGAGCTGCTGATTCCTCAGAGTAGCCAATACTACCATAATCTGGATGCTGACATGTCCTGGAAGTGGCCATCATCAGCAAACTGCTATAATTCAGAAGCTATTACTCTTTCACCCCTAGGGCCACAATTGAACCTGGTATAATGTACATCAGAATGGAAGCCCTGTTCCCTGACTCTAGACACACATGAAGCTGTGACTGGACTCTGAAATCTCCCTGCTAAATGTGGACACAAACCCCACAAATGCCTTTATGGCTGTGCTTGCCAACAAAATAGCAAAAGCAGACAATGTGGCCTCCAATTCTCCATTCAGATATTATGCAAATGAATCTAATTGGCCAAGTCTATATCACACCCATAATCCTAGTCCCTAGGAAAGGTGGCTTTCAGTTTTCCCATTTCTGTAGACCAGGATAGCAAACTGGATAGGGAATGGAGCAGGGATGTATGGAATGGATATGACATCTAATCTGCCATATCTGTTACAGTCTTCTGCAACTTCTTGTTTAAGTTTATCCTTTATGATCAGCAGGTCACCACCAACCAAGTTCTGTTGATTCTCCTCAAAATATAGATGGTTTTCTTGTCCTCTACCCCATTTTTTTCTTTTCTTGGTTTTATGCCTTAACTCATCAAATCTGTATTATTGTAGCAACCTCATTGCCTCATCCCCATATCTCTCCATGAAATCCAGTTTGTTATGTTTAATACATCCTTCTATCATTTATTTATTCATTGCATTCATTAGTCACTTATTGAGAGTCTACTATGTGCTAATAACTATGTGTTCAAATTCGGATTAGCATGGTGTCTGCCTTCAAGGTGCTTACAGTTTTGTGTTGATGGTAGTGATGGTGAGGGGGTGCTGGAAAATAAGACAAAATACCTCACGAAGTTTATGTTCTAGTAGAGGGAAAGAGGTAATAAACAAGCAAATGGATTATTGCTCAGCTATCATACTAATCCTGTGGTCAGGAACCTCAACCTCTCCTTAGGGATTGAATTAATTCCCGAGGCTGGCATTCAGAATTTTGTATTTCATGGTCCCATCTTATAGCAACTCATTACCATCAAAACACAACTTAAGCCCCTTTACTCTTTTGCCTGCTATACTGCGTTTATCTTTTGATAGATCTATCTACCTCTATCCTTTGTCCTTAAGGTCATTTTCCCATATAACTGGCAGTGCTATCTTTTAAAAATATTGTTTATATCATATTGCTTTCCTGCCTATAGCACTCTAATGGCCATCATCAGCAAACTGCTGTCCACTTAAAATAGGACAAAACTCAAATCCTTACTATGCCTTTAAATGCTTCAGGACCCTCCTTGGTGACCACTCTGATCTCATCTCATAGCCCTACCCTCCTCCCACAACCTTTTTTGAACACACTAAGCTCATTCGCTCCTTACACCTGCTATTCTTTCTTCCGGAGATGCTTTCTCCTGATACCTTCACCTGACTGATTCTTTCCATCACTTATGTTATAGATGCCTAAGAAGTGCCTAGATTTCCATACCATACCAGTCCCTTCATATCCTAGAGCCCTCTTAAAATTTTCTTTGCAGCATTAATAACTGCCTGAAATTATTTGTCAACTTGTTTATTGTTTATTTTTCTACACTGGAATAGAAACTCCATGAGGACATTGTTTTCTTCCTTATTAGATTTCCAATGTCTAGAGCCATATCTAGTATCTCATAAACATTTGTTGGATTAATGAATCAATGAAGACTTTATCAATCCATTTCTTTTATTCTCATTGTTTTTGTTTTATATGTTTCAGGCGTACAACATTATAACTCAACATCTGTATACACTACAATGTGATGACTCCCAAAAGTCTAGTTGCCATCTATCACCCTACAGTTGACCCTGTTAGCCCTTTTACCCACCTCCCAACCTGCTTCTCCTCTAGTAACTGTCAATCTATTCTCTGTATCTATGAGTTTGTTTGGGGTTTGTTTTGTTTGTTAATTTGTTTTTGTTTTTTAGGTTCCACATATAAGGGAAATTATATGATATTTGTTTTTATCCTTCTGAACCTATTTCCCATAACATAATATCCTCAAATTCCTTCCGTGTTGTTGCAAATGGCAAGATTTCATTCTTGTGGCTGAGTAATATTCCACTCGTGTGTGTGTGTGTGTGTGTGTGTGTGTGTGTGTGTGTGTCTTTATCCATTCATCCATCGATGGACATTTAGGTTGTCAGACCTATGAGTACAGAAAAAACAAAATGATGATTGCCAGAGAGAAGAGGAGTTGGAAAAATAGGAAAAATGGGTGAAAGGGAGTGGGAGATACAGGCTTCCGGATATGGAATGAATTAGTCACAGGAATAAAAGGTACAGCGTAGGGAATATAGTCAATGATATTGTAATAGGGTCTTAGGGTGACAGATGGTAGCTACACTTGTGGTGAGCATAGCATAACATTTAGAGAAGTTAAGTCACTATGTTGTATACCTGCGACTAATGTAACATTGTGTGTCAACTATATTGAAAAAAATTAAAAGAAATAACAAGTGTTGGAGAGGTTGTGGAGGAAAGGGAACCCTCAAACACTGTTGGTAGGATTATAAATTGGTGCAGCCACTGTGGAAAACAGTATGGAGAGTCCTCAAAAAATTAAGAATAGAACTATCCTATGTCCAGCTATTCCACCATTGGGTATTTATCCACAGATACAGAAATACAAATTTGCAAAGATACATGCACCCCTATGTTCATTGCAACATTATTTACAATAGCCAAGATATGGAAACAATATATCAATACATTTCTTATCTCAAGTCCTGCCTTCTCTCTGAAGACTTTTCTGATCATACTTACCTGGTCTCCTCCTCTCTGAGCTTCTGAACTTTCCCATTATTGACTAATCATGTCTCTCATTTTGGATTAGCTTCAGATACTCATTGGTATTATTCCCTAACTGTATGAAGTACCCGTGGTTTGTCTCCCCAGTGCTAGTGGCTCCTCTTTGGACACCATCACCAAGAAGTACACTTCTGTATCCTACTCAGTAAGGCCATATTCTCTATAACCCATGTATCCATTCAACTGTCTGAAGAGATGGATACTATTCTGAGAATTTGGTTAGTAATATGCCCTTACTCCTTCTGAGATATTTTGCCTCTTCTTATATGAATATTGAGGCTGAATTTGCCTGATTGTAGACCAGCTTTGTTTAGTAAGAAGTAAGGGCCTGGCAAGGCAATCTCATTAGTTTGGCTTTTTGCTTTAGGAAGTTACTGAAGGATCAATGGCTCCATGAACCTCTCTTTGCTGCTGTGACATACTGTAGGTTCCACTGAACTCTCCTGCTTTAATCTTTTATCCTCAGCCCTTGATGCTATTCTCTAGATTCTGCAGATATACATTTTGCCCTGTGACTTGGCTTTTTGCTTTTCACAACACTGATTACATTTCCTAAAATTTTAACCCTATTTCAGCATTCATGAGATAAAGTGAATTGACACTAGTTGTAGACTGGCTTAGGTCCTATCCCAGAGGAGGCAAATTGGCAGCTAGTAGACAGTACTATCATGCCGATGCATTTTGCTTGGCATACACTATATTTTATAAATTTGATCCAACATTTCAAAATTAGATTTCACTTGAAAATGTAGATATCCAGTTTGTGTTGGAAAACTAGAAGTTCTAGCAAATACGGGTTCACATTCCCACATGCCAAAACATAGCTAGAGGTGAGGAGCAATAGCACCCTTTAAGGTTGTCACATGCACACTTAGATTTGCATTGAGGCATGATGCTACTCCTCCTCTGCATTAGAGTTTACTGCTCTCCAAGCTTCTGCTGGTCTGAGTCATGACTGCCTTTTACCTTTGCTCAGCTGAGGTGAGACTGGCCCTTTACAACCTGAGACAGTCTAGTCATGGACCATCTGCAGGCAAGGATGCTCAGACATACATGTGTGTTTCTACTCTCCGCCCCAGCCCTGCTGGGTTCATTTGGTCTGGAGCACACTCACCAGTAGCTGCACTTTCTGGATGATCCACTCCCTGGACACCACCATCAGTCCAGGAATCCAACTGATTCCTGCCACATTTATTGGAACACCTCTTTCTCATTTTATTTCAGCCTCTATCGTGTAATAAACTACTCACTCAGTTCCCAGTTCCTGCCAGGGTATTCCCTACACTTCCCAATCTCACGTGTCCTCTCCAGCACTCACTCAGGTGCTGTCTCTCAATTAGTATTCTTTCAGAATTTCACTGCTTCCATTTTATATAGGCAGTGTCACAAAATCATTCACCAGCAGTGAAAAGAGGATTATTCTCTGATACTGCTATTTACCTTAGGGCTAGAAACTCAGGCAACCCGCGTGTTTAACAATGAACCAAATTGCTATCTAAGAAATGCTATTTAGTAATGATTAAAGCAATAGTAATTAAAGTGAAAAGAGGGCTCTACCCATGCATATGGAACATGAATGCTCTCAATTAATCAACTCGTTATTATTAAATATTTATTGAACACCCACAGCGCAGGAGGCATGAAATTCCAAGAGAACACACCAAAGACATGGTCCTTACCCTTTGGGAACTTGCGATCTAAAGCAATTTAGACTTCAACTTGTGACAATATACACTGGCTGTGGATCTCTGTAGATAAAACAAAGCCTGTAATTCAAAGCATCTCTGGGCTCCAATTTACTCAAATGCTCACTACACTAGTCCTATTTCAAATCTTCTGCTTTACTCTCTGCTCGCTAAACTGTGAATGTTCCTCCTATCCTTTAAGACTCAGCAGAGTTCACCTCCTCTGTGAGCCTACCCTGACCCTTCCAGCAGAGTTGATGTCTCCTTTCATGCTTTCAACAGCACTATGTGTGTCTATTAAACTCTTTATAACATTACCTTGTGATTCGTCTTATTGCATGTCTTACTGTCACCCAACCATGAGACCCTGAGTTCTTGAGAACTTAGAACATATTTTTTCATCTTTGTAATGTCACTACTTTTTCAGACTAGATTTGAAGACTAGATCTCATTGTTCAGACTGTGATAATCATCTGCTCATTCATGCAGTAACTTGAAAACCTATTCTGTGCTAGGCGCTGTTTGGGTTATGTATCTATGGACATGGCAGACCCTTTACCTACTAACCCTTAAGATTTAGCAAAGAGGGAAAATGATAAGCAAATATTGCAGGAGTATATAATGGCTCTTTTGCTAGAACTAAGGAACTTCTTGGCTTAGGTGTCCTGGGAAACCACCCTGCCAAAGTGACGTGAGTATGGGAATGAGAGGAGGAAAGCGAGAGGAGTCAGAAGGCTGGGGTCCAGGAACTGGCCATTGTACTTTGAAGGGCTGAAAAGAAGAAAGTCTTGCTACTACTTAACCACCCATAATGTGAGGTTCATTCCACCTCAGCCTTGCTAAGGCTGTAAAAATGGTTACCCTCATAGAGAATGTCCCCCCATGTGCTCTCAGTTTATTTTACTCTTCCCTATTTTTCAGAACTGTAATTTAGTCTCTCCTTTATTCTATGGAAATTTATCTATCCCAGACCATGTCAATATTGCATTTTTGGGACACCTTGCAGCATACATTACTTAATCTACTCATTTAACACAATAAAATTATTCTTTAATTCTTATATATATATTCATACATGTGTACATGTGTATGTATAGAAACAAAAAAAAGTTAAGATTAGTGTGTGTGTGTATTATTAACCTTTCTTAATTTTTTTTTTTTTTTGGTTAATGGATGTGAAAAATATAGAAGTCCAAACCAACCATATTTGGTTTCTTTCTCATACCCATCCAGACTATTCTGGATGGTACTTCACTCTCACAAGTGGCAGAGTCAAAAGAGAGTTGGAATCTAGACCCTGAAGGCCAATAGGACTGGAAAAATGAGAAAACGAGGTTGTTCTTTTTTTTATTATTATTATTATGTTATGTTTGTCACCATACAATACATCATTAGTTTTTGATGTGCTGATCCACGATCCATTGTTTTCGTATAACACCCAGTGCTCCATGCAGTATGTGCCCTCCTTAATACCCATCACTGGGTTAACCCATCCCCCACCCCCCTCCCCTCTAAAACCCTGTTTGTTTCTCAGAGTCCAAAATGAGGTTGTTCTCGTCTGAGTCATAGAGGTTGGGGAAGGAGGACAGCAACTAAAACAGACAGTCTGTCTTTGGAGATTAGACCCTTCATCTCCTTCTCTTTCTCCTGTTTCCTTCATTTCTGGATAAGGCAGCAGCTTTGGTATGCCATTCACCATCCCTGCTATCACATAGAGTGCATGGACTTTGGGATCATTATAGTACCTCTTTGACAGATTTGGTGTAGAGTCACCTAGTGAAGGTGAATTCCTGCCACTTCCCTCTGATACCCTTTAATGATGATCATAGGGATCATCTTATGAATTGTGCTGTGTCTAACACTGTCAAAGATATTTGAGTCCTTCACTGATGCGACAATTCAATTAATACACCAAATATTTGGGATTGTACCAAGGAGACTTGGCAGATTTCAACACCAGTGAGTAGCCCCCTCTCATCTCTGATGGGGGGATTCATAGCAAGGACTCTTGTACCTCTCCGTCTGGCTCAGGGTCAGGAGAGCAAGATCGGAGGCTGGGATTATAGATCAGGCTTTAGTCTGACACTCTTCCCATTCTGCCTTCCAATGAGTCCTTAAGGAAATGAATCTCATGCACTTTCACACGTTTCACCACCTGTATTGACACCCTAAGTGATGCCATGTGGCGGCCTCGCCCTTAGCATGATATGGAGTGTCACCACCACGGGGGCTGTCCCTTCCTCCACCTGAGGCCACCCTAGACAGACTCAGAAAAATTGGGTTATAGGCTGCTCTGCCCCAGCACCTGCAGATGTGGTAGCTCTCAGTGCTTCTTTCAAATTTTGTCTTATATTTTGATTTACATATTTTATTTGTGCTTTTTCTCCTCTTCACTATACCTTGACTGTGTTATAAATTCAGAAATTATGTCTAATAGTTTCTTATATTCTGTTTGGCATTGAGCACTGAACTCCGCACACTTTAAATGCCCAGTAAATTGGTTTGGGCAGAATAAATTAATAAGTATAAATTATAACAGGAGACAGATTAAAGCCAAATACAGACTCTTTTTAAAAGCCCCCCCTTTTTTTAAAAAAAACAAAAGGGAATCACCTTTGAGATAATACATTTCATGAAGTATCTATGTCTTAATCAATATGCAGTCATGTGGGGTTTCATCATACATATTGCAACCCCAAGGTGAGGCCGTTTATGAGACAATGCCTGATCCAGTTTCTAAGAGAATGCATATGATGCACTTTGTTCAGACAAATGCCTCAAGTCCTCTGGTTCAGATTATAGAACTGTTTTGTTTTGTTTTTGTTTTCTTTAAAAAGGCAGCTCTTATTTGTGTCTGTCTTCATAGTAGGGAGGCTTGAGAAGTTTTAGGCATTCCAAGTGACTGTTCTGAGGATTTTTATTTTGTATGTGTCTCTAACTACAGCATACCTGACAATAGAGGTAACACATACACTTTTAAATTGAGAAAGGCAAGGCTCAGGAAGATTAAATGACTTGCTTAAAGTTACACAGCAACACACAGCCGGACCATGAACACTGCAGGTTTTATCAACCCTATGTATGGATGCAGACTGTTCAAATGGACCTAGCTTTCTGGAGGACTCTAGGAATGAACTATCCTCTTGGCTGGGTCAGGCCCAAAGTTTCGTGCATTGTTCCATCTTGCTCTGGAAGGTGGTTGTTACTGCAGCCCCTTCCAAACTATCCCTGTAATAATTTCCATCTTGAATCCCAGAAAAATTGAGAACATGGGGTGGGACTCTGTCCCTCCTGCAAGCCTCCTGGCTTGTTGCTATTTACTTAGTGATTAATCCTTCAGCACTGCCTTGTTAAATAGAAGGGTAATATTTTCCTTCTGTCTGGACTGGACAGGCTCCCAGTTCCAGTCAGGTACCTTCAGGCATGGAGCTAAAGATATATAATATGCCTTTTGTGTTGGGTTTTGGAAACTGAGCCTGGGTGGAGGGGAGTGAAGGATGCTTCTAGCAGTAGATTTCCTTCTGTTTCTCAGCTCTAGGGTCAAGTGGAGGACTTAGTGTAAATTTTAAGCTTTCAAGACAGAGAACCAAGAGAACATTAGAGTATCAACAACCTCATATGTGTGTGTCTGTTTTTCTTAAATACCTTAAATCACTGAAAAAAAATCAAACCTCCCTAATTATTACTTTTGAGGCTGCTGAATTTGCAAATAACTATTTTTAATGTGGTAGTTATGAATGAATTGTCAATATTTCCAATTAGGCACCTAAATATTCCTTTCTAACTTATAGTTAGTTGATTGCCAATAGGAAGGTGAAGGAGGAATAAGAAAAAAAATTGATGCCGCAAGCAATTTGGGAAACATATTTGAGCTGGAAGCCTGGTAACCTGAGAGAAAGAAAACTTAAACCAGGCCCAAGTGAGGAAAAAAAAATTTTCTAATAAGGAACATTAGCTTTTTAGTGGATATTGTTTTCTCCCTCCCATGAGAGTAGAAGACTTAAATTGACTTTGGAGTGTTTATATGCATACATTGACTTGAAGGTGGGAGTTTGTGTATCTGGATAACATGTGTCTGTGGGTATCCTCATGAGTGTGTGATGAATTTGCTTAGATATTGTGTCTCTATGGCCTCCCTAATCAAGGTGGTCACCCTCAATTTGACAGACTTAGGTGCTATTAAGAATCAAACATCCTAATTATTGTCCTTTTCTTTTTGTATCTTGATTATGGACTCAGTTGGTATTGTTCTTGGAGGATCTCCATAAGATCAAAATGCAAACAAACCCACAAATTTACCACCAAACAAGAAATAGAGAGATGGAGCTATGTTTTGCAAAACAATTCCACCTGCAGTCAGGCCAGGCTTATCATCTCTATCAGGGCATGTATACCTCTAGTATGAAGAGACCTGATAAGGACTGTGGGTTGAGGGCAAGTATTCTTTTTGGTGAGTCCCAACCATCATCTTTTCAATGAATCCCTGACCACTGTACCATGTGAATCTCTTTCCTTGAATTCCTATAACCTTCATAAGCCATACCTGTGTGTGTTTTTTCATGTTGTATATATGTACAAATTATTTCTTTAACAAGTAAGCATACAGAGAGAAAATACTTTATCTAAAAATCTTGTATGTCTTACAGTAGCTAGCGCAAAATCACGCACTTTGCCTAGAAATTGTATGGTTTTATGATTTGATTGAGCTCTATGTTGTGAAAGGAACAGTGTTCAGAATTCAATATACTTAGAACTTACTTTGTTCCAAATATTTGCAGAAGTTTGTGCAATGTGTGGGGATACAGAAAGAAGTAGATGATATGATCCCATTCTTGGAGAAATCTGTAAAGGGGAATGCATTCTGTGTATTTTACCCACCCTTAGAGAACTAGCTGTAGACTTAGGCAAGGAATGAATACATTTTTTGAAATAAAGTTACCTATTATTACTGTTGGGTCAATATTTCTCTTGGTAACCCTTGGGTTTATATAATACAGTGAAATCAAGTCTGTTCATTCTAGTAGAGGTGAGAATAATAAAAGCATCTCAAAGAAGAAGATAAAGCACTCCATTCTGTTTGGTTTTGATATATTTAAATATTTGATGTCTAATTGAGTGAGTATCTCATGCCAGGTATTGGGTTAGATGCTGAAAATACAAAGACAATTAGGTTACAATCTCTGACTGCATAGTTACCAAGGTATTTTAGTAGGTAGTCAGTTTTCCTGCTTAGTTATGCTTTGTAGAAGTAGAAACTGAATTCACTTCATGGAGGCTGTCATAAAGCATGATAGTACCGTGGGAGAACTTTGTTAAGTTCTTCCTAGTATTACTATCTTTCCTAACTTTATGACACTTTTCATCGTGATGCAGGTCTAAAGCCTGGGAGTCACCCTTGACTCCTTTTTCTCCCCAATGCCCAAACAGAATATAAGAAACTGTTCTTTCTTTCTCCACCTCACCCCAGACCTCAGTTATCTTATTTATAGAATGGGGCTTATGATACCTATCACTCTCAACCAGTTGGATTACTGTTAGAAGGAAATGAAATAGATGCCAAGGCTCTGTAAGAGGTTATCAGTTTTCTCACTCAAAAGGCACTGTTTTTAATGGTCTCTGATTACCACTAAGTGGTACCACCATTTCAGTAGCTAGTCACTACAGAGGAATGGGTGGTGGCTATTGGCCTCTGAGACACTGACATTTGGAACTGAATGGATCCCAGGACCTACATTTGGCTTGAGTCCAACTTGTGGGCTTGGAGTGGATGAGAGGGAGCAGTACTCCCCCTCTCAAGGCCCATGGCCTGTCTGCTTTTCAGAAGTTCCTTGGCAGAGTTCTCTGGTAGGAAGGGTAAAATCAGAGACAGCCCTAGAGCAGACAAACTGTGCATCTGTGTGTAATGTGATGTAATTCTCTAATTTACATACCTATCTGGGATGCGTAAATGTTTCCAAACCACATTGGGGGAAGGCTTATAGGTTTTCAACAAAAATTTTAGGAGGTCTCCTCTAGAAAGTAGAGCTATGTAAATGTATGTCCAGAATTCACTCCTTACCCCTCCCTCTGTTAACTACCCTCTGTGTACTACACATCTGACAAAAAAGGGCAAGTATCAAAGCATGGCAGCTCATTTTCTGGGTCTGGAGAGTTGGCCTGCCTATTGCTTCATGGACAGGGGAGGAACTAAGTACTGAAAGGTGGGTGGTCCAAGAGTGAGATCACCAGCTACGTTTTTCTTACTTGGACTGAGACCAAAGCTGTTACTAAGAATCCCAGTGAAGATTGCAAAAGTCCTTCTGTCTTCTGCTCATCCCCTAAACAGTCCCTCAGTCTCTGCTGGTACAGAACAACATACAGATTGCTCAATATAACTTGCTCATCACATCTTTCTCTTTACCCTGGAGTTATGAATATATTCTCTGAGCTGATTTTCTTTCTCTCTCTGAGTCTTAGATAAAAGGTGCCATTCCCATGTGAATGGCCAACCTTATAAATCTAGGTTGCTCTAACATTTCCCTTCTTCATGGATCTAGTTTTGCAATTTTTTTTCTTTTCTCTTTTTCATTTTTTATCTTCCCTTATTATTTATATCTCTTAAAGAATGCTATTGTCTTTCATAATGTTATTTTTAGAACTAATGTTTACTGATGTCTGTTTTACTGGCCCTCTTGAAAGTGCTTTATATATACAAACTCATTTAATCCTTGCTATTGAGGTATGTACTATTACCTTCATTTTAGAAGTGAAGAAATTGGGGGACAAAGAGGGAACTCATGGGGATTAACAGTACTGGGATTTTAATCTGGACAGTCTGGCTCCATTTCTCATGTATTATAATCACTCCGCATGTACAGCTTTCTTCCACTCCCATTTCTCCTTCCTAGTATTGCTTTCTCTTCATTTTATCAAGAAACTGCATTTCCAACCCCAGCTTTCATACCACCCCCATAAAACAGTTTATCATCTTGTCTCCACTATTGTTATTTTACTGAAATCTCTTTCTTTAAATCATCTGTGAAATTTAAGTCAACCATTCTCATGATCAGTCCTGATCCTTCTTGATATATCTATAATACAAGCCTAGTTCTTCTTCCTCATTATTTTTCCTTCTAACTCATCACTGTAGGCATCCTCTCTAGGATGCCCTAGAGAGAAGAGTAAACTCAGAATTAGCAAGTCAAGGAGACTAATAGTCCAACACAAATACTTAGTAATAACTTTTTGAACTACAGTTTGGTTGGACTTGGTGATGGGTCATGAGGAGAAAAAGGAGTCAAGGGTGACTCCCAGGCTTTGGACCTGGGTCACGATGAAAAGTGTCATAAAGTTAGGAAAGATAGTAAATTAAGAAAAAAAAAAAGCTGATTTAGAATGTAAGCTTAAAAATTGGATTTATAAACTTTAAGTATTGGCAGTGTACTCAGATGCAAGTGTCCATCAAGCAGCTGAAAAATGAAGTGAAAACTTAGAAGGGAAAGTGGAGATAGAGAATATAGCATCATTTTTATAGCGATGTTTGCTGAAACCATGGATATAGGTGAGATTGTAAGAGGAAGTAGAGCCAAAAAAATTTCATAATGGCCTATTCCATGAAAAATAAAATACAGAATGGTCAACTAAAAACTTTAAAGCCTTTCAGAATCTGGCAACAGAACTTCCAATTCAACTGAAATTGGATTCAGTTCAATAATTGAGTGTTTCTTTTGTCAACAAAAAAGAATGAGAAATAGAGACATTTATTATTCAGGGTCCTTGGTTGTAAACAACAGAGACAAAACTTGGGTAAATTAAGCAGAAAAGGAATTTTATTGGAAGGATATTGGATAATTTCAAGAATAATTGGGAAGGCTCAAGAACAAACTTCAGTAAATGGGCTGAGGCTGAAGTAGGCAGGTCTGCGAGAACGACATCCAAGGAGATGCCACAGAAGGAATCTGACGTCCAATACCAGGACTGGGCATTAGAGTTTGCCACTGACACTGTTGCCAGGAGATACATGCTGTCACCACTGTTGGAAGGCTTTCCAATTTGTTCCCTGTGTCTTTGCTTTATTTGTTTCTAATTAAAGTCCCAGGGAAAATATCCAATTGATTGGGTTTTCAATGAAGTGCCTGTAGTCTAGCTGCCAGGAGCTAGGGAAGACATATCTGTCCTTCTCCAAGGGAGTGAGTTCAAATACTGGGTAAGCTCAAAAGGCAAACATCTACTATAGTTGTTACCTTCTTACAACTTACAGATCTAGTGAATGAGATAAGCAGATAGTAAAATGTACTGAATTAAGTATATTCCATATAGTATAGGTAAAGCAAATATTAATTTTTTAATAAAACATCTAGTTTCTTTTATGTTTTAAGCATTTGATCACAAAGTTATACTCTGTTCAGTAGTTATAAGGCCATTTTCCCCTCATTTCTACTTGTTAGAAATCAATCTCTCCCAGGACACCTGGGTGGCTCAGTTAGTTAAGCTTCTGCCTTCAGCTCAGGTCATGATTCAGGGTCCTTGGATCGAGTCCTGCATGGGTGGGTGGGGGGTCCATGCTCAACGGGGACCCTGCTTCTCCTTCTGCCTGTTCCTCTCCCTGCTTGTGCTCTCTCTCTCTCTCTTTCACACTGAAATAAATAAATAAAAATCTAAAAAAAAAAAAAAGAAATCAATCTCCCCCTTAAATCATGACACATTTATCATGTCCTCTATGAAACTTTCCCCAACTATTCCAGCTACCAATAATCTTCTCCCTTGTAAATTTTTTGTGCTAATTTTATGACGCTTATCCTAAAGAGAGTAAGAACTATACCTCTTGTGCTTTAGATACTCGGGCTAACAAAGTATATGCATAGCACAAGTGTTTAGTAGGCATTAGCTAGGTGATACAGGGATGCAGGATTGTCAAATAGTCAAAAACCAATTGATTATGCAATTCTTAATACTCCCCTCAACCACAAGATTATAAAAGAGTTGATCATTTGATGGTAAATTTTTTGAGAGAGCTATTGGTATACCTTCCCTCACTTTGAGCCAAGTAAAAAGGAAATTAAGGAGATTCTTTGGAAAAGGGCTCTGACCACATCTGCTTCCCCATCTGCAGGCTTCTTGTCTGAAATGGGGTAGGAGAAGTATTTATTTTAAAGCCGGTTTGGAGTTTTATGGGATTGGACATTTTAATTACTAAATCGAGACTTGTGTTGCTAGAAGGGACTAGTAAACAATTTGTATGACATAAGTGTGATAAGTAAAGTTCCTGCCCTGGGCCAGATTTATAGAGACCAGGTGGCAGTTGGAGGAAAGGAGGTGGGGGTGGGTGGTAGTAAAGAAAACAAGTTAAGTTGACTTTCGATTATAATCAGTCAATCCTGTTTTCTTAAGGTAATGGTTATCTTTGTCAACAGTAATTTAACAATGTTCATGGTAGCAGAACTCTGTAGAATTTGGGCAGAAAATAGCTTTTCTGAGATTATATACATCATGATTCTTCTCCCTCACCAGCTGTATTCCTTGTAGCTCTCACTGCCACTGTCCTACTGGTCATGGGTAATACCACAGCTGAGCCTTTTGTTCAAGAGCATATTGTATCATACTTTAGCATGTTGGACAGAGAAAATGAACTTGCCTCTTATCCCTCCTTCCACTGAGCTATGATTCTAGCTCTACAGGTCCTCTCTACCGAGGGTGACTTCCAGAATTCTGACAGCAACTTTTTGTTGCCCTTCTTGATGCTGATTTCTAGTTTTCATTTTGCTACCAGGAAACCTTCCTAAATGACTTCATGAGTTAATAAATACTCAATTCTGCAAAGGTAAGAGCAAAGCCTATCTCAATTATTCTCTACATAGGCTACTTCCCATAGTACTTCATCTAGTCAATCACCTAAGCAATGTTTGACCAAGGACCTAAGGCCTCTTCAAAGTGGAAGAATTATTACAGGCTATCAGGCCACCTGTTCTTTTTTTTTTTTTCTTAAGATTTTATTTATTTGTCAGAGAAAGGGAGAGAGAGCACAAGCAGGGGGAGCAGCAGGCAGAGGGAGAAGCAAGCTTCCCACTGAGCAGGGAGCCCAATGCGGGACTCAGTCCCAGGACCCCGGGATCACGACCTGAGCCAAAGGCAACTGCTTAACCTACTGAGCCACCCAGGTGTCCCAGGCCACCTATTCTTGACCATAATGTTGAGACCCATGGAGGAAATGTAAGGTATATCACAAGTCAATGGTCACTAAAAAGAGTAAAATGCTTAAGTATATAGATGACCTCCCTTTTTAATACAATAGAGCTTTTCAAGTTTATCTTTCTAAAAATAACTTCCATTTTCTTGCAATTCATTGTGTGCTTTCTTGACTGGGGAAAAAAAGGGGGATGTATGGCAACCTACCTTTCTGGAATACATACACATTATACTTCATCTTATCGATGTTTTAGGTGTAATGATGACTGCTAATGATAAACTATTCAACACCATAGTGCCATTTCTATTGTGAAGACTTCCCAGACCACCATAGGCCACATTGCACCTGCCTCCTCTTCATTTCTATCTCTCCCTGCTTATATAATACATTCAGCTTACTGTACATTGCTGGGTGATAACTTTTACCTTGTTAACCTTGGTTCTTTAACATCAGTGAGCATGTTTCATGTTTCTGTATCATCTCCGTTGAGCTGAAAAATTTCTTAGTGGTAAGATCTATAATTTATTGTATTTATAACCCTACAACTATGTAATTCACTCTTGAATAAAATTAGGGATTGACTAAGTCTTCGGAAATCTATGGTAAATATGTTTTCCCTTCTTTGATTACCTTAATAATCCAGACAGCATTAATGCCTTGAACTAATTATAGAAGCAAATTTTTAAGGAGTGGCAAGGGCAGAAAGTAGTCTTGTGCTCCTTGATATGCATGACCTGGCCCAATGCAGAAGCCAGGGATCTCATTATGTTTTACAAAATTCATCTTTCAAGAGAAGGTTCTGCTTGAGCTTATATGCAAACTTATATGGAAAGACTTAAGTCTTTGTATTTTCTGGTCCTTTCCTTTAGATGTATCTATCCCTGTGGCTTCTTTTATCATAACAATAACACTCAAGTCCTATCTTTGAATATGCTATCCCCACAGATGGAATGCCAATGCCAATGCTTGCTTGGTGACCTGGAACCAACTAACTGGATACTTTAATAATATAACACTTGTACTTCCAGTGCTAAGTTTTAAAAGAAAGTGAAAAATTCTCAATAAAACCTGCTATGAGTTACATTCACATGCTTACATTGACAGAGAGACCTAAATTCCATATATTGATTCTACCACTTAGATGTATAATCCAAGACATTACCAATTCTTTAAGCAACAGACTTCTCATTTGTCAAATGGTTATAACAGCATTTACCGTATTAGGTTATTATAAGAATTAAATAAGATAATCATGTGTAAAACACTTATATACCAAAATGGCAAGTGCACAGGGAGTATTCAATGTCGATTGACTATAAATAATGATAAAGACACATTATAGTAAAATGAAACTATTTTGCTTATTTTAATAGCACTACCAACTTAGCTTTGACTCCTCTTATAAGTTCCATTTATGTATGTTAATGTATATTCCCATTTTGCCAATTCTATTTGATCTCCTTCTCCAGGAATCATTTTAAACCAAGAGAATTCATGTTTAAAATGGTAATCCAGAGTTCCGGTTTTGGTGAAGTTGGAATAATTTGTATTGGACTCATCCTTTAAGCAGATGATAATTAGATACTTTGGGGAAAGTATTTTTTTTTAATCATGATAATATTTGACTCAGACAAGAATCATTAATAAATGCTAAAATAATGTGTGAAAGTTTGATGAGTGAAAGGATATTTACATAGTCTGAAAATATCTCTCCACAAGATACTTTTTAATTATAAAGGGAAATCTATTTACATAATAGTGGAGCAATCTGGCAAGAAGCCATGTCAACTAAGTAATCAAAATTAACATCACAGGTAATGAAACAAATCAACATCTTCGGCCTGCTGATATGCACTGAAAACACAGCATCACTTCTGAAGTTTTACTGCCCCAAATTCATAATCTAAATCTAAGTCATGAAGAAACATTTAAAAAGCCCAAATTAAGGGACCTGAAATAACTGGTCTTACTAATCAAAAATACCAAGAACCTAAAAGACAAAAAAAGACTGAGGAATTGTTCTAGAAATTTTCACTTTTGAATCCAGAAGCCACCAGTTACATGTGGGTATTTAAATTTAAAATTTAAATTTAAAAATCCAATTTCTCCGTCATACTACCTGCATTTCAAGTGTTCAATAGCTGCACATGGCTAGAGGCTTCTCTACTGGATAGTGAGGACACAGAACAATTCTATTGCCACAGTAAGTTCTGTTTGCTCTGTTCTAGATTAAAAGAAGCTAAGAAGCAACAAAACACTTGATCCAGAATTGATTTTACTACAAAGGACATAATTGGGAAAATTAGCAAAACTTAAATAATATTATATCATTAATTTCATGATTTTGATAATAGTACTTTGGTTATTTGTTCTTAGGACACACATGCTGAATCAAGCATTTAGAGGTAAAGGATCATCATGTCAGCAAATTATTCTCCAAAGGTGTAAAAAAATATGTGTATTCATATATATGAAATATTTATAGATAAATACATGGTTAGGATCACATTTAACAAAAGAAGTACAAGACAGCTACACTGAAGCCTATGAGACATGCCATAGAGGAATTAAAGAGGGCTTAAATTAATGGTGAAATATGCCATGATCATGGATTGAAAGAGTCACTATTGTAGATATTTTCTCTAGTTGATTTATGGATTCAACAAATTCTCAATAGATTTTCTATTTTTTAAAATAGTTTTAGAAACTGAGTTGATTATAAAATTTATACGGGAATACAGTGGTGTAGAATAGCCCATGAAATATTTTAGAAAAGAAAAACAAAATTGGGGGCACCTGGGTGGCTCAGTCGTTAAGTGTCTGCCTTCGGCTCAGGTCATGATCCCAGGGTCCTGGGATCGAGCCCCATATCGGGCTCCCTGCTCAGCGGGGGGCCTGCTTCTCCCTCTCCCACTCCCCCTGCTTGTGTTCCTGCTCTCGCTGTCTCTGTCTCTGTCAAATAAATAAGTAAAATCTTTAAAAAAAAAAAAAAATTGGATTATTTAAATCAACTGACTTCACATCTTACTACAAAGCTACTGTAATTAAGAAGTGTGACATTTATGTAAAAACAGACATATAGGTCAAAGAAACAGACTAGAGAATCTAAATCTAGACCCACATATATGCTTTCAATTGAGTTTTGGTAAAGAAGCCCAAGCAACTCAATAGAGAATCTAGAATGGTGTCAGAACAACTGGATAAACTTACAGGAAAAAAGATGAACATTGATTCCTACCTCACACCACACACAAAAATTAACTCAGGATGGGTTAGAGATCTACACATAAAAGCTCTGTTTTCTAAAATAAAACAGGGTATTATCTTCATGACCTTGGGGTAGACAATTTTTTTTTTTTTAAGAAATGACACCACAAGCAATAAGCATAAAAATTGATACATTAAACTTCATCAAAATTAAAAACTTCTGCTATGAATTTAACTTCATTTCAGAGAGGATGCAGAGGGAGAGGTGATTCCTCTGAGACTGTGAGTGTAGAAAGAGAAAGAGACTGGTTTGCTCAGTTTTCTATCATTATTGGAAGTGGGAATTGAGATTTAGGTTAATTTCAATGATAAAGGAATAAAGTTATAGTTTTACACATGACTTTTGAATTACTTAGATTTCAAACACATTATGTGAGCTTGCAGAATCTGAGAAATACACATATTGAAGGAAATATTATCCAAGGGATACTGCTTTGAGGCTCATAATGTATATTCCATTTTAGGAAAAAAACCTATCCCCATATTGCCCAGTGTGTATGTATGTGTATATATATGTGTGTGTGTGTGTGTAATATATATATATATATATATATATATAGTCAGAGTACCTAAATCCTTGCTCCTTTCTTAATTGATATAAAATGAGTCCCAGTTCTACTTTTTATCTGGCAATGGATATATGTTAAAATGGCTCTGGAAGCCCATTTTGATGGATAACGTTTCTATGTGAAAAGCCTTAGGTATCTGACAGAACATAGCCAATCAGTTCCTTTAGCATAATTTTTGTAAGTTTTTTTTTAAGTATTCATGTTTTTGCAGCAGTGTAATAATCTAAATTTAAGCCTTTTCTATGGAGCTCAACTGAAGACTATGGTTTAAGAGTTATTTTTAAAATTTTCTCTGTAATGTTCTTATGACCTTAGACAACTTAAACTTTTAAAACTGTTCTTTACTCATTTTTAAAACAGTGTTGTTATTCCCTGAGCTGACAAATTCACAGGGTTGATGTTCTCCCATCCCTTCTGCCTGACTCTAGTTCTGGGACCTGATTCTTTAGATTGGAGTTCATATCTCCTACTAGATGATAAGGATTGACTAATTCTTAATTTTTTACCATTATTCTGTCCAGAATTGGATAGTACTTGTCTCATAATCATTGTTCTCCATGGTTTCATCATTTTCATGAGAATTCTATTTTTTTCCCCTCTTAGGAATTATATTTTGGTATAAAGCTTCCTCTGAATCTCTCCTTTTGGTTATTCTCTTTTGGGTTATTTTTCAGATCCAAATTGTTTTGTATGGATGTAATTATGCCCTTAAGAGAGAAATATCACACTGGTTGTAGGACAATTAATTGAGCCAATTATGTGAATTGTTTATGTTTATTTTACATGTTACATGATATAGGTGCAGCTCATGTCTCCTCAAGTCTTGGAATGTATAAGCAAGCAGTGAATCAGGTTTCAGATGAGTTTAATGATTTTGCTATTTCCAGTGGCAAAACAAAATCTATGTTCCATTTCTGAGAGAATGTATGGCTTTTTTATATCCGCTGTACCCTGTATCTCCTTCCCCCTTCCACATATCAATGTGATTTCAATAACCTGGTGTTTACTGAGACAATGATAGCCTAGGTGAAGCCAGAACTTAGATTTGCAATGCGATTTCTCATTAATTCTCCTATTTGATATTCACAACCTTTTATGGATTGTCACTATAGATAGTGTTATTCTTCCAATTTTCAGATGAGGAAACCAAGACTTCAAAAATGAAATAATTTATCAATGGTAACAAATAAGTGAGGAAAATATAGGCACTAGAGTCTGTATCTTTGATGCCTAGTCTGCAACTTGTTTTTCCATAATCAACAGATTCAATCAAATGGCAAAATAACAAATATAAGTAAATTTTAAGAAGATACCTAAAACAGTAACACCTTAATTTAAATGCAAAGGCAAACAACAACAATTACAACAATAAAGTTAAGACTCTTTTTTTTAAAGACTTTATTTATTTATTTGACAGAGACAGCGAGAGAGAGAACACAAGCAGGGGGAGTGGGAGAGGGAGAAGCAGGCTTCCCGCAGAGCAGGGAGCCCGATGTGGGGCTCGATCCCAGGACCCTGGGATCATGACCTGAGCCGAAGGCAGACGCTTAACGACTGAGTCACCCAGGCACCCCTAAAGTTAAGACTCTTAAAGCTCTTTCAGTAAATTGCCTGATTATATTTGATAACTTCTCTCAGATAAATAAATCTTAGTTTTACCCTTCTACTTAAGTGCCTTTCTCACTTAGTCTCACAAATAACATATTCTGTTCATACAAATATAGCTAAAAACACTTCTTGTGATTTTCTCCCTCCTTTCTCATGTTTTCTTTTTTTTTTTTTATGATTATGGCAACATTGACAGCTATGTTCATTGCGATCTATGGCTGGCTATACCTTTAAGTACCTAGCTTGGAAATCATTTGGCCCTTTAGATTTGAAAAATTACACCCCCGTCTCCCAATTCAAGATACTTTGAGACAGAGCCATGCTGTCTGCAAGAATATTAGTTCTGAGAATAGGATTGCTGTTTGCACCTCACACTCTGCTCTCTTGCCAGCAATAATCAAAGCGAGCTTGTATTTCTTTAATGACAAAACCTCCCGGTGTGTTAATTTGGTTCTCTGTGACACTACATCTTGTCAGAGGAGTGAGAGAAATGGGAAAACATACATTAATATCACTGTCAGCCAAATGGTACATTTTTCTGTGTAATCCATATCTGGAAGGTGAGGGTCTTTGCCTCTCCACCTCTTGGAGGGTTTCTGGGTTCTGAGAAAGTTGTGGACTCACATTTTCCATTGTATCCAAGGGTAGAACTTTTCCCACATGACTGCTCACTCTGGCCCAAAATAAATTGTTTCTCTGCAGTGAGATATCAGTCTGCCATGGAGCATCATCTTGCCACTGCCCCTAAATCTGTATTATCCATAACACAGAGGGAAGAGGAGAAGGTTTCTCATCAGATAGAACTGACACTGACCAGCTCTACAACAGTGGAACACTCACTCCAAACTCAGGACCCTTACTTGAAAAATAATAACATTGATTCTTAATTCAGTGGAGTCACCATGCTCCTCCTCTGTTCTACTGAGATGGGCAGCTGGTTTGTGCAACAAAGTAACAATGTAGCTCAGAGGCGGTCCTGAAATGCAGTTCTAGGTATTTCAAAATGTGGTTAAGATGGGACCTGAGGCTGGGAGTGTCATCCCAGGTTAGCTCCCAAAATGTCTGTTTGCTCATATCAGATATTTCAAAACTGCAGACTCTTTCAACCCAACCTGTAAACCTTGCAAGTTCCAATGATGATAATTCTTCCAACACAGCCACGTGTGCTGCCAATTGATTTTAAGGTACTATACCATTCCCTAGGGTTTTATAGGCATCTTCTTTTGTCTTTTATTCTTAGGCAATTCCTACATCGCCCAAGCTTGTATTTTAGTATTGGGCTTGTTTAGCAGATGGCAGTGCTTAAACTGATGGTGGTTGGTTCGAGAAATCATTTATTCCTTTGAATGAGCAACTGCCTCCCAAATAGCTTGCTAAAGAGGAACTAGCACTTTCCTTTTCTCTTTCCTTTCTCATCAAGAATGCTCTGGGTTTACAGCAACCACTGGAGCCTGTCAGCATGCCCATCATGACTGCAAACCAGCCCAGCTAAGGGGTGCACTTGCGGGAAGTTCTCAGGGCCTGGGTGTTTGGTTTGCCTCTTCCTGTTTGCCTTGTAGCTTTAAATAATGTGGTTGCTTCATGACCACTTGTTTTTTGAGTAGGGAACAGGGCATATTTTTCTAGCAGATAAAATGACTTCCCACCATTCACTCTTTGTTATTTCCCCTTTCTGAAGGGCGGTCTGATGAATGCAGGGCAATGTGTAATACACGCTTTCCTGTTTTCTGCTCCTTCTCCATTGGGCTTGTCAGTCAGTCATGGGCTTGGTTCTGAGGAGGATGTGGCATTCATGAGAAAGTCGAAGAGAATGTGTGTGTGTTATCCTTCTCAGCACACATTCTAGTTCTGTCCTGGAATCAGGTGCCGGTGGCAGTTAATGATACCCATGATGCTATATATCTAGGTTATGCATTGGTAAGCCAGACACTAATAAGGGGAGGATAATAGAAATCCGGTATTATATCACAACTTCATGAGATATCCTATCATACACCTCTGTAGTAATTCACTGATGAATTGTGATACGATTTGGTTGGTGAGACACTAATCATGGGATTAAATTGAGTTGGGAGAAAATAGAGAAAATGGTGTGTTTAGGATCTAGGCTGTTTTAGACAAATAATCTCTGACCTTTCATCACTCCTGATCCCACATCCTACACCAGAAAGCTCTCTTTATATCATTGCTCCCATAGTCTTTGTTGAAGGCTCAGCATCCAGTCAGCTTCCTATCTCAGATTAGCTTTATCCCTCTACCAGCAAATCTGGACTCCCTTTCTGCCTCTAGAGATCTGCTATTATCTGGTCTTGCAGGGGAGGAGATTGATGTTGGCCATCTGTCCCATGGCCAGTGGCATTGAGTGGAAATAGTTGTTCGAGTAACAACCGCAGACATGATTTTTTCTTCAGTGCTGTATTCATAATGACAATTTTCCTCTTAAAAATTTTATCAAAGAAGATTTCTATTTAGCTTTAATTTATTAATCCTAAGTGAACTAGGAATAAGGTATGTACAGGTAATGAATTCAGGCCATGGGTATTTCTGTTATGTGATATATGATGTCATTCAGAGCCACCATGAGAAAGAAAACTTTGTTTATATGGTGGGAGCTTAGAAGGTCCCTTAACTCAATATGTCAAACAAAAGCCTACCTAGTTTGCCCTCACAGCTTTTACTTAATTTATTCTGAAACTCCTTTTTTCTTTATAATAAAGCATTTCCTGCTGAATATGTAAATATTTTATTAAAATTAGCATCTATTTCAAGACACAGGTGGGAATAAAGCTTGATACATATTGGGTAGTAACTAGGAGAAAGGTAGTGACTGTAAACATGGAGTGGTGTTTGGGGTATATAGACTTTGCTTACTACATATACTTCCAAGGGTCTGTCCCATTGACATATCTTAGCAAGGGTAGTCAAATCAGGCCTGGCTGTCTGAGGCCCCAGTTGGAAGATCATGAGTCAGCTACTGACTGTCTACCTCATTAAGTCAGTTCTTGACTGCAGGAACAGTGAAAACTAACCTCCAAACCCCTTCAGAGCCACCAGCTGCTTCTCCTTTTACCACTTCTTGTACAGAGCAGCCACATTAACCAAGTAGGATCATCTCCTCTTGTTTCCCTAATAGTCTCTTTGGCTGGGAAGAAGATATTTGGGGCCCTTGGATCAGTCAGAGCAGATTCTAGGCTTTGACCAGAAGTCTACAATTCTGAAAAGGAGTCACTTTGTAGAGCCTCAGATAGTGTCAGGAGAAAGGAAAAGTTCTACAGGAAAAAGAGTAAGAGGCAAAGGTAACCTGGGTCAGCCTGGTAGCAGCTCTTAGATTAAATGTTCAATAGCTTCCAGAATTTTCTCACTTTCTGCTATAAGAGCCCAAACTGTGCATTGGGGAGAACACTATCTCCCACTGGGAATTTCACAAAAGCCACAGTAGGTGGTAAGAAGAAGTTACATAAGAGTTTATCTACAACTGGAAGGGATGTGAACTTCAGCAAAGACCATACTTACTGTGACTTTATTCTTCCTCCTAATGTGACAACAGTACAGGATGTAGGCCTTCACATATGGGATGGGGTAGAAATGGGATGATATCACAGAGGGACTAAACAACATTATAAACAACATTTATTTAACAACCCAAACAATCTTTTAGGCATAGTATGCGTCCTCATGTGGGACTGGGCATGGGGAGAGCTGATGAAGAAGTTAAAGACACCTCCCTGACTTACAGCCTAACTGGGGATTTGAAACCTATATATAAGGAGTAGCTTGTGTAATAGTAACAAGCAAAGTATTAAAAAGTAAGATGATTAACACTTCAAATAACAGCAACAAAGGAGTGTGAGAAGGCAAACATCGTTTTGGTTATTTATTTATTTAGGCATTACCCAAAATAACAAAGGAACAGGAAGTAGGAAAGGAGTTAAAAAGAATATAAGACGAATAGATGAGAGGCAAATTTTAATTCCTGTCTAGAATTGAAATGTGGACCATTAAAAGGAAACATTCTCTAATATCATGGGGCCCAGAGTGCCCTTTCTTCCCTTCTATGGTCGTCAAAGACTCAAAGATTCTACACGATCTCCAGCAAGTCCTATCTTTCCCATGAAATCTAAGCTTATCATTCCAACCACAGAGATAGTCTCCTTTTCTGAAGTCCTTTATCATTTACCATTTTCCCTGTTCTGATCCCCAGTTCCCAGTGGTGTGTATTCAGCCTCAGAGTGGAGGAATGTGGAGGTGTGTCTCAGGCAAGAGAAGGGCTGAAAGACTTAGGAACCATCAGTGAAGCCATGGGGTTTGATATCTTTGTGAAGACACAGCCAGGAGGGAGCATAATCATTTCTTTCAAAGAGTTGGTGGGTTGACATGTAGAAAAAGAAGTAGGTTTCTTCTCTACTTTCCCAGAGCACTAGGAACTAGGCTAATAAGTAGATAGTATTGGGAAAAGATTTCCGTTTGACAGAAGAAAAAAATAAAATTAATAGTTGAAGATCCCAAAATAGAACATAGAATAGCGGCTTCCTCTTCATCTGCAATGCTCAAGAGAAGCGCAGTTATCATCCATCAGGGATGCTTTTTACAGGGGATCCTAGCACAGGTCTCCAGGATGAACTAGATTAGATTATTTTAATGATTCCTTCTAAATTTAAGACTATATTATGCTAAACCTAAAGCATAAATTATGTATATTTTACAAAAGTAATCCACATTTACGCTAAAAATTAAAATACTAATAAGAAAAAAGAAAATAATTACTTCTATGAATCACTTAGATTCACTTGTATTTTATATTAATCTTTCAGTAATTTTATTTACACATAAATCTCTTCAAGAATTCATATTCTATGTATTATTTTCCAGTCTGCAATTCCACCTCATCAGTACATCTTGAGCATCTTCCTATTTTAAAATATATAGATCTAAGTCATTTTAATAGTTGTGTCATATACTAATTCTTATTGTTACACATTAAGGTTATCCTCAATTTTTTCACTATTAATAATGGTACAATGAATATCCCTATATATATATCTTCTTAAATTTGTCTATTTCTTTAGAATATATTTTTATAAGTAAAGCTAATAGACCAACTTTATGTACATTCTTCATGTTTTTAAGGCAATACTACCCTCTAGAAAATTGGAACTAATTCCAACTCTCAGTAGCGGTGTATGAGAAAGCCTGTTTACCCAAACCCTTGCCAAAGCTGAGTACTATCTTCTTTGATCCTTACCAATTTGACAGGTGAAAAATTATATCTTGTTTAATTTTTTTATTACTAGTGAAATTAAGCATTTTTTTCATGCATTTACAAGTCATTTATAATTACTCTTGTCTGAATTGCCTATTTATATCCTTTGTTCATTTTTCTCCTGGAGAATTCTTATTGATTTATGGCAACTATTTGTATATTAATGATATTAGCCATTTTTATTTATGTTGCTAGTATTATTTTCCATTTTGATATTTGTCTTTCACTTATATATTGCCTTTTTTACCTACAGAAGTTTTACATTTAAAAAAATTGTAATTCTAGTATAGTTAACAGTACAGTGTTATGTTAGTATCAGGTATAAAATATAGTGATTCAGCAATTCTATACATTAGTCAGTGCTCATCATGGTAAGTGTACTATTAATCCCCATCACTTATTTCACCCACCCTCCCCACAGACCTCCCCTCTGGTAACCATCAATTTGTTCTCTATAGTTAAGAGTCTGTTTCTTAATTTGTCTCTTCTTTTGAGAAGTTTTACATTTTTATTTGGCTTAATTTCTCAGTATATTCTTTTATAATTTCTCATTTTTACACCACGATTGGGAAGTTCTTTTCACCTCAAGTGTGAATATCAACTTTTAAAAGCAGGATCTGTATAATTTAATTGGTATAATATACTTCTTTATATGCCCTAAAATAACCCATGTACTTCTAGACTTATATTTATTGATTGAAGAGTCACTGGTAAAATACATATATAGTTTAAATAGACAAACAGACCCCTTTCTTTTGCTCTGATAAGAGCCCTTTTTATTATATATAGTTCCTTTATATTTACCTTGTAAGATAAGGCTTTAGGTAGGCTTTGAAGTAAATATCCCTAAGAAATTTGCATTGTTGGGAGAAATGCTCTGGTACAGAGTAGTTTTATTATTATAGGATGGATTTAGTTAATCTCCGTGTGTGTGTGTGTGTGTGTGAATGTGCATGCACATGCATACCTATATAAGTACATGCACACAATACACACAACTTATATATAATTATTTTCTCATTGTTACCTCCAAGATCTTTGGATTTGTAAAAACATTGCTAGTTCATCTCTGGTGATCATCTTCATGGATTTCCCTATAATATGGAGGCTTTATAAGTTTATGTGGATAGTCATTTGCATTCATTAACAGATCTTTGTCATTATAATTGTCAATAACAAAGTATTTTATTAAGTATCATTTCCCTATAAGTCACGATGTAGGATGTCATGGAGATAAAAAGGAAATACCCTGTCTGGAAGCAGAGGTGGAATATATTGAAGAAGAAAGTGGCTAGAGATTGTGAAGCCACTGCAGTGGTCAGCATAGGGAGGTGATGAGACCAGAACCACACCGGTGGCCACACCAATGGGAAAAGGGGGAGGTAATCTGCATGAGCTGTGCTACAGAAAGAGCACTGTCAGGACCATTAGAAGTCAATTTCAAGGCAGAGGGAATCAGGCCTATATGTTATGGAAAAGAAAATCATGCCATCCATAGATAATGAGTCATAAAAGAAGGGTATAGAGAAAAAATGAGTTCTATTTTTGATGTATTCAATGGATTCAGAACAATGCACATTTGAGTAGAAAATGGTATGTTTTTGCCTGACTATAAGCTTGGCTTTAGCATTTAGCATCACACAAGGAAGAACAATTTCCCTATAGTCCTTGCAAATTTATACAATCTTTTAAAAAATATTTGCAAAAATATTACCAATAGAAGTAGAATTAGAAATTTTCTAAGAGGAATTAAGGGAAAATCATATTTAGATTAAAGGTAGAACATGTGCAAAGAAAAAGATGAATGGAGTAGTATGCCTATTCAAAAAGCTACAAGCAATTCAGGATTTGTGAAATGAAAAGTGGGACTTAAGAAAATTTTGAGAGATGGAATGTGGTTTTCTCTGTCTTCTCTGTAAGAACTTGGAGGTCATATGCTTAAGATGGCAGCACAACTAGATGGAAGGAGCCTGAATCTTGAGTCATTAGTTGGCAGAAAACTATAATGAAGAGCCTTTCACCTTAACTGAGGTATAACCATTTATTATGTTATACTATGAAAATTTGGGGTTGGTGTGTTTCAACAGCTTGACTTAAATACCAAACATAAGTACTCCCCTCATAAACTTATTTTAAGTTTTGAAGTAACACATGATAAATGCTAGTACATTGCCTAGCACTAGCACAGAGTAAGTTCTCAATAACTGTGTAACAATTAACAATTATATATTATAATAAATTATATATTATGTATATGACATTACTATTAGTTATCCTTTCTTAGACAAATGAGACATGGAAAAGTAAATAAAATCCAGTGCTCACTATTCACTTTCTCCTCACAGTCTGAATTAGGAATTCTTCCTTTGCCACCACACCTCACCAGGAATTTTGATTATAACACTCATCATCATGTATTGTACCTATTTATTGGCTTGTATAGGCTTCCAATTATACTATAATGCTTTGAGGGTGGACATTGTATTTTATATATCTTTATAAGTCTAGAATCCAGCATAAAGTCTGGCGCAAAGGAGCAGGCAACAGATACTTAGTTAGATTAGTAAATGATTTATAAACATAGGGTGGTAGACTTGGACCAAAGCATAGAGATTGGCAGTCAATTCAACCACTTTTTCTTAAAAAAAAAAAAAAAAAAAGATTAAGAAACTCAGTAGTACAGAGATGTTAAATAATTTGCCTAATGTCATCCAGCTGGTTAGTGGAAGAGCTTAGAATCAAATCCAGTTTTCTTGAAAAGCAGTTCCCACTATATTACACACTTCCTCCACTGAATTGGACAACAAAGAATATTTCAACAAGATAATCGGTGAGATTTTTCTCATTCTGAAGGTTTCTTTGGACCAGTGAGTTTTCCCAGTAATAACCTTTAAAGTTCACAAATTTTCCAGAAGAGGAAGGGACAGCTTACACAAAACCACAGACAGGATTTGAGCCATGGAGCTTATCTTGAGGCTCGGCAGCCTCGTATATGCACCTGCAATGGGGCATCAAAGAGACACTTAAAAAGCCATGATAAGACTCTCTTTTTTCCCTTTTTTTTTTTTTTTTTTTTTTGAGAATGTTAGTTTCTGCCCAGGGTTATGAGGAATGAAATAGCTTCCAGGAGAGACTGCTTGGGCTAATGAAACTTTAGAACCCAAAACAAATTTGCCACTGGGGGAGGGGCTAAGATAGTTTTGTTAGAGCACAGCTGTGGCAGGAGGCTTCAAAGGAAGGAAAATTAAGAAACAACAACCCCCTCCCTTTACTACCAAGCCCTACTGATTTCAAATCTGCTGAATGAGAGCGCAATTTAAGGAACATCTGGCACATTGGGGAGCTAGAAGGGAACCAGAACACCAGAGAAGTGAACCTGGGAACACACCTGGTGGGGCCCACAGTAATTAGGTCATGATGCGTGTGTCCAAATAAACACAGCCTCCAAGTCCCTTAATCTCAACACATGCTCAAGGGCTCTTAATCTCAGAGCCAGACTTCTGAATATGAAAGTAAAGTGTATCCTCCCTTCTTCACACACATGTACACACATGTGTGCATGTATGCACAAGCACACATATCCATGCACACTGGCCAAAAATTCAAGGGAAAGAGAAAAAATAAAGACTATAAGCTGATCCTATTATGCTAAAAACACGAAAGACCTTATAGTTGAATGAATTATGTTCCAAATTAAAGTGAATAGTGGGATTTTGAGAGGGAAAAGAAGAATGACAGTTATGTAGCACAAATGCATTATAAATTTTGTTTTTTAAGAAGTCAAAGTAGAAAAACATATCCTGTGTTGTTGATACCAAAATCTAAAGCTTGTTGGTTAACACTGGGATAAAGGGTCAGATGTATGACAATTACCTCTTTGAGGGAAATACACTTATGCCAATGATGTAGGCCCCAGCAAGAGAGAGTTTCAATATGGGTAGCCTCAGCTTTCAGCAATTGTTTCATGTAAATACTTGGTTTTACAAGAAAGTCAAATGTGTATTATGTTTTGTCTACACTGTCTTGTCTACCACAATGGCTTGGTATAAGAATCAAATCATACAGCATATGTACCCACCTTGGAATCTCTACTATATAGATGTAAGGCTTAAGGCTAAACTTGGACTATCTAAATCCTCCTTGTCATCTCACTTCCCTGTTCTTATTCCACTCTTTCTCTCACATCCAATTATTTAATTGTAGACTTAGAACTGTAATTCAAAACAAAGGAGTTATGATTTTACTCAGCTTTGTGCTGGTCAAAACCATATCTGAAACCTTGACTCAGGTTCCTAGAGTGTCATTTTATTTTATTTTTTTTTAGAGAGAGAGAGAGTGCACCCGCACATGGGGGAGAAGCATAGGGAGAGAGAGAGAATCTGTAGTAGGCTCCATGCCCAGTGCAGAGCCCTACGCGAGGCTCAGTCCCATGACCCTGAGATCGTGACCTGAGCCGAAATCAAGAGTCAGACACTTAACCAACTGAGCCACCCAGGCACCTAGAGTGTCATTTTAAAGTGCATTGCTACTCCTAGCAACCAGAATGGTAGGTAATGTAATGATTCTGACTAAGAAGACTATTCTCAATTATTTAAATGACTTATATGAAAGAGAATTTTGGGGGATGGAGAGCCAATGTTTAAGAAGGAGAATCAGTGTCTGGTGTCTGACTGGCATGATTCTAAAGGATGTCCCCACCCCACCTGCCCTCCCCCATCCCGACTCCCTATTAGGTTTCAGCAGTTTTTGAATGCTACTCTTATTTGCAGTTATGATAGCTGTCTATGTAGAAAGCTTTATTGAGAAGCTTGCAATCAGACTGATTTAAACTCATGGTAAATCAACACTCTGGTCCTTGGAGAAGACCACTTTGTAGGAGTGAAGAATCAAATAGTTTTCTTGAAAGGCGGGGGGATGACAAATGTGGAGATGCACCATGTCCGTGTACATAAAGTGGAGCTTGGGTGCATCCTAGAAGCCTCTATCTGAAGCAGCAGTGAAGCTTAGTCAAGACCATGTCTCCCCACTGATGGCATCTAGGCTATTTCAGTGAAATTCAAAGTAGTAGTAGCAGCAGCAATAGTAATAATAGGACAAACCAATGAAAAGAAGCCAATGACCTCAGATTTAGAGCCTATACTCTAGTTCTGCATCTGTTTTAAATCTAGCTTAATTATTGAAGGATGGACTTTTTGAGCTTTAAATTCCACTGAGTTATGTGACCCTTCCTATAGATATATATCTGGAATGTTTTCCAGACTGCTAGATTCTTTCCTTTCTCAAAATATTAATCATTTATCTATGTTTTACTTTGTCTAGGTCTTATAATGTCTATGTAGGGCATAGACAAATTGAAATAGGCTGATCATGGTTCTTTTAAAACTAGACTACTCTGATCCAGAGTTTAGAACCACCTGGAGAGTTCTGAAGGTAGGAACTCTAAAATTGGCAGACTTCATGGAAGTGATTAGAAATTCCTCTTGGCTCTGACATGACTCTGAGTGTGTGTGTGTGTGTGTGTGTGTGTGTGTGTGTGTGTGTTATGAATATCCTAATTCTTGGATTCCTTTTTGATGCTCTCTCTGTATATTTGGATTTACTGCTATTTCAAAACTGTTAATTGTTTTTTTCTATTTTATTTTTTTGTTTCAATTGTTGGTTCTGCTCATCTCCAACTCTGAATTTTGGTCTTTCTTACAAGATTTATGATACAAATTGTCAGTTGGTGCCCACTGTTCTCTCTTTGGTACAGATTACTCTTGGTTGTATTTGCAAAGAGGGAAGAGACAGTAAGAAAGTCATGAACTAAGGGTCCCAAATCCAAGCATTCAACCTTGTCTAGTCAGCTGGTATGATCACAGGCAGGTTTAAGAGAGATAATATTGAAGGAAAATGGAACAAATTCATAACTTATTGCTATGTGGTAATTCTCCTAGACTACATGAGCTGGGTTGCACTGTGTCTGGGGACTTAGTAGCAAGGACTAAGTGCAACCATCCTGGTTCTCTTTTATAAAACTTCATGATTTAATGCTCCGATAAAGAAAAAAAAAGCAGCAAACAAACTCCAGTGGAAAGCTCAGCAAGGCATGTAAGTGTTTCTTCCCAGAATGTCAGCAGCTGGTTTAGCCATCCACTGCCTGCCCTTTCTACCTTGGTCCTCTTCCTGGTCTGGTTAGATATTGCAAGTGCCAGGAGCCCTCACTACTGAGAGGTATCTCAGGCCAGTTTTAGGTCAACCTCCAATATATTTCTGAGAAACGGATTTCCAAAAAATGACCAAATGGCAGATTCCAAAGAGGGCACAGCACCTAATAATGTAAGGGCTTATACCCTTCATGATGTCATAAGCTTCAGGGCCTGGCTGGCACCTAGGTGGAAAAATATCCTTGGCCTTCAACTATACTGGCATTTCTCCTTTCTGGAGCTGAGCCTGGAATGGGGTCTTGAACTCCTGCTAGTGAGTGGATTGTACTGGTGCCATTCACTAAGACCAGATTCATTTAATTGCAGTATTTTAAAGATGCTATCTGCTGAAGACTGTATCATATTAGTCTTGTTCCACTTTATTTTGCTGGCCATATATTGTGAATATATTTGAGTTTGACCAGAGAGCAAGGGAAAT